>NW_022436997.1:13166157-13479187 GCF_009761245.1 Sapajus apella
CCAGTCCCCCAGTCCCCCAGTCCCCCAGTCCCCCAGTCCCCCAGTCCGCACTGCCTGGGGAGGGGAAGCAGAGTCTCCCTCCGCTGGCCGCCTAGAGGAACTTCATCTTGTTTGTAACTGCGTCTCTAGCGTCTTACTCCTTTAAAATAATTATTTCCACCTTTTATTTTGCTTATAAGGCCGCCTTGTGGTGGCTCATGTATTATTCCTTTGAACCGTTATTGATTTCTTCTCTTGATATTTCATTTTTCAAGTGCCTGCTCAATCAAGTCAAATACTGAACAGCTTCCTAGAGGAGAGGCTGAGAATTTAAAGCACCCCAAATAAGATGATCCACTCCAACACCTCCCCTTTAAAGGTGAGAAAAGTGATGTTCACAGCTGATTTATGATTTGACCAAAGTCTGATCCAGCAACTTCAAACTCAGGAATATAAGGATCTCCCGATTGCCAATTAAAAGCAGTTTCTATTATCGTTTTCTTGACATTCATCCACTGCTCAATAAATATTTGTGAATTGACCTGGTAGCTTATCACTCCTATTTATCATTGGATAATGTGTTGTGTATTGCTGTGGGCATCTTGACGCAAATACAGCATTCTTGAGATCTCCCCAAAATAGTGTTTCTTGGTCCTGCTATAGTAATAGGTTTTAGAATAACCCTTAACAAGTTTAAGAACTCAGAGACATGGCTATTGCAAGACACATCCAAGAACCAGAGGATTTTCAGCTGTTTATGTTGAATTGTTATTTAGACATTCAAACAGAAATTAGTGCATTTCTATCTTGGATACATAATACTTCTCACTTAATTGTTGTAGTCATAAAGGTTTTATTATAAACTATATCTGACTAATTTCCAGAACTATCAAAAATACGAGTTTGATTGTTAGTCTACCCACTATCCCTGGATGGAGTCCCTTGGGATTGCTCCCAGAACTTTTATCCACAACCCAGACTTTCCTCTCCTGCTCTCACTTCAGATTCAACATAACCTCAGACTCAACTAACTTGTTACCACATCCTCAGAATTTTTCTATATTCCATAGCAGTGAATGGGATAACTGCATATATTCTTCTTTCTTTTACCATTAGAATATGGACTTCATTCTCACACAGGCTTATTCCACCAGTCTAGAACCATGATTTCCAAGAGCACTGTACTCATAAATTTCCAAACTTGCACCTAAAAAAAAAATCTAGAAACACTCGATGGATTCTTCTTGACCCCAGTTGGTTCAACTTGCCTGTCCCAAGAGCATTTATGTTGGGGATAAGGTTACTACGATTGACAGCAATGTCAGACTATGTGGATGGAGTGGGAAAACAATTTCACAAAAGAGAGGAGCCCTCTAGGAAAGAGAGTTTCTTGCACGAGGTGGGGAGAACCATATTTGTCTACCCAGAATTTATCTAGGTTTATGGGACTGAAAATTAATGAGATGAATGAGAATATTGGCTGCTAAAATGCTAGACTCTGGAGTACAGAAAAAATGGAAAGGAAGATGATGTATGGGGAATGAGCAAGGAAAAGCAGAAAGGTTAAGCAACTGGAATATTTAAAGTAGTTAAAGAATTTGTATTGAGGTAATGATATAGGGAGAGAATTGGAATGAGTATTTTATAAGCATCTGGGTTGTATACTGGTAGAAAATTAGTATATCTACAAGCAGATGGTTGCATGTGTGTGAGCCCTAATGGCCATGGTAACTTCATGTCTGTTTTCTGCACAATAACACTAACTGTGTGTGTGTGCATGCCATATGTGTGTGTGTTTATGCTGTATATTGCATTTTTAAATTGATGTTGAGCTTTTAACTTCGTTTATAATGCTGCTGAAATAGAAGAAGACCACTCACATTCAAACAAGCAGGGGCTATCTATTCAGATCTTGCTATAGGAAGGGAGTCAGCCACCATCACTTGCCTTAGACAGATACTCATAGGCAGACAGGGGAGTGGGGAAGCTATAAAGCTTCAGTTATGTTTTGATTGGAGGTTGTTGACATGGGGATGCTGAAGGAGGGCTAACTAGAAGCAGGACATTTTATGTGACTGATCTGAGGATCTTATTTGACTTACTTTGGTTGGTCTTAAGTTGGAACCAGGGGCAATAATTGGGAAAGCTGGCAGTCATCAACAAAATCCTGACTGTTCCAGGCTGATTACTGTGAAAGTTATGGTTTGGCTTTCCGGACTGGTTGATGCAGATGTGTGGATTAGAGTTTTATTTTCATGTGTGGTCTAGCCATTTTTCCTTTATATATTACAGTCAATGTTCATAAAATTTCAGTAGGTAAATTTAAACTTACCCTCATATTAGAAAACTGATATTTGCATGCATTGTATTTATGGTCATGTAATTTGTTAATGAACCCTAGTTCATTGAATTTAAATTATTACCATTTATTAAGTGGTTATTATATGCTGGTGAGTGGACTAAATATTCTATACACATGATCTTATTTTAACCCTCAAAATAACACTGTGAAGTATTGTTATCTTCACCATTTTCTACAGCAAAAGACTGAAGCTCAAATACACTAAGTACCTTTCCCAGGGTCAATAAGGGGGCCCATAAGGAACTGAATTCTACATCTGATTGATTGAAAAGCCACGTTCATTGGCTTTTTATTAAACTGCATGATAATATCCTACTTTAATCATGATATGTCCATTTTATGTTCATTTATACCTACGAATATTACCATCTGGCCTCCCTTTCTGGGTACTTTGAATGTTTGTGTGAACAGAGGTAATTAAAAGACCTTTAATATGAACCAGAGGGATTCAGGCTACCCTTAGATGCTGGAAAACCTTTGGATTTAACCACAAACTAATGAACTGGATAAGATATCTGGACATGTTAAATAAAATAGCACAGGTGGAGGGGTGACAATATGGTGGAAGGGACAGTAAAAGAACATAGCCAACAAGGTATAGTTTTCATGAAAATTAGTTATTTGAACATCCCTGTACTGATGGTAAGTTGTTTCATGGACAAACTAGACAATTTTTTTTTCATTAAAAATGTTTTTTTTGTGTATAAATGAGACTTTATTAGTTAAATTTGTTTTCCTTGAGGTAAAAATTATCCTCATAAGCTGTAATTGTTGAGCTTAAAAATTACACTTATGACAAATTCTTTGAGAGGCCGAAAAACTAAGCATTTTTGCTAGCAAAGTTATGTTAGCCAGAGGTAATTACACTTTAATCACCTTAAGAGTTCCATTGCTTAGGAAGCTCCATTTGCTTGGTTTGTACTCCCAGAACAACTTTATTACAGGCAAAGAATATGGCATAGCACAGAAATAACACATGAAAAATATGCATGAATAAAGGTCCAGAGATCCCAAGCACAGGTTTCTTTGTTCTCCCACCTCTGGGTCACACAGGTGCTCTTAGCCTGTGCCAATCTGTAACCACTACTGGTGTGCATGTGAAACACTTTTGTGGCAGGAGACCCAAATCTGATCACAGTGGAGATCTCTTATGATAAGCTTTTCATATAGACATATTCTAGCTATGTTACCAGACTTTACTTTCAATGTCTTCCTCCCCCAGGCTCCACTTAAATTAGGTGTAATTATAAATTCAATTATTATTACTAAACAGTGCAGGCAGGCTGATACATCTTGCTTTGAAACAATTCATGGATCCATGGTTACAAAACATCATTTATCTTTAGTTAATACATTCTACAGCATTGGCCAAGGGTCAGTAGCTCTGGAGATAAACTGCAATCAATCCAAACCAGCTAAGACGAACCTATTATATGCATAGCTTATGGACACAGCAATAAATGTTCAAGTCTTTTCCACATTAAAACCAGAAAACAAATAGCCTCCTCCTTTGCATCTACACATTTCACTTCATGTCTAGCTCTTTCTAGCTCATATCTGCTCAAGTCCTAGAAAGAGTGGTGTGTACATGTCTTTCATCATCGTGATTCTTCCTATTCTGGACATCTTGTTACCTAAACTCTGCTCCTTTCATTTATGGGAAATGCTTGTGTTAAGGTCATCCAGGACCTACTGCTAGATGAAATGGACCTGTTTCCATTTTTCTAGTCTTTGTCTTATGTGACTTTTTGGAACTCCATATTGAAACTCCTTTCTCTTGTTTACTATTATACCATGGACTTGTTTCTTCAATTTCTGTAGAAATTGTTAAGGTTAATTATTCTTGACTTTAATGTCAAAGTTCCTTTTCTTTGTTGCCGTTGTTAGTGATCTGATCCAACTATAGTTCTATAATCATAATCCCCAAAACTCTGTTTCCAGTCTCAAAACTTCTCATGAATATTGGGCACACATATACCATCATCATTAAAAGGCACCCATATGTGAAGTTTCAGTGGTCCTCTCTCCTCTATGCTACCTGGTTTTCCTCACATAGATCTGATTTTGGATAATGGTCAGAGATATGGAAGTCATGCTAGATCCCTCTTTCTCTGTTACTTCATTTAATTTATCATCAAATCACACTGTTTCTGTCTTTTAAATAGCATTTGATTCCTTTTCCTCCTTTTCATTTCTACTTCCTGTAGCTTATTATATTGTTATAAATATAATAATAATAATAAATAATGTTTACCATGATCACTTCAGTAGTCTTCTTCTTGTTCAATTTTTGCCTCTAATTATGATCTTCTCCAGTAAGCCCTTCATGGCATAGCACTTGACTCTCTATATATATTGTTACTGTCTGTTGACTGATACGTTCCTACAAAAGATTTGAAGTAGTCAGAAAAGGGCCTTATTTATTCTGGCATCTTTCATGCCAAGCATATAATATATATTGAATACGTTTTTTGAATGAATAAATTATCATAGAATTTAGAAAATACGCATGGGAACTGAGGATGCGGTGCTTACATTCTAAAACAACAGTGTCTAAAAGACTTTTCTGCAATCATAGAACTGTGCTATAATGCAGTAGCCTATAGCTACATGTGACTATTGAGTACTTGAAGGTGGGTAGTGTAGCCACAGAACTCTATTTTTAATTTTTAAATTTAAAATGGCTAGTGGCTATGATAGAGAACAGCATAGCTTTAAGAAAATCAGCCCCCAAATTGCTCTTTTAAAAAAATTTGATTAGCTCTTAAGTGGAATAAATTAAAGCTAGTTTTTTCTGCTTCATTAGTACTTTAAAATTCTACAGAGGTCTCTTATTCATAGTTCAAAAAAATAGAAAGTAGAAGAAATATTTTTGAGCACATAATATTTGCCAGGCACTGTGGATTCAAAGACAAATAAAATAACAATTTCTGCATTTGAAGCTGTAGCAGGAAAATGTCACCTGATAATGGAATTTGATTTCTAAAATATTGAAAATTAGTAGAAAATTTGAAAATTGATGAAGACACTGGGGAAAGAACATTTTAAATATTTTCCCCTCTTCCTCCTCCTACATCTAGATTCTGAAGTAGGAGATGAGAGTTAGAATTGTCAAAATGAATCTTATGATGATGGGAATAATTTCAGATCCCCATGTGAAATATATATCTATCCTGAAGTACGATGAGGATTAACTTTTGCTTGTTTCTTTGACCTATATAGTTTTCATTATCTTCTTTCCTTTCTACCTTCTGTTTTGTATCTTCCTGATATCTTAGTTGCCTTCAGATTTATTAATTTCTCTGAAACACAATGTCTCAGACAGCCCAGTGTCACAACCTTTGGTTCTAGACAGTTCCATCAAACTGTGTCATTCATGGGGACTGAGTGTGGTGTGATAGCAAATTTTGCATCAGTATGAAAGCATTTATAGTCAAGCTAATTTAGATTACTTAGCAAATATTATGCCATGAAATCATGTATAAAATGATATCAGTAGGGTCCAAATATGTAGTATAAAATGTATTTCTTTACCCGCTAATTTGAACATTTCCATAGAAAACTGCTGTAAGAAGCTGTTGGCATAATTTCTTTGTAATAAATTCCCAATGCTGCTTATTACTTTTGATTTTCTTATTCTCCAGATGGCTACACATTTGCACTCTATTTGTCTGTTATTTCACTAAGCACAGATTTCTTACTGGGTGCTATTATTTATTTATATTTATTTATATCTTTGGTTTGTTTTGCAGCAACAAAAGCTGTTTCTCTTAACAGAGAATTTAAGAACAATAGGAAATTAATGGAAAGCTGAGTTTTCCAGCATGATTGAATACTTCTCAAAAGCTATACTGCTAAATGAATTTTGATTTCTTTACCGAATACCAACCAATTTCTAGAAAAATATTAAATCTTGGTTGTATTGAGATCTTTGCTTAGTCATAGTAATTAAAAAAGAGTCCAAACATTTATACCTAAGCATATTTCAGTAATAGAATTACTAATGAAAGATTTACTTCCTTTTTCCCTTATGGCACAATGATAAACTCAGAGTGATATCCAGTTTGATTTTCTTTATAAAATGTATAGGAAAATATCTTTCCACACACATACACAAATCTCTGCTATTGAATTATTGGTCAGTCATGGAGTGGCAAGCTATTAAGGTGCTTTACTGTTTGGAATGAAACATAATAGGAAACCTTAGCATTTTATTAAATTTTCTCAACTAACAGCTTAAAGCTGTAATTACAGGGAAATAAAGCCTCATTGTCAAACTTTACCCTATTCGTCTTTATTTTCTTATTCATTTTAATCTCATATTCTCCATCCCTATGGATGGCTTACTGGGCTCTGGTAAAGATCGTAAGTGAAGGAACACTGAGTGACTAGTGGTAAGGGGTTGGTGGCAGGGCAACCCTGCATTATGGTTTCAATTTAGTGTTTGAAGACCTCTAGTAGAAAAACAAAAAAACAAAAAACAACTCATGGCCTTTTGAGAAGTTCATTTCAAGGGAGAGTTAGTTTTTCCATTTTTAATTAAATTTTAATTCGGTAGCTCATATGAAATGCATTTTTTTTTCTTATTTAGCAATATATACTTTGTATTAATTCAGTAGTTTGCATTTTGAGGAAGATCATTTAGGGAGTCTGGATGAATAAAAATTGGACATACTCTGGAGATGCCATGCCAATGCATGGGTATCCTTTTACAAAAGCAGAAAAAGCTCTAGGTAACAGTTCTCAATAGAATTTTAGATGTATTTTTTGTGGGGAAACTCAATATTTCCCTCACATTATCCAAACTTCAAACCCTACAAGGTTTATAAAAATGACTAGTAGAATGGAGTATGATGCTTTAGAAGAATAAACAGAACTTGGTGAGTGTTAAAATTTCTAAACTAATGTTAACAAACACTGAGTAATTTCTTTGTTATTCAAACATAACCTCAGAATAGTTGATAATATTAGTTCTCTCTTACAAAGGCAATAATTGAACCTCTAGAAAGATCATATTTTATATGCCTTAATACCACATTAATCAATGTAACTGTGTTGTCAACACTGAGTTCCTTAACAGAGAGTAGACTTGGAAAAGTACAAGGCAGCTGTTTCTTGATACCTTTAAAAAGTAATTAAATTAATGGACAAAGCCATGCAATCAAAAAAATATTTCTGATGTTTATCTTACAGAGCATCATAAATAATCCATAGCTAGAAATGACATGAAGTTAATGTTTCCTTTGTTGGGAGGTTCAGTCCTCTTTAGGTAAGGTATTGGATGTGTTTCTCCAAGAGATGTGTTTCTTTATTACTGAGAGGGACCTAGAGTGTGTGAAATTAGAAGAAAGGGCATCACAGGGCATTGGTATGTGCATCAAGGAGTATTCAATTTGTGTGTGTGTGTGTGTATGTGTGTGAGTGTGTAGGGAGGGCATGAGAGATTTATATTAAAACTTGGGTTGGAGAAATCTATTACTACCATCTTTAAGCAAAACTTATAGTTCACTTAGAAAAACGCTGCTAAAAATGTTTAGGCTCTAGTAATATACTTTTGCTGGTATAGAAAGCATGGATTGTAGCCCAGAAGCTGGGTATGTAAAGAACATCACACTTAAGATTTTTCTCTAAATCAACTAAATTCCAACTTTGTGGCCCCTTTCTAGCATTTTTTTTTTTTCTAACAGCAAATTTACCCTCAATCTTGGCATTACTTGTATCCCCTCCCCATATCCAAACCGTAATTGCAAAGTTTGTGGGGTCTTTATATCCACAAGTGTGGTTTCTGTCCCCAGTCAGCACCCTCCTGCTATGTGTCATCTCTTCCACTGGGAGTAGCAGCCTTTTCATGGATCTCATAGATCACTGCTGACTCAACGTAGCCCTAGGTACATAAGAAGCTGAGTGCAGTTGGGAGCTCTCATGCCTGTGATGCAGCCTCCAGTACACCCAGCAGTCATCTCTCCAAAATCTGGTCACCTTCCTCGTTGCTACCATAGCCTTGTTTGGCTCACAGACCTCTTCCATCACTACTGGGGAATACTTCTACACACCTCATTGATCTTACATTCCTCTCCAGGATATCCCATGAGTTAAGATCAAAGAGATTTCAGACTGTTTCTGCTTTTCTCCAGGCCAAAAACCTTTAGACAAAAAACTAGGAAGTCTTATCATGAGATAAAAATGGAAGTGGATGAGCTGGGGGGCTGAAATGCAATTAATAATTCAATATCTTTAGCTGATAAAATAATGTTTTAACAAACATGATGCTATTTGGGGTAGGGGAGGGTGCAGTTTGATTACCTAGGAACCTACCATCCTTTATTATAGAGTGGCCCCTAACAGGAATATTTATATTGCTGGCAGTAACAAGATTAGTTTGAAGTTGTATATGAAAATTTGTATTATGATAGTTATGTATTTATTTTTATATCAACCAGAAAATATATCATCATAATGTGAATTGGTATAAATTGACTTAACACTGCAAAGAGTAAGTGAAAATAACAAAAAAATATGGTGGTGGTATCCAAATAAGTAAATGTGAGTAGCTGGCATGACCTTGTTTCTGTGAAAAATCATATTCTTAAATTTAAAAAATCATTATAATTGAGAATGCCTATGATTCAGATATTCTAAGGAAGATATAAAGATTTTTAGAATGCAGGAAGTTTTCTTCGCTTTCAACACAGAAAATGCCCCAAATTATATAAATGGTTAGTTTTCCATACTCTACTATTCAACTGTTAAAAGTAAAATCATTTGTATTGCACTTATGTAGACTTCATTCTTTTGGTTTTGAGGACAGTGAATCATCACTTGAGCCATTTCCATTATTATTGATCATGTTCATATTTAACAATTGTGATTTTAAGCTACTGATTAATATTTTGATTAGTTAATAAACTTAATAGTGCAGTCCTCTATTAGAACAAGTTAGACTATGTTTTGCAAAAGTCTAATATTACAGTGGTTTAACAAAACAAAGATCTCTTCTTTAATGATATTAGTGATGTGGAAAAGGCAGCTTTTTTTGATGGGGTCTTCTTCAAGGAGTGGCCTAGGTATCTAGCTTTTTTCACTGTAGCTCCATCATCTGGAACACATGGCTTCTAAGGTTCCAAGGAAAGGAGGAGGGCTGAGAAGCAAATGGAATGATTTTAAGGTCAATATCTACTCTACACTCCATTGTCCAGAATTCCAGTTACATGGTCCTGAAACTGTCTTTAAGAGAGGTCAGCAATTGTAGTTTTCCTATTTCTGAGAAATAGGAAATTGTGTAATGAACACATATTATTACTTCTACCACAATCCTGAAATATAATTCAGAGTAGTTAAGATATAAAAGACTATTTAATCAAAAGTGTTTAATTGTGCATTTCATATTATATTTACTGCTAATGAACAGTTATACATTGACAAAAATAATGTCTAAGAATACATAAGGCTCCAAATAGGTTTATTATATTTAGGTTTAGAAGCTCTCAGAGGCTTGCTCTTATTTTACTCAAGTAAAACGGTTGTCACATTTTTTTGATTTTAGAAGAACAAAAGGCTAATTTTTTCTAGATAATTCTTTGTAGGTACAGATATACCTGAAATGATTAAAATAAATAGTTTCTGAACCAATGATATCTCTTAGCTTTGCTTTTATCATACCACATAATTATCTAAATACATACTAAACTTGTGTTGAAAACAAAATTTACATTTTAGGTGGGAGAGAAAATAATTTTACAACATGAATGTGCTTATTTTTTTCCACAGAATGGCTAGCAAACAGCATATATAATCTACCTTTAACAGTATTGCTATCTCAACTTTAAGGGTATTTTTGTTAAGAAATAGCTTCTTTCTTTGGTTCCTTTGGTGGCAAATACTCTGTATTCTCTGATTGTAATGAACAGTGAAGATAAGTGATTTATAACATGGTTACTTGAATTTCTAAAAATTGCTAGATAAGAGTTATTTTTCTTTACATCTGCTGTTTCATTAAGAAAGTTTCCCTGAATTAAAAGACATTCTTTTTATTTCATTTTTTCCTTTCTCAAAGAGGATATGTAACATTTATATCATATTTTATCTCACTTATAGGATTTAATATGCACGTTAACAACACAAATATGTTACTGCTTTATGTGGCGTTCTTTTGCAGTTTGCATGTCTCTACTACATTCTGCTATGTGATAATTTGATTCTTCTATTACTTTGCTATATTATAACTTCTGTAAAAATTGTTTCATCTTGTTATTGGTTACTGAAGACTGACTTTTGTCCCTATATTAACTTGCTCTCTCTCTCTCTCCCTTCCTTCCTTCTATTCCCTCCTTCCCTCCCTCTCTTCTCCCATCTCTTTCTCTCTCAGTTTGTGTAGCGGTTACCAGTTCCAGGTCATTGGTTCACCTTTTCTGTTTGGATATTTCATTTTTTCTAACTGATTCCTCTAACTGTTTATATATTAATCCAGAAAGTCTTTATTATCCACATTTGCAGTATCTTTTCCTGACTTGAGTGATAATGCTGATAAGCTTTATATTTTTAGGAAGTCATGGCTCTAAAACACTTTGTGGTTTTGGTGTTTTGCTCAAGAGTCTGATCGTTTACAAAAACATTTTTCTCTTGTGTGTGTGTGTTTTTTTCCTTTTAAACTTTTAGTCTATTTGATTTTAAGACTAATTCTGTGGTCTTAATCACAGGCTTTGTAATTTTTTCTCCTGATTCCATTCAACCAGGCTTACAATTTAAAGCATGATTGAAAAATAGAGCATATGTTATTGTCATTTAAAAGCATTGCTGCACATAATTGCACATTAAAGTGTACTGAGAACTCTTTTCTTATCTTTTTTTCACCCTAGGAACACTGGTATAACACCCTCACTCCATCCACCCCCTAATTTGTTTTAGCAGGCGTATACGGTAACGTACATCTGGGCTAAATCCGACTGCACTGCCCAGCAATAGCACCCTGGTAAATGGTTTCACCTCTCAGTGCTTTAGGGTCTTCTCTACAAAATAGGGCCAGTAAGTTGCTGAGGGGTAGATGAATACCTGGTATGTTTTACGCGTAAGCTGTCATTTTTGTTTTTCTTGGATTAAGGCTTTTCTAGATATTCATGTGTTAGTAATACCTCCAAATAAATAAAAACTTCTGGAGGGCAGGAGTTACCTCATTATTTTCTGATATACCTCCATATATCTGTCAAGCATGTGCGGAAGTCTTCAATAGTTATTAGACATTCTTAAAAAATAGAATAAAGAAATTTCTTCAGGAACAAAAGCTATGTCATAGTAAAATGGCATAGTACTTTCTAATTCACAAAATAGTTTTTTCACAAGAATTTTGAAGGTTCAAATGTATCAGAATTTGTTATTTAACATTTGAGACAAAAAGTACTACAATATAAGTGCTTTATATTTTGTCAGAAAATGCAAATGCTTGCAGGATATTCACCGCAAAATTGTTTGATCTAACTCAGAGGTGAAATAATAACACATGATACATGATATTGACCTAGGAAATAATTTAACATCATCAAAGCTGATTTGAATTGCCTGTCACTCTTTAAGTCTCAAGTAATTACCAGAAGGTGAAAGGCTCATCTCTTTACTCAGACAAATTCTGAATAACAGTATGAGATATCTTTGCGAATATACGGGTAGAAATTGACTCTGTGAGTTCTAATTTGATTTATATGAGACAAATTATATTTAATCTTTCCAAAGATGTACTTGGCTTTAGCAAAACCATGAGATGTAATATTTAAAGCATCTTAACTCTAATCTATTGAATGTAATACAGACATAATATAAAGTCAATAGAACTTCATCAAAGAAAGAGAGAAGAGATTAGGAATCATAGAGTTTAAAGATTTATAAAAGAAATTATTGTAGCTGTGTATAGGAAAGATGTGGAACAATTTTCATTTTTAAAAAATATTTTGTAAAACCTTCAGCATTGTTACAAAAATCTAATCTATTATTGTATAATAAAAATGACTGCAAAGAAGATATTCTTTGTAAAAGCAATTCTCAAGGCATGATTTATTCTTGTCTCCTATAATGTTATAAATTTTCGAAAATAGGATTTTTAAATTTTGGAACTTAAAATAACTGTTGATATTTGACAAGTACATATTTGGCATTTCTGTCTGCTTTGTTTTTGCTTTATTTGCCATGCATTTTTCTTTATTGTTCCTTGAAATAACTGAAAATAATTTTTAGGAATGAATTATAGTGGTTGCATCTTGAAAACTGGACTGTTTTCTCTAGAATCTGTGATTAGAATATTGACCTATAGTTTATTATAAATATGAATCTTTTTTATGTTTAAGGCAAGATTATGCTCTTTCACGTTAGGAACAAATATTAAGCCTGGAAGCTCTTTAAAATACATGTAAATATTAATTATTTTTCTTTATTTCATTGACAATAATTCAAACTTTGATTTTCAAGATCACGGTTTTCAGAAATTTTCCCATTGTTGACAATCCTCACTTTACTATAATACAATTAAATTATTTTATAGTCTGTTGGGCTTTGAGTATAAAAAATAAAACAGACAAAGCCCTTGCTCTTTCAGATCTCTTTATTCAGTGGGAAAATTAACACACATACACAATTATTCAAGAGAGTATATGACAAGTGCAATATGATACTGAACAGGTAAGAAAGGAAAGAAGAAAGCAAATTATATTTTGTAGTGAAAGTTAAAGGAAACTTTATATTAGGTAGAGACCTAAGGAAAGGAAGACTAAAGTGGCTTTGCAAAGGAATGGCTTCATGGAGGCAGGTGGCTTGTCTTGATGACTGGTGTGGTTAGAATATACAATGTAGAGAGGCAAGAGATGGCAGGAATGTATGATTTAATATTTTTATTGTCTCATGGGCATGTAACTTCTATGCCCTGTGAAAAAATTCCTTGCTATTACCAAAAACGATGTGTCTAGTCAAATTGATGGATTCCTTGAGAGTGCAAATTGCCTTATTCATCTATTCATCTTTGTTTCCTAAATAAGTCACAGTGACATAAAGTTACAAGCTAATGTTACTAAAGGAAAGAATAGGTGGTTGAAGTGAAATAAGCTAAGCATTATAGAATATTAAAGTGTAAGTGGATCTTAGAGAATAATTCAGTTAAGTCTCTTAGACATTTCTTGAATCTTTTCTATATGATACTTAATAAATGATTTATAGATTCTCCTTTGTGACTTCTAGTGATAGTGTTTTCCACCTCATAATATAGCTTTGTTTTCTGTTGAAAAACTCTACTTACCAGGAACATCCCATCTCCAGGTGTTTACATAGATGAGCCAAAAAAAAAAAAAAAAAAAGAAAAAATATATCAGGAACATCTCTACATGATAGCTAAAGTATTTTTCCGTTAGGTGTACAACCACCACCTGTTAGTCTGACTGCTATTTTTGGAAGAGAACCTTTAGAAATGTCAACTTAGACTTGCTTCTCTCTCCTCTCCTCGGCCCCATCATCCCCAATGTCATTGTGAGGACAGCCATGTTAATAGACAGTATCCTCACCTCTGGCCATGAATGTACCCAGGGACAGAGAACAGAGTCAAGCAGCCCAGTAAAAAATATCCTGACCTGCCAGCAACAATTGATTGGATCAGATACAGACACCTGGTCTAAGTAAGGCTAATTAAAATCCTCTAGAGATCATTGGAATCAAGTGTAAGAAAGAGTCAGCTTCTTTTTGGTGGCTGAAGCTTTATATTATAAAACTCAGGAGGTGTCAGCAGCTAAGATTTCTGAAATATGGAAACAGTCAAACTGCAGAAAGAAAATTGAAATGACTATAAAAAGAGAATCTGAGGCCATGGCAGGGAGAATGCTGACAGCATGTGAGTCCCTGTAATTCTGCTTTTCTTATGGATGGACTGCTGATATTTACCAGTATCTTTTCTGTAGTTGCTGCATTTCAGGTTTACAGTTTTTAAAAATTTTTTTTGTTTTTGCATCAGTTGAGGACAGTCATTATAATTGGCAATCTGATTGAGATATTTTAAATTGTTAGTCTCAGTAGTGGTTGGTCATTCTGCTTCTGTTAATATTCAAATTCCTGTTTTCAGACCTTGGTTGAGATTCTGTCTCTGATTCCTATTTGCTGCCTTGCTCGATTGTTTGTATATTCTGTGGTCTTATTAGTTATGTTTTACCTTACATAGGAGGTTAGAAGTTGTATGGATAAAATATTTGACACAATCTTATTTTACTTTCAGTTCCAGGATACATGTGCAGAATGTACAGGTTTGTTACATAGATATACGTGTGCCATGGTAGCTTGCTGCCCCATCAATCTGTCATCTAGGTTTTAAGCCCTGTTGACACAATTTTTATTTAAACTATGTGTTAGGTCCATGACTATGCCACATGTCATGCCCAGGGTCAGGTTCGAGCCCATGCTGAGGGTTGAGGGGAGTGAGTGGTTGGGAAGATAGCTGAAAGAACACTCACGGGACTATAGGCAGGTGAAATCCAGGTTTATTCAGCAGCTCTCTGATCAGTAGCCCTCTTACACTAGTTCTCTCATTAGCAGCTTTCTCACACTGTCTTTATCTGAGCTGTCTGCTTCAGCTCTGTGGCTTCTGCCTCCCCAAAGCCTTCAGGGCCGGCTCTCCCTTACCTTTAGGGTCAGCAGCATAACTCTCTCTCTCTCTCTGTCTGGGCACCAGCATGAGATGTGCCTTGGCTCACCTGTCTGTCTGCAAGATGGACAGCTCTGGTTCTCTCTTTCTCCGGGTGCTAACACCATGTCAAGCCCTATGCACAGTGTCAGCAGGGCAGTTATACCTTCTACAGACAGAATATTGACCTATAGTTTATTATAAATATGAATCTTTTTTATGTTTAAGGCAAGATTATGCTCTTTCACATTAGGAACAAATATTAAGTCTGGAAGCTCTTTAAAATACATGTAGATGTTAATTATTTTTCTTTGTTTCACTAACAATAACTCAAACTTTGATTTTCAAGATCATGTTTTTCAGAAACATGGCTTACAGCTAAGTATGAACTTACAAAAATAGGTTATATATCAAGTGGAGGTGTGCACCTGTGCACCAATCCCATTGAATCATGCAGGCCTGGATGTCTGCCTTGGCCTATTCCGTGACCAAAGCACATTCATGTACCTTACACTATGACATGAAGTGAGTTCAAAATTTCAACTATATTTTAGGTGAAAAGCTGGAAAATAGAAAGTAGTTATTTTTCAAATATTCCATAGATTAGGTAGTATTTTCTATTGTTAAACCATTTTTACCTTCTTCACAAAAGAAATGTAGACATCTAACTAATATTGGGCATATTTAGATAAAGTGAATCAGCTAACCTATAGATAAAACCAATAAGAGTAAACAAGTGAATATGGTTTTTATAATTACTGGAAGAATACCAATGTATTTGCACTATTTACTGGAGAGAATAAGGGAGGGAATAATTGCTACTGAAATGTTTTAAGATGAACTAAACTTCCTCAATATTTTCATGAGAATATGAAAGAACAGGAAAGTAGTGCATTATTAATTGTATAGCTATATCAAAGCTATTAAAATAGTGTAGATAAAAAGAAACATTATTGCAATGATAAAATCTATAAATACAAAAAATTATTAGGGTAGATACCACATACCATCGTTGACTTTAAGGCTTTAAATTTTATGGGTGTTTGTAATGAGATTTCTAAGTTCTTTAATTGCTAACCGGTTATTATTTGTGTATTTGAGCAATGGCTGATATAAACTGATGCTTTTTTTTTTTTTCTGTTACAAATCAACATTTTGTCAAAGAAAATAACATGGAATAAAGTGGGAAAGATCTTCATAATGCAAATAATTAACGAAGTACTTTATCTAGAACTGTTGAAGATAAAACTCACACACACCGCAACATGTGTTTCCCCACATGCCTGCCCTAGGGATACTTTAGGGCTATAAACAAAGAACACAATAGGGATAATATTTTAAAACAATGGAAATGTTCATTAATAGGAGAATACAATAAAATTCTATACAACAGTGAAAGAATACGACATAGTTGCATGTGGCAACATGACTATACCTTAAAAAGTGCACTTAATAGGAAAACATTATGTAGAATGTTTTTTACAGTGTATACTATTATTCAGAAAGTTTTAAAGCTAATCCAACACTACACAGTATTTTGTCTGGAGTACATAAAATGGTAAAAATATCCTGAAATCATTGGATTATGATTTTGATGGTTGTAATTTCTGGTGAGATAAGAAAGGAAATGTGACTACTGAGAACTAAACAGGAATTTAAATTGTGTCATTAACTATTTTTTAGGCTGTGTTATAGGGTACAATGTTATTTTTACACTGCTCTGCAATTTTTCACTGTAAATAAAACAAGACAATTACCAATAAAATTTGAGAGAAAATGGGTAAAGTGAGGTTTTCTAACCAGAATGATAGACAGCTCAGAAATTTTGCTTTAGCTATGAAGAAGCAAACAAAATTAGAGGAAGATAGTGATTTGCTGAGATGCTTAGCATAAGAATGGTGAAACAAAAGTATGTCTATGTGTCGCATAGTCTTGAAATGTGGAAACCAGTAAATATTCTAACAAAAACTGGATAACAGAACCAATGCTATACAGCTTTAATAGGGTGAAAAGTGAAGTTTCCAGGCAAATCTGTAGGATTATAAACAGATTGCAGGTATTTCATTCATTCATGTGTTTTTTCGCTCATACTTCCTTTCATTTTCAACCAGACTTTATGGATGTGCCAGGCATTGTGATAGATTTGTGCTGTCCAGTATGGTAGCCAATAGCCACATGTAGCTATTTAAATTTAAATTAATTGAAATAAAATACAGTTAAAAGTCAATTCTTTGGTTGCATTAGCCAAGTGATATTGATATTCAAGGGATCAGAAGTGATCTCAGGTGTTACTGTGGCTAGCGCCTACCATTTTGAACAGTACAGAATTAGGACATTTTCATCATTGTAGAAAGTTCTGTTGGATAGTGCTGTTGAAGATGCTAAGATTAGAGCAGTGAATAACACAGACATTATATTCTAATGGAGAAAAGAGAAAGTAAAGGAAAATACTGTAAAAATCTAATGTAATGTTAATGTGTCATTAGAAGAAAATAGAATAATTGGCCAGAGAGGAAAGGAAAATGGGTAAAGACAATCCGACAGTAAACACTAATGAAGTGGTTTTCTTATATCATAACAATGGAAAGAAAAGCATTTCTATTTATTGTAATGGGGTAGAAAAGAAAAGAATGTGTGGTTTCGTGCATGCCAAGACAAACAACTTTTCTAAGAAAAGAGGACAAAAGAGATTTCTAGTAAGGTAAGAATTTTAAAATGGTAATTGAAGTAATAGTTCAAGAGGATGTATGAGCTCCCCAGCACAAATAGAAGAAGAAGAAACCAGTAGAGGAAGACCCCTGCATAGCCAAAGCAGAAGCATTAAGGAAGGGCACAGATGTTTTTACTTTGTGGGTTTTGATAGTGAATTCAAATCTAAGTCTGATTCTATTTCCTCTTTGAAGTAGGAGGTGATATTTTTCAAAAGATAAAGTTGGAAATAGAGAATTTAAGATATAAATTTTGAAACAATGATGTGTGAACTTTTTAGACTAAAATAGTACGTTTCCTTTTCTACCAGTCCATTTTAATGACTCTATTCCTTCTCATAACCAAGTTTCTAGAACCAAATTATCTATTCATTGTTTTCTGACTGAGTGTAACCCATTCCAGCATTGATAATCTAACCGTTACATACGTAATTCTCTCATCTGCTCTTCCAGTGACCTTATGTTCTGCCAAATGATACAGCACTTGTCCTATCTTTTCATGAATCTTGGCTGTGGTGGTAGTACACTGATAAATGGTTAACAACTAGCTCTCAAGACAAAAACAAGTCTTGATTTGTAGCATTTGCTGATTTCCATGTTATAAATCTATTCACCATGATTCATTTTAAGCTACCAACATAACCACAACTGGCTTGCAAAACTCATAAAAATTTAACGATCAGCTCTCTGGCAAGAACTGTGAAAGATCTAAGATTTTACCCTACCAACGAGTTAACAAGCCAGACTACTGCCACATTGATGAAAACAGCCTGAGGGTTGCAGGAAGGAGAGCTGGGACCAGGATGATGAAATGCTTTGCAGCAGTATCTGCTGAAATGCAGTAGATCTTTTTGTTGCTGTTGTTAGTTAGTTTATACTTTTGTACTAGAACTGGTTCTAGAATTAATAATTATCTATCATTACTTTATCTGGGCCACTCTAAGCACATTCTGCTTTGGGACCTTTGCATATTTGTTAGCAATGCCTGGAAAACCCTTCCCTAAAATCCTTTGGTACATCCCTTCAGTTAATTATAGGTAGATGTCACTTCATTGAAGATAATTTCTTAGGAGAACCTGCCTAAAATAGACTCCCTCCCACCTCCACACCATCTCCTTTAATTGCTTCTCTGGTTGTATTCCACATGTTATGATATGTTTATGTTCATGATCATTGTCCAATATACTTTCTAAGTTCTATTGTAATATATTCTTTTATATAGGTTATTAGGGTATATTGTTTAATTTCCACAAGCATGAGGATTTTCTACCTATCTTTTTGCTTTTCCTTTAAGATTTTATTTTAAGCTTTTTATTATTTTTATTTTTTTAACTTTTATTTTCTTTTTTATTTTTTTGAGACGGAGTCTAGCTCCACCACCCAGGCTGGAGTGCAGTGGTGCAGTCTTGGCTCACTGTAACCTCTGCTTCCTAGGTTCAAGCAGTTTCCTGCCTCAGCCTCCCGAGTAGCTGGGACTACAGGCGCTCATCACCATTCCTGGCTAATTTTTGTATTTTTAGTAGAGACAGGATTTCACTATCTTGGCCAGGCTGGTCTTGAACTCCTGACCTGTGATCCACTTACCTCAGCCTCCCAGAGTGCTGGGATTACAGGCATGAGCCACCATGCCCGGCCTTAACTTTTATTTTCATTTTAGTGATACATGTGCAGGTTTGTTGTATACATAAATTGTCTGTCCTGGGGATTTGGTGTACAGATTATTTCATCATCAAGGTAATAAGTATAGTAGTACTCAATAGATATTAAAAGTAATGGCAGGCTGGGCACGGGCTCACGTCTGTAATCTCAGCACCTTGAGAGGCAGAAGCAGGTGTATCATCAACTGGGGTCAGAAGTTGAAGATCAGCCTGGCCAACGTGGTGAAATCCTGTCTCTATTAAAAATACAGAAAATTAGCCAGGTGTGGTGGTGCACACTTACAGTCCAAGAATCACTTGAACTTGGGAGGCAGAGGTTGCAGTGAGCTGTGATCACGCCACTGCGCTCAGCCTTGGAGCTAGAGTGAGACTTGGTCTTAAAAAACAAAAAATAGTAATGATGAAAACCGCAATTACTTTTGCACCAACCTAACAATTTTTTGATCCTCATCTTCCTCCCTCACTCCACTTTCAAGTAGGCCCTGATGTCTACTGTTTGTTTCCATGTATACTCAATGTTTAGCTTCCATTTATAAATGAGAACTTACGGTATTTACTTTTCTGTTCCTGTGTTAGTTCACTGTTCACTGGATAACAGTCTCCAGCTCCATCCATGTGGCTTCAAGGGACATGATCTCATTCTTTTTATGGCTGTGTAGTATGCCTTGGTGTATACATTCCATGTTTTCTTTATTTAGTCTACCATCCATATGCATTTAAGTTGATTCCATGTTTTTGCTATTGTGAATAATGTTGCAATGAACATACATGTACATGTATCTTTATGGTGGAATACTTTATATTCCTTTGTGTATATATGCAATCATGAGATTGCTGGGTTGAATGGTAATTCTGTTTTGAGTTCTTTGAGAAATCATCAAACTGCTTTCCACAGTGGCTGAACTCATGCATAAGTATTTCCTTTTCTTCACAGCCTCACTAGCATCTGTTATGTTTTGACTTTTTTAATAACCATTTTGACTGGTGTGAGATGAATTCTTATTTTGGCTTTGATTAGCATTTCTCTAATGATTAAAGATGTTTAGCATTTTTTTTACATGCGTGTTGGCCCCACCTATGTCTTCTTTGAAAAGTCTACATGTTGTTTGCCCACTTTTTAATGGAGTTCTTTGGTTTGTACTTGTTAGTTTGCTCAAGTTCCTTATAGATTCTGGAAATTAGACCTTTGTCAGATGCATGATTAGAAAATATTTTCTCCCATTCTGTGGGTTGTCTGTTTGCTCTGTTGATTGATTGTTTATTTTGCTATGCAGAATCTCTTAGGTCAATTAGCTCCCATTTGTCAATTTTTGTTGCAATTGCTTTTGGCATCTTCATCATGAAATCTTTGCCAGGGCCTATGTGCAGAATGGTATTTTATAGGCTATCTTCCAGGATTTTTATAGTTTTAGATTTTATATTTAAGGCTTTAATCCATCTTGAGTTGATTTTTGAATATGGTGGTGTAGGGAAGGGGTCCAGCTTCAGTCTTTTGCATATGGCTAGCCAGTTCTATTTATTGAAGAGGGAGTCCTTTCCCCATTGCTTGTTTTTGTTGACTTTGTCAAGACCAGATGGTTGAAGGCTACAACTTTATTTCTGGGCTCTTATTCTGTTTTATTGGTCTATGTCTCTTTTTTTGTACCAGCACCATGCTGTTTTGGTTACTGTAGCCTTGTAGTATAGTTAGTATAGTTTGAAATAGGGGTTTTTATTTTTGAAGTTTTAATTTTTTTATTTTTAATTTTTTAGAATTTTTTTTAAAAATTTTGTGAAGAATGTTATTGGCAGTTTTGTAGGAATAGCATTGAATCTGTAAATTGCTTTGGGAATTGTGGCCATTTTAACAATATTGAGTCTTCAAATCCAAGACTATAGAATAATTTTCCATTTGTGTCATCTGTGATTTCTTTCAGCAGTGCTTTGTAATTCTCATTGCAGAGATCTTTCACCTCCTGGTTAGCTGTATTCCTAGGTATTTGTTTTTTATGTGTATAGTTATTGTGAATGGGATTGTGTTCTTGATTTGGCATTCAGCTTGGGTGTTGTTGGTGTATAGAAATGCTATTGATTTTTGTCCATTGATTTTGTATCCTGAAACTTTGCTTAAATACTTTAAGAGATCTAGGAGTTTTTTAGGCAGAGACTTCGGGAATTTTTTTAGGTATGGAAACATGTCTGCAAACAAGGATATTTTAACACTCTATTTGGATGCCTTTTATTTATTTTTTTCTTCCTGATTGCTGTGGCCAGGACTTCCAGTACTACATTGAATAGAAGTGGTGACAGTAGGCATCCTTGTCTTGTTCTGGTTCTCAAGGGAAATGATTTCAGATTTGCTCTTTCAGTGTGATATTGGCTCTGGGTTTGTCTTATTAAATGGCTCTTGTTATTTTAAGGTATGTTCCTTTGATGCCCAGTTTGTTGAAGGTTTTTAACAGGAAGGGATGTTGAATTTTATCAAAAGCCTTTTCTGCATCTATTGAGATGATCATATAGTTTTTCGTTCTGTTCATGTAGAAAATGGCATTATTGATTTGTATATGTTGAACCAGCCTGTATCCCACTTAAAAAGCCTACTTAATTGTGGTGGATTAGCTTTTTGATGTGCTATTGAATTTGGTTTGCTAGTATTTTGTTGAGAATTTTTGCATCTATGTTCATCAAGGAGATTGCCCTGAAATTTTCCTTTTTCATTTTGTCTTTGCCAGATTTTGATATCAGAATGATGCTGGCCTAATAGAACAAGTCTAGGGAGGAATTACTCCTCCTCTGTTTCTTGGAATAGTTTCAGTAGGAATAGTACCAGCTCTTCTTTATGTGTCTGGTAGAATTTGGGAGTGAATCTGTCTGGTCCTGGGCTTTTTCTGGTTGATAGGCTTTTTATTAATGAATAAATTTTGGAACTCATTATGGGTCTGTTCAGAGTTTCAATCTCTTCCTGGTTCAGTCTTGAGAAGCTTTTTGTTTTGAAATAATTATAGTTTTATAGGAAAATCCATAGAAATCCACAGGAAAGTCCTGCGTCCACTTCAACTATCAGCTCCCAATGTTAGGCCAGCATCATATATAACTGTAGTACAACAATAATACCATAAAATTTATATTGATACAGGTCACGCAACATATTTAAATTTCAGCAGTAATGCTTGCATTTATTTTTGTATGTGTATGTGTGCGTGCATACAGCTCTGTGAACTTTATGTATAGCTTTGTATACCATCACCAACATCATAAGACTTACCCCACCACGCCATTTCTTGATATTACTGTTCCCCTAACTCTAGGCATAGGCAACTGCTAATCAGCTCTCCCACTCTGTAATTATGTTATCTCATGAATATAAATAGAGTCATGCAATATGTATCCTTTTGTGATTTCCATTTTTTTTTTACTCAGCATAATTAATGTGGAGTACATCAAAATTATTGCATGATCAATAGTCTTCCTTTTTTTCTGGATTGCATTCCATGGTATAGATATAACACAATTTGTTTTGCTATTTATCCACTGAGGGACAACTAGGTGGTGCGCAGGTTTTGGCTATTGTGGACAAAACTGCTAAGAATATTCATACACGATCTGAATGAAAAGTTTTATCTCTGATATATGTTTAAGAGTGCAATTGCTGAGTTTTATTGGTAAGTTCATCTTTAGTTTTAAAAGAAACTGCCAAAGTATTTTCCAGAGTGGTTATATCATTTTGCATTCTAACCAGCAATGCATAAGTGACCGTTTCTCCACATACTTGCCAGCATTTCATGTTGCAACTATTTTTTTAAAATTTTAGTCATTTTTTAAAATTAAAAATTGACTAGTCAATACGTAGATAGATAGCTCATTATGGTTTTAATTTACACTTTGCATTTTTACTGGTGTGCAAGGGTAGGAGTTCCAGCTCTTTCTGACTAGAAGGGGTAGGAAGAATGCCTTGTTACTTCTCCCTATGTGGCATCCACTGACACCATGAGAGTAGTATGGCCTTTTCACTGCTGGGTGGTGGTGCAAGTAGTGTCTCTCTATTAAGCCTCCTCTCACACTACCCCAGTGGGGAAGAATAAAGGTTCTTCATTACTTCTGGGTATGGATGAAAGTCCAGCCTCCACACATAGTTTCCAAATGACCTTGTGGTGGCATTGTGGTTGTGGGAGGGCTGTGGTGTAGGGTGTGATGCTTGAGTCCAATCAGTAGGGTTGAAAGTCCTGGATCCCTAATGTTTCCTCTGACACCACCCCAGTAGCAACTTTGGGGACCTTATTACAGCCTATCCAGGGTAGATATAGCCTAGGCTTCTCATTCAGTCTTTGTGGGAGCAGTTTTTTTTCCTGATGTTTTTAGCTGGAATACAGATGTTATTGTCTAAATGTATTCTCTCTTACTAAGCCACCTCTTAGTAAGAGAGGATCTTACTGGCTGCTCTCTTGGCTAAAGAAGGCAGGCTTTTGTTGGAGCTTTATTTTGTCTATACCCACTGGCATTTCTGGGTTGCTGGTCTCTTCTGCCTCACGTTTGGAATTATACAAAGTGTAGAGAAAATCTCAGAAACTTACTACCTCATTGTTTCTCTGGTAACAAGTCTCCTAGCTAGTCTATTTTCTTCTCTATACCTTTCAGTCTTCTTTTTTATATACAACACACCCAGAGTTTTTTTTTTTATTGTACTTACAGAATGGAAAAAGGAAAAGTGTACATATATTCCATCTTCCTAAAAATAGAGGTCAAGAGTGTTGAATTTATGCTTGCTGGTGAATATTCTATTCTTATATAATTGCATGCTTCATTCAAGGTAGTTTTTTTTTTTTTTTTTCCTCCTAAATTTGCTTTACTGATTCCTTCTTTAACTTTGTCACAGCTACATTTAAATTAAACCAGGGAGTTTGGAATTGCAGTCATAGCAATTGTCAGTTAACAGATTTCTAACTGGCTGCTTTTCAAATCTACAATATTAATTTTATTATTTTTAGTTCTGACATTTTAAAATTTGGTGTTATGAAGCATGATTGATTTATAAAGGTGTTAAGCAAAGTTGTCTAGTGATATATTACCTGGTAATTTCACTATTTAGAGTATCATTGGATTAGTTTTTGTTGTCTTTTGTTTCTGTTGATTTTGGTTATGTAGTCATTTTGTATGTTGAGTGACCTTTGAGTCAACACACAAAATGTTGCCTTACTGAGATTTTGGAATCACCCAGGTAATTTGAGGCTGGGCTTCAGTCTATGGGCAGTATTCTTACAGACTTTATTTCTGTTTCATTCTATTTCTTAAGATAAAGACTTTTAGGGTCTCAGTCCTAGAAATGGGTTAATTTCTCAGGGCACCTACACTTGGCAGAGTCTGAATTCCATCTTCTGTTACCAAAGTTTTGTGTCGCCCTCACTGGTACTGCCCAGCTTCTCAGTTGCCTCTCCCAGGTCAGATATTGCCCCCAGGGAAAAATTGGCCTAAAATGTTAGTCTCGCTTCTCTGGATTTTTGACTTCTATCAGATCTGGAACTAGGTATTACTTATTACCTTGTTAATTCTTAGATGCTTTTTGAAGATTTAAAAATTATATTTCAACCAGATTATTTTAGCAGTAGTAGAAGCATTTTTTCAGTTTACCCAGTTCTACCTTACTGGAGGAATTCATTTTCTTATTAATATTATTCAGTGTTTCCAGTAATTTTGTGTCATAGAGGAAATAAAATTAAATGTTTAAACTATAATCTTCATTGAATTAAAAAACGTTAATGTCCATAAAACATTGTTATGTTATTTCAGCATTTAGTTATGCTCTTTTCTATGGCTTACTTTTGCTTAAACATTGGTCTTTATGAGCTAGAGTGGTTTATTTGGAAGAGCACTAGACTTGGATTTATAGTTTTCTTTCATAGCACTTTTCTCTAAGAAGTCTGTTTTCATTGCATTAATTTACTAATTTTAGTCAAGATTTTCTGGCTTGTAAAACAAAAAAATTAGATGATTTTCTGTCTCTAAACTGTATAATGATTTAGATTTGCAAATTAAATGAGATGATTGTTATTTCCGTGTTTATAGAATTATTTTCTTTCTGTTTAGCACTTTAAGTTTCTAAATTAATATCAATTTTCAGGAAATATAGGGAACAGAGAAACTTGTTAAATACAGCATAGGGAGGTTGTCAGCAATGTGGAAAATTGTATAGGACAAAGTATTTGATATTTACATAGGTAAAGTACAGGGAGGGGAAAAAAGGAACAGAGAACACATGGAATAAAAGATAAGAGACATTTCACTTAAATGCTATGTACAGACCTTGTTTGTATTATTAAACAATTCTTAAAAAGAGAAAATATGAGACAAAGAAATGTGAACACAAAATATATTTAGTGATATTAAGACATTATTAATTGTGTTAATTACATTATTTTTATTATGGCTATGTTTAAAAATTTTGAAATATTTACAGATACAATAATATCATATTTGTGATTTGCTTAATCATGATCAGAAGTAGGTGAGACAGGGCAACTGATGGGTGTATAGAATTCAAAACTGGCCACAAATTGATAATTGTTGAAATTGGTTGATAGACACACAGAAATCCATTGCACTTTTTGCTCTACTCTTAAAATATTCTAAAAAGGAACTGAAGGAAGGTGAAAAAGAGATGGTAGTAAAGTTAAACATTTATTATATCAAATGAAAACATTGTAAGTTCTAAAATCCCCCAGGGCTTGGAACCTATAGCTACAACTGCCGATGCTAAATTATCTAGTGGTCAGGCTAGGTATTGGTTTAAATCACCAGCAAAGTAGAGGATCAAAGATCCCTCTTTAATGAAGATTTTTGTATTTGATGTTTCTGAATGAGATCATAATAGTCCTAATAGGAAAAAGAGTACATTGTTGGATTTCCTTACATTTTAAATATAATTTAGTACCAATATATAATTATATATATAAATATGTTATATATCTCATATTAGAAATTTATCCTGACACTATCAGTTCTTGAATTGACAATTTTTCGTGAAATTAAATACAAACTAATTTAGATTCATGATATTTAAATATTTTTTCTTTCTAATTAGGTTTTAAAATATTCTTAATAACGATGCCTGAAAACAAGACAATTTCCTCTTCTTCCACTAGAGGTGATCAAGCCAAGATAGGTAAGTTTATCGTAAATTGATTTTCTTTGAAAATAGTTCATAGATAAATGGAATCTCAATCACTTACAGAGGAGAGCAACTGCAGAGATAGTAATCTTTTCCAGGATAATGGTCACAAAACCAAAACTTACTGAGACTGGTAAAGTGAGGTAAGAGAAAAGAGTGAGTCAGTATAACAAAAACACATTATCTGAATTATAATCAATTTTTTAATAATTATGAATGAACTGTATTATAGGTAATAAAACAGGTAAATAGTACAACAGAGGTGTGCTGGAATCAGCTCTTGTATATATTTCTTCTCAATTCCACTCCACTGTTAACTTCAATTGGCCATGGTGGTAGTATTTATTGCCAACTAACAACTGGATATTAAACTTTTACCAGCACATCATTGAAGCCAAACATGCAAAATTGAAAATGAAAACACGAATATAATTTTGTTTTTAAAATTATTTTATTGCATTACTTTGCTCTATTTATTTGCATCTTGAGCTCTGACATCTTTTATTCTGTATCATGTTAGCAATGTTATGTCTTTGCATGATATAGAACAGAGGTCAGCAAATTATAGCCCATTCCCCAAATCTGGCCAGCAATCTTTTATTTACACACCCCAAATTAGGAATGTTTTTCATATTTGTAAAGAGCTCTGAAAAGAAAAGAAAAAAGAAGACAATGAGGAATATGCAACAGAGACTGGATTTGGCTTACAAAATCTAAAATATTTAGTATCTTGCTTTCCAGAAAACATTTGCCAACCCTGGAATAGAACTTAACCTTGAATGCTTTGAGAACAATAGATAGTCTTTGAATCAGTTATCCCCTGCCACACTGATGCTATATAACAACCAACCGTAAAAATATAGGTGCATACAGCATAATAAACATTCATTTTATGCTCACTTGTGCATGAGTCTGCCAGATGGTTCTGCTGATATCAGGTGGGCTCAGTACAGTTCACTTATGTATCCACAGTAAGCCACAGGTTAATTCAGTACCATTATTGATCTTGCTTATTTTGGTTGAGCTCTTTTATGGGTCTAGGGCCTTGGCTGGGAAAATTAGGCTGATTCAGTTCTGCACTTGCTTTTCTCTCATATTCCAGCATACTATTAAGGGGCTCGATCTCTGGGGTTTGGCAGTTTCAAGAGGAGGAACAGAAGCAGAGAAAGCCTCTTCAGGCCAAAGTGCAGAACTGTTGCACTATTATTTCTGTTACATTTTATTGATCAAAGCAAGTCACAGAACTAGCACAGAGACAATGGATAGGAGATTAGACTTCACCTCCTGATGAAAAATGCCGCAAAGTCACATTGCAAAGGAAAGTGAATACTGGGAGGAGAAAACTATTGGGGTTATTATTGCAATCAACTTACTACAATTTTCTTCAGGGTTATAATTGAAAGCAGTCATTTAGTAATTCCAAATGTAGATAAGGTCATGACACAATGGATTTTATTTAAAATTGTTAGTCTTGGGTTAGAATCTTATTTCATCACCACATATTTTCTAAATGTTTGAAAAACCTTGGTTTTTAGCTCTTTATTTCTTCTATCAATATTGACTGAAAAAATAATGTTATTTCATTTTTATTTATAGAGTTCATTGTGTAAAACTTAAGCAAAAGCTTGTTTTTATTTCTGGAAATTGATCCCAATCTCAGATTAGCAACATGGAACAGGTTATTCATTTAAAATAATTTTCCCAAAAACACAATTTGGAACAAAGAGAGTAATCAAATCATACAGGTGTTAACTCATATTTAAATAGTTGAAAGAACTACTGAAAGTCTTTGGGTTGATTATAATGTGAATTAAAAAGACCAATATTTTGTTCCAAGACTTCAGAGAGCTGACCTGGTGATTTTCCTTTGAATGACTTGACAAAGTCTATTTTAAATTGGAACAGAAAATGATTGGTCTACACTTGTCTGCAGGCATATTAAGCATGACTTAAGCCACTCACCTCCATTTGATGCAGTAGATACGCATAGCAAATAAAACTACATACCACACGATTTAATGGAATGTAAGTCTTCTGTCATGTAGATTTCTGCAAATGCATAAGAAATGGAAATATGTTTGGCTAACATTTTGGAAAATAGTTAATAAATTGTCTTTTAAAATGTGCTTGGTTAGCAAGTTTAGGATTTTTGTATTGATGTGGCATTAAAAACTATATTTGGAATGCAAACATCAATAGGTATTATTAGTTAAAATTTACTTTCATCACTTTAGCTTCACACCATCATCAAACTTCCTATTCTCTATGTAAGACAACCAATCATTATAAACAACATTCAACTAACCCAACAAGGCATTGAAATGTCTATGTTTAAGCCACAGGAATTTATCAGTTCTGTGTGTTTATTACCAGTGTTTATTACTATGTCTTCCAAGATTTTAAACTTTCAAGTCTAAAGCCATCTGCTGGATAATGTACGGAATGTAATTATGTACTGATTTTTGAAAAAGTTGTCATTAATTCTGTCACAAGAACACAGTGTGAGGTCATATTTACTAACTTCTGTGAAACTGCATTCAACATAAGAATACTTTAAAAAATATCCAAAATAAATCACTTTTTGATGTTCTTTTGTTCATGATGTAACTACTGTGGTCATATGGAAACTCTCACTATTCAAAAAATTATTAATTGGGCCAGGTGTGGTGGTTCACGACTGTAATCCCAACACTTTGGGAAGGTGAGGTGGGTAGGTCACTTGAGATCAGGAGTTGGAGACCAGCCTGGGAAACAGAGTGAGACCGTCTCTCTACAAAAAATACAAAAATTAACCAGGCTTGATGGTATGTACCTGTAGTCCCAGCTGCTGGGAATCTGAGATAGGAGGATCCTTTGAACTAAGGGCAGAGGTTGCAGTGAGTCAAGATTGCGGCATTGTACAATCCAGCTTGAGTGATAGAGCAAGACCCTGTCTCAAAAAACAAATAAACAATAAAAATAAAAATAATTAACTGGATGATTATTCTGTGTTCTCAGTTGACATAAATCATGAAACAAATTACTACTCTTTTTCAAATTGTTCTGTAAAGTTACAGCCATATATTTTAAATAAGATGACCAATAATATTTTCAGATGACTCACATTTACAATGGTTAGCTCTGTTTGGGATAACACTTTTTATTACAATTAACAGAACCTTTTAACAAACTATAAATTTTTGACTTTACAGGCAATATTTTCTCTAAATACAAAACTACATTTCATAGCAGCATCACATTTATTTGTATAGAAATACTGATATTGGATTTATTTATTAAGGTTTTCCTAATATATCTTTTTCATAACGTGTTTTCTGTAGAACAGGTAGAGGATGAATTGTTTTACAGCATAGTGTTTTGATATTTTAAGATAGGAAGCACTTTGCATGTGTAAAAATATCTGAAAAATACATGTGAAGTTTAAAGAATAGTGATAAAATTGTGTATTTGTGCACTTACAATTGGGCTTAAGGAATAGAACTCTGTGTTCACTCACTTCTTCCAAATCGCATTTAATTTTATATATTACATACAAATATTAAAATAATACATATATAGTTCTATATATTTTATTTCATATAACAATTTTAACTCTCCTATTAATTTGCTAATGTTTGTTAAATCATTTGAAAATAGTAAGTTTTAATTTTTACTTTTTTCTCAATGTAATTTTTTTCCCATTTTCTTCTCTATCACTTGGCTGATTTTTTGTGTGTGTGCCCTGTTGAATGAAGGTGATTAAAATGTGCACAAATCTTCCTGTTCACAATTTTTAAAGTGAGACTTTTGATGTTTTGCCATTAAATAGGATTTTAATGGTTTGTAGAGATTATTCTTTATGATTTTCTTTAAATTTTGAACCTGTTGTGAATTTTATTAATAATTTTTTTATATCTACTAAAATTTTTCTGGACTTTTTTTTTCTTTACTCTTTAAATTTAATGATTTGCATACATGGATTTACAATTTTTAAACTTTATTACTGGGACAAACAACTTTTTAAATTGTATTGTATTTTAATATATTTCTAAATTTTGTTTCATAATCATTTGTTTAGGATTTTTGCATCTTCCTTATTCAATTACATTGGCCCCTATGTTTTCTGAGCACTTCTTGTTTGGTTTTGGTAATAAGGGTTTTATAACCTCAAGATTGAATTATAGAGTGCTTCTTTATTTTCTGTTCTCCAAAAAAGTTAATATATTTTAATGATTTTTTTTCTGGAATATTTGGCTAAAATTATCTCTTAATTTGGGGGAATATAATAAATTATTGATACAAAATTATGTACTGGTTTTAGTACTACTCCAGCTTTCTGATTATCCTCAATTCACTATTGCTTAGCAAGCTATAATTTTTTCTTTTAAAAATCTACCTGGTTAAATATTAAATGTATTGGTACAATACTGTTAATAGTCTTTATTTTTATATCTATAGGCAGTTGTTTCTTTTTTACATTCATAATATTGTATTTGTTTCTTCTGGTTCCCCTCTGTTTAGTCTTGTCAGTCTTGCCAGAGGTAATTCCTTTGTGTTAACATTTTCAAATTGGTAATATCAAAACTTTTGGATTATCTCTAGGTTTTTGTGTTATTTTGCTTTCTATTTTATTAATTTGGGATATTATTACCTTCCTTCTCTTCCTTCTCCTTTCTTTGTGTTTGCCCTCCCACACATTTTAAATTTGGATGCTTAGATTCCTAGTTTTCAGCCATTTTTCTTTTTTAATATAGTTATCTCAAGCTGTAAGTTTCCCTTGAAATAACACAGAGATAATATAAAGGATTGGAGGATCAAATCAAATCAGACTCATATAAAGTGTATCTTTGCTAACTATTTTAAGGCTATAGGAAATTCGCAGGTACAGTTGAAGCAGGGAGACTTCTGGCACCATCAGAACAGTTTTCCATGTCCTGGTTGGATGTGCTCTGCTCCAGATTAAAGAATAACGTGTTTAAGCATGTATGCACAGCCATGCAACTGATTCAGAAGACTGCTCTTTAGTCATGAAACAGCTTCATTTTTTATTAAGGTAGTTTTATATTTAACATGTTGTTTTTCAGGGAGCCATATCCCATAAACACATAGGTTCAGGTTTGTTTATGATTATAATTCACAGGGCCAAAAACATCCTGCTAAAAGCTTTCTGTAGGTAAGAACTCTCCAGTTAACAAATGCCAATTAGTATGTTTGCCAGAGTGTCTGTTATTAGCATGTTTGCTAGGGGATTTGACCTGGTCACCTGTTTCCTTTCTTTGGGGGCCTACTCTTTACTTCTCATGGGAAAGTATGGATTATAGACCTGCTATAACTTTTAGATTTAATTGGGTTTTGATTTGTTTTTGACTCATGTATTATTTAGATCTATGAAATATTTTGGTTATGAGTTTAATATCTATAAGATCTGCCTCATGGATTATGTGACTGAGATCCACTATACATTTTTATTAATTTTCATCCTTTCAATCTTTATTAGATTGAGATAAATCTGTTAATTTACCTACTTTTGGTAGATTTTTCTGTTTCTACTTTCATCCCCTCAAATTTGTTCCCATGTAATTAGGTGCATAAAGGTTTTGAACTGTAATGATATTTTTTATATAGTAGTCTTTAGTATTATGAAATGTTCAAACTTGCTCTACTTAGTTTTCTCTGATCAGAATTCTATGTTAGCAGATATAAAGATCACAACAATTGCTGTATTTGCTATTCATTTGCCTAGTATATATCTGCCCATTGCTTAATTTAAAGCTTTCTGAATCACTTTGTGTGATGTATACAACATATTGTTAGAGTTCACTTTATTTTACTATTGATGATTTTAACCCATTTACAATTACAAACAAGATTCACAAAGTCTCATTTTCATTACATTTTATATTTAAATATATTTATACATATGTATTATATAGATTATTTACTGTCCTTTTTAACATGTAGAAAATTTATGTTACTAATATCTTACTTCTCTCTCTTTTAGATAATGTGCATTGGATCTTTATTATAAGCAATACCAAAATCAGCTAAGAAGCTTTTCTTGCCTTTGCATTACATCTTCCTATAATTTAATTAAGGAATATTAATTGATTCCTGGTTTATACTTATAATGTATTCTTATTATACTTTGCATATACTCTCCTACTCAACACAATATTTTTGACTAGTACTATATCTGCATCATTAGTACTATATCTGCTTTGTCAGAGCGTATGTACATAACCCTTCTAGTCTATTATACTTTTCTCATCCTTCCATATTAGTTAAAAAGCTAATATTCAAGACTCACTGCCAGTATTATGCCAAATTTCTCCCATCATTTTTGCCGTACTGCATCTATTTTCTAGTGGACTCAGGAAGAGATCCAAGGAAATATATTCTTTTTCTTCTTTTTTGTTTTTTGAGACCCAGTATCGCTCTGTCACTCAGGCTGGAGTGTGGTGGCATAATCTCGGCTCACTGAAACCTCCACTTCCTGGGTTCAAGAGAGTCTCCTGCCTCTTCCTCCTGAGTAGCTGGGACTGCACATGCATGCCACCATGCCCAGCTAAATTTTTTGTATTTTAGTAGAGACAGGGCTTCACTGTGTTGCTCAGGCTGGTCACAAAGTCCTGAGCTCAGGCAATCCGCTCTCCTTGGCCTCCCAAAGTGCTGGGATTACAGGCATGAGCCACCGCTCCCAGCCAATAAAATATATTCTTTCATTTCTTGAATGTTCATAGCAATTATCTCTGGCCTATATACTTGAATGGCAGTTTTATTTGATAAATTCTTTGGCTTACATTTTTTATATAATTTATTATTTTGTTTATGAGAGTATTTTAAATGTATTTTCTAATTGTCATTTGACGTCAAATTATACCAATTTTATTTTCATCTAAATGTAATCAACTTAGTATTCTTACCTAGATTCCAAAGGATTTAAAAAATTTTTCTTTACAGTTTAAAATTTTACTAGAATATAAAAATTTTGGAAATATAGAAAATATGATATGCCTAATAGTAAAACATTACTGTTTTCTTTCAGGTACATTATCTTTTAACAGATATACATATATTTATACAAATGCATTACAATTTTCAAATTTAAATTATGTAATTAACTTTTATACATTTTTGCCATTATTAATAATTACATTTTTATTGAATAATAATACTCAATCTTCTTTATCATAATTTAAATAACCATTGTTCTATTTTGGCACATATGCTAAGTTATACTGTGTTTAGCTTTTAAAATTAAGCTACAATTCACACAGCACAAAATTTACCTTTTTTAAGTTTACAATTTAGCATTTTTAGTATAAGCATAAGTTTGTGCAGCCATTACCACTATGTATTTCTAGAACATTTTCGTACCCCCTAAAAGAAACTTGGTACCACTAGCGTTCATTCCCCATTCCTCCTCTACCTATCCTCTGATAACCACAAATCTGTTTTCTTGCTCTATGGATTTGTTCACTCTAGACATTTCATATCAATGATTTTTTAAAATAGTTGGCTCTGCATGCCTTTCACTTTTTCAACTAGGATAATGTTGTCAAGGTTCATCCACGTTGTAAAATGTATTCATATTTAATTCCTTTATATGACTGAATAATATTCTTCTGTATGAATATTCCACATATTGTTTATATATTCATAAGTAGATGGAGGTTTTAGTTGTTTATGTTTTAGGGGCATTATGAATAATGCTGCCATAAATATTTGAGTATAGGTTTTTGTACAAATATATGTTTTCATTTCCATTGAATATATAGTTAGGAATGGATTTGCTGGGTCATTTTGTAATTCAGTGTTTAACTTTCTTAGTAAGGCCAAATTGCTTTCCACAGAAGCAGCAATAGTTTACATTTCATATGGCAAAATATGTGGACTCCAATTTCTCCACATCCCTACCAACAATTATTAGTTTCTTGGATTTTTGTTTTTGTTTTTATTTTATTATTATAACCTCCTAGTGACTTTGAAGTGATATTTCACTTATTTTTTTAATTAGTAGACTATCTAGAGTATTTTTAGGTTTATAGAAAACTAGTATGTAATACAGAGCTCTTGTATACTCACTGTCTCCTACCCCACATTCACAGTTTCCAATATTATTAATATCTTGCACGAGTGTTGTATATTTGTTAAAGTTGATAAATCAATATTGATACATTTGTATGAATTAAGGTCCATAGCTAATTCTTTGTATGGTGCAGATCTGTGGGTTTTGACAAATGCATAATGTTATCTCATGCTTCTCAGATTTCTTTCCAACTTAGGTTTAACAAGAAGTGTAGAGGGGCTGAAGTGAATATTTCCCTTCTCTCAATTGGTTAGGTTCTGTTAAGGTATTTTCCTTTGAAGGTTAGTGTTAAATAGAACATTCTGGGCATATTTCAAAATGGCAATTTTTACCCTGGGAATAATTCAGAATAGTTACTTTTCCCCTTCTTCTAGAGGTAGGAAGGAATATTCCTTAAAATGTACCTGGGAGAACATGGTGAGCTCCTGGAGATAAAAGTAAAAATATACTTGGCCCTGTAAGACTGACTCCCCAGAAGTTTTTAACTTTCAAACTAGTCCACACTAAGCTTCCAATAGTTAATCAATTAGACTTTACACTTTCCTACCATTTTTGGCTCCAGCAACTTCTGCATTTGCCTGACCCTCCAGTTTTGGGGGTGTCAATTTGCATTGTAACCTTAACTTTCTGATGGACCTAAGAAGAATTGTTTTCCATCCAGCTTTTTCTTTTAAGAAGAACTAAATGCTGACTTTCAAGATTTTTATGTATCAAAGTGTAACTGTAATTTCCAAACTGATTTTGACAAAGCCTGTTTGCTTTATTCCTCTATATAAACCATTGGTTAGTTTTTTTTTTTTTTTTTTGGATGTTCTACATTTTTGTTGAAAACTGGACATTTGAAATAATAGTATGTGAAAAACTGTGGACATCAGATTCTTTGTCTTCTCTAGGGTTTGCTTTCCCTGCTGATTTTTGTAGTTGTTAATTTAGCAACTTTTCTGAATTAGTTCTCTGAAGCCCATAATTTTTTCCTCTGTGGCCACTGAAATCTCTCTCCAGTAGGCTAAATGGACAATTAATGTTTGAACAGATATTTCTCTACATTTTTGGAATCAAATCTCTCAGTCTTTGCTGAGCATCTTTACATGCATGTTGGGATATGTCTTCAACATTCATCCAAGGACTTAATGACTCAGCCTTAGCCTTTTCTTTCTGAACATGCAGTCTCAAGGTCAACCAGAGGTGAGATATTAGGGCTTTCATGGATCTTTTTTTCTGTGCCAGATCCTCTAATGATAAAGGGAGTTGGTCATATGGGTAAGAGATGAGACTGGAGTAATTGTCTATTGCACTAGTTCTTAGCTAGAATTGTGCATCACAGTAACCTGAAGAAAATGTAAAAAAAGCCTACAAGTCTAGGCTCTCCCCTGAAAATTTTGATAGAGTAAGCCTAGTAAAACCTGGACACGTATTTTTACAATATTTCCTTGAAGCCAGGCATAGTGGTGCATGGCTGTAGTCCCAGCTGCTTGGGAGGCTGAGGTGGGAGGATTGATTGAGCTCGGGAGTTTGAGTGTAGCCTGGGCAACACAATGAGACCCCTACTCTAACAACAACAACAAAGTCCCAGAAATCCAGATACTATTCTGGTTAAGAACCACTGAGTAGATAAGTGTAATATGTAATTTCTGATATTTCAGAAATGTAAGATATGTCTAGAAGAGCTGGAGTTTGATAGGTGCTACTTCCTTTAAATCTCTTTTTTCCAATAATATGTTTGACTTTTTCTTGATCATGCTCACAGCCTTGGAAGTAAAGTCTTTCAGGGAATAACCAGATATGTCTATAAATGACAATTCTTTAAGAATGAGGCTTTCAAAAAAACTCCAACTCTCTTCTGCTTCCTGTGATATCATAAATGTGGACCTTTTTTTTTCAAGGCTTTGTTGACCTTCGGAGTCAGGGTTGGGACCAAGGAAAGTTAAAATGCCACAAATGTTTGTGTTCTTACCAAGATTTATCTGTTTTTCTTGAATAGTTGCTCACACAGTTGCTGGAAGTCTTTGCTGTATTTCTGGAATTCTGAAAATGTTGATTTCGACAATTTTGCCTTTTTTAATCTTTGTATTTCTGGAGAGGTAGATTTTTCAAAGGTCCTTATTTTATCATTTTCTCTGATATCTCTTTTTAACTTTTGTCTTTTTTGGTTTTTGTTTCAAGTATTCAGAATTAGAATTTGGGGGACACAGGGTACGAACATTAGTGTGGCCTTGAATATTTATTTTATATTGTTTTCCACAAATATACCTCACATTCAACAGTCTATTAACATTGCTACAACATATTAATTCCAGATTTTATTTGATTATTGTTAAATAGCTAGTATATTAAATAGAAAAGGACCTAATTCCACAGTTGCTCTAGTTAGCATTTTTTATTACCAAAGAATGTAAATAATTTCCATGTGTTCATTTAATTATTTAATCTTCTCTCATTTGGACCGTCTGATGATGGATTGGTAATAGTTAAATATTTCAACTTATATAAATAAAACCTGAAACCCTTATATATTATTTATTTTTGTGTCATATTTAGTGAAAATAAATGCCCATCTACCTTATGAATTTCTGTCTTGAATCAAAGAAGATAAAATTATCATTTTAATATATTGTTAAATTATTAAATCTAAATAATGCATGGCCAAATGTTATATATCATGTTAATTTGTATAATTTTAATATATTTTGAAAAATTTTAAATTCTATAGTTTATCAGGAACTTACTTTAGAAAATCTGTTTCCTGACAGAATGGTTTTGATGAGCACATGCTGTTGGAATTTTATAACTGGAATATTGTATAACAATACAGTTACCCACTAAGGCAGAAACATGAATTAGGGCATAAATTTATTTGAACCAATGTTTTTCAGGGTCTGTTTCATGTGCAGCTCTTTGCAGAAACTGACTATAGGCACATCTCCTTTTGTTGCACTTCACTTTATTGCACTTTATAGATCTTGTGTTTTGTTTTGTTTGGTTTTAATTGGAGGTTTGTGGAAACCCTGCTTCCAGCAAGTCTATTGGCAGCATTTTTCTAAGAACATGTAGAAAACTTTCATGTCTCTGTGTCATGTGTTAATACTTCACGTGCAATATTTCTAAAATATTTTCATTATTTTTATATCTGTTATGGTGATCTGTGATCAGTGGTCTTTGTTGTTACTATTGTAATTTTTTTCATGTAACTTGAACTACACACATATGACAGCTAACTTAATTGATAAATGTTGCATGTATTCTGACTGTTCCACTGACAGCTCCCCCCAATCTCTTTCTCTCTCCTGTACCCTCTTTGTACCCTGAGACACAACAATATTGTACTTATGCTATTAATAACCTTACAATGCCCTCTAAGAGTTCAAGTGAAAGGAAGAATTATGTGTCTCTCACTTTAAATCAAAAGCTTGAAATGATTAAGCTTAGTAAGAAAGGCATGTTGAAAGCTGAGATAGACTGAAAGCATAGTCTCTTGTGCCGAGCTGTTAGCCAAGTTGTGAATGCAAAGGGAAAGTTCTTGAAGGAACTTAAAAGTGCTACTCCAGTGAACACATGAATAATAAAGCAAGCAAAACAGCCTTATTGCTGATATGAAGAAAGTTTATATGGTCTGGATAGAAGATCAAATCAGACACAACATTCCATTAAACAAAGGCTTAATCAAGAGCAAGGCCCTAACTCTATTCAATTCTATAAAAGCTAAGAGAGGTGAAAAGGCTGCAGAAGAAAAGTTGAAAGCTGGCAGAGATTGGTTCATGGAATCTAAGGAAAGATATCATCTCCATAGCATAAAAGTGTAGGGGCGAAGCAGCAAGTGCTGATCAGAAGCTGCAGCAAGCTATCCAGAAAATCAGGCTAATTGATGAAGGTGGGCATGCTAAACAATAGATTTTCAATGTAGGCAAAACAGCCTTATATCAGAAGAAGATGTCATCTAGGACTTTCATAACTAGGGAGGAAAAGTAAATGCCTGGTTTCAAAGCTTGAACGGACAAGCTGAGTCTTTCGTTAGAAACTAATGCAACTGGTGACATTATGAAGTTAATGCTCACTTACCATTCCAAAAATCCTAGGGCCCTCAAGAATTATGTTAAATCTCCTCTGCCTGTGTGCTATAAATGAACCAATAAAGCCTAAATGACGGTTCATCTGTAGCATGGTATACTGAATGTTTTAATCCCACTGTTGAGAACTACTGCTCAAAAAAGGAAGGAAATTCCTTTAAAATATTACTTCCACTGACAACATATACATCCAAGCTCAAATGGAGATGTATAAGGAGATTAAAGTTTTCATACCTGCTAACACAATATCCAGTCTCTAGGCTGTGGATCAAGGAGCAATTTTAACTTTCAAGTTTTATTAGTTAAGAAATGCATTTTGTAAAGCTGTATCTACAATAGCTAGTGACTCCTCTGATGGATCTGGGCAAAATAAATAAAAATCCTTTGGGAAAGTGTATACCATTGAGAATGTTCATGATTCATGAGAGGAGGTCAAAATATCATTAACAGGAATTTGGAATAAATTGATTTCAACCCTTCTGGATGACTTTGAGGGGTTCTAGACTTCAGTGGAGGAAGTAACTGAAGATGTGGTAGAAAGTGCAAGAGAACTGGAATTTGAAGTGGAGCCAGAAGATGCAACTGAAGGGCTGTAATCTCATGATGAAACTTTCATGGATCAGAAGTTGCTTCTTGGAAATGAGCAAAGAAAGTGGTTTCCTGAGATGAACTCTATTCCTGATGAAGATACTGTAGATATTGAAATGACAACAAAAGATTTGGAATACTAGATAAATATAATTGGTAAATTAACAATAGGTTTTGAGAGGATTGGCTTCCATTTTGAAAAAAGTTCTACTATGCATAATATGCTATCAAACACTATCACATGCTACAAAGAAATCTTTTGTAAAAGGAAGACTTAATCCATGAGGAAAACTTTACTGTCCTACTTTGAGAAATTGCCACAGACACCCCAGCCTTCAGCAACCACCACCTTGATCAGTCTGCAGCCAACAACATTGAGGCAAGACCCTCCACCAGTAAAAAGATTATGACTTGCTGAAGGCTCAGATGATCATTAACTTTTTAAAACTGAAATATTTTTAATTAAAGAATCTTTTTAATATTTAGACATAAATAATACTTAGACAATGTTTAGAAATATTGTTTTAGATATAGTATCACACTCTTAATAGACTACAGTATAGTATAAACATAACTTTTCTATGCTTTTGGAAACCAAACACTTTGTATGACTTTATTGCAGTTGTCTAGAACTGAACTTACAATATCTCTGAGGTACACTTGTATTCTTAGTGTGGTCATTATTTCACTCTAATGTCTTCCCTCATTCCTCCAGTTACTGTAGTTTTCATTCAGTAAATAGTCATGAACACTTAATACTATATCTGGGATTCTTTGCTACTTACCAAAAATACAGTGGCTAAAAATAGATGTGCTCCCTGCCTTCATGAAACTGGTGTGTTGAAAGAGAGAGACATCATAATTTATCTTGGTAATTTAGGAAAACCATTATGAATGTTGAACTTTGGGATATTCTGTTTCTGCATTTCATATGATGATTTTTTATTAGCACAAATCTCAGTTTTATAACTATAAATTGCAGATTTTCTAGTTTGAATCTAAAATTTTTAAAATTTCTTTGAGATGTCTAAAATATTTATATAATTATCTGATAACTTTTTAAAAATGTTTAATAATTTTTGTGGGTATCATATCTTATCTTGAAATATAACTTATTTTCATATGTCTGTTTTTGTATAGAGAAGAACCTGTTTCTTTTCTCTTCATTGATTTGCACATTTATTTCTTGTAATAGTCTTTGAAATGTATCCTTAGAATACGACACATATTCAGATATTTAAAGGACAAGGCCGTCTCTCCACTACAAACACATGCACATGTTTGTCATAACTTTTAGAATTTTTGATATTATTACTCATTTTTAAAATTTAAAAATAATTGTTGAGTTCTTTATATATTATTAAACTGGAAAAATACTTTTGTAATGTTTATCTAGCTTCCTAATGTGAACTATAATTTACATTCTTGTTTGTTTAAACATTTTTTATGTTCTAATAATATTTTATACTACCACAATCTTTTTAAAACCCAGATAATAATTATTAAATATTTTCCTATGTAGGTTATAGTTTTGTGACTATAATGACATGTCTTTTGGATATATTTTTGTGTCATTGGTGTTGGCAATGCTATCTTTTATAAAAATCATGATATATTATTTATGTGGCATATATGTAAACTCTCTTTAATCATTTTGAATTTGTACTGGGGATTCTCTAGAGATGCAGTCATGCCATGTATAAATAATTGCACTTATCTCTCTTCATATACTGTATTTTTTCAATAAACTGTGCTATGTCACAAGGCTAATCTTACCGTACTGTTGGATTTTTAAAATCCATGTATAACACAACACTGGAAATTAGATTAAATCTTCACTTACATTATCTTGAACATTAAACAGAGAAATGATGTAGAAATCTTCTATTAAAATTGTGAATCTCTTTATCATCCCAGAATGTCACCAAAATGACTTCCCATTTTCTTCATGAGTGTTTTCTATCATACATCCTTGCAGAGAAACACCATCCAAACTTTGTCTTTCTCTTCTATTTATCTGCTTAGCCCTTTCTTATGTAATTTATCCTATGTGTCTTTATTCTGATTCTTATTTTCTTCCCTTACCCTTACTAGTGCAATATAGGGCAGAATATTTGACTCAGGAAGCAAATATTTTATTGTATTGTATTTTACCTTTTATAGGTTTAACATGTCAAGAAGTAAAGGCTCTCAGAGAGAAGACATGGTCAAGGACAAATGAAGGTATCCCAAAACTATTACATATAATTTTCATCTCTTTTTTCTGTCATGTATTAATTTTCTTTTCAAAAAGTTGTAAGCATGAAAATAACTTTAGGCATTCTTGTGTTCTTCCTAATTGTTCTATTAATGAGTATAATCTTAAAACTCCTTCAAAAAATACTTATCTATTGGTAGTGTCTGTTATATACTCCATTTCCTGTATTTCCTTTTTCATTTTGAATAATGCATACTTATAGAAGAGTGTACAAAGTTAATATGTGTTTTTTCCATAAATGGTTATGAGGAAACACCTGTGTCACCCTCACTTACTTCACACATAGACCTGCCCAGCATTTCAGAAGCTCTCCCTGTACTCTCCTGAACAATACTTTATGCCATCCTATACCTGGGCTTTTGTGGTGCTAATTTGCTTTTCTTTTTAATTTTAACTTTAGTGTTCCATATGTATGCATTCCTAAAGATATAATTTAATTTTACATGCTTGTTAATTGAAATTAAACTGAATTAATATATGTTGGTTGATGCCTTTGTTCAACATTACTTCTTCCTTGTTGTTACTTTTTTGCTCAGTGTTATTTGTGGCTTTCATCAATTTTGCTGTACCATTGTACAATACCATTCATTATTATTATTATTTGCTATTTTGAATAACACTCCTAGAAATATCCTTGTACGTATATGGTTTGTGAGTTTCTCTAAGGCATACCTATCAGCAGAAGTGGTAAGTACATGGTGTGTCTATCATCGACATTATTTGATGATGCCAAATTATTTTCCAAAGTAATTACATGAATTTATAGTGACATAACAGTGTAGGAATGTTTCAGTTGCTCCATTTTCTTGCTACCACTTGACATTATTAAACTTTTAAAGTATTTACAATCCCCATACTATGTAACAATGTCTTATTGTGGTTTTAATTTAAATTTCCCTGGTTATTATTGATGTTGAAAGTTTTTTCATGTGCTTTTGGGCATTTTGAGTTCTACTTTTGCAAATTGACTACAGCTAGTGCTCAACTTACAACCACGATTGGTTCCAACAGACCGGTCGTAACACGATTTGGTCATAAGTTGAGTAGGCTATATGTACAGTACTGTGAAATGACGTTATAAAAATCTTTAAGTCATGTTTTATCATAATTTTCTTTCATTATTGTTATATATCATAATTTTCTTTGTTCATTTTATGCCAATTTGTATCATCTCTACACCATTTTGTTTCTTATTTTTACATTCGTCAGGTTTAAGTAAAACACTGCATTACCAGTACAACTGGTTTAATATTTGCAAAACATACAAAATTACAAAATACAGGTGCAGACAAAAATACAAAATACAGGTGTAAAAAATACCATAGGAAACATTTTCCCAATTGCAAAACATATCAAAATATATAAACATGTACGAAACATTTTATTGGCCACTGGTGCTTGGCTGTGGATCGTTGATGTCGTCATCTGAGGCAGCAGTTGGGGTTACCGGAGTTGGTTCTTTCATAAAGATGGTGAGCTTTGTCTGAATTGTATGTTTCTTTTTTTCTTCATAAATTTCACGATACGGACGAAACACATTGTGCGCCCTCCGTTCAATCCTTGCAAATCGTTCGATTTTTGGGTCCATTGCTTCGAAATGTATAAGAATTTTATTGGGAGGGGTTTGATGAAAACTATCCAAGACACAAAACACAAATTGCTGTACCGAGTCTGGGATAACAGTTGAAATGGTGCACGCGGAGATGGTAGTGCTGCCGGAAGCTGGTCCGCACTGTCCTACGCCCAGCTGGGCAACGTTTGGGCTGCCAGATGCGGAGCAGTGGTGGCTAGCGATTGCGGTCATAAAGTCGAATGGTCGTAAGTTGCATAGGTCATAAGTCGATCAATACCTGTATATCTTTTTTCTAATTTTCTGAGTCATTTGCTTTTTCATATTGATTTTTAGGAGTTTCTCATGTAATATGAATACTAATTCTGAGGTAAAATAAAACTCAGAAATTTTGTAGGATTTATATTTTTCTTGAAGATTTTTTTGATGAACATTGATACTTTGAAAGCTCTAAAAAGTCTTGCAATGAAAAAAATCTTCTCAAGTAATATGCTATTTGAGTATAGAACTGCATCTTTCCGTACTTATAAAAATCTCTTGAAATTATATATTGTAAACAGGATTTGAAGAATGCTAGTGTAGTTGAAAGACTGGAACTAGAAACAAAGTTTAAATCTTAGTTCTATCAGTTGCTAACTTTGTGAACCTGGTTTGATTCACTACCTTTCTGGGCCACATTTTACTCATGTGTAAAGTGAAAATTAATATGTGTTATTGTAAAGATTAAGTATCATAGTATAATAAATTAACATGTTGAAGTCAACTGTCATGTATATGTTCAATAAATATTAGTCATTCTTACTTTAATTTGAGATTTTTTTCATCCTCACTGGCTCAATAAATTATGGTAAATTTATACTACAAGATACCATTGAAACTGATGTTTTATGTCATGTAATATAATTCTAGTTGTATAATTTACCTTTATTTTATAAACTTCTGAGAAATAAAAAAACTTCCAATTAAATTGTTAAACTTACCAACCTTGAATTTTAAGGTGAATCCTGATGTGACTGGTCTTAGTGTGTAAAAAAATATTTTTCTAACAACTTGAAATACAAAGTTGAATTTGAAATATGGTTTGAAATTGACATGGAATCTCTCTGTCCTGAGAATGAAAGAAATGTATGTGTATATGGTCTCTTTATATATATTTCATATATATGCACACATACATACATATATACATATGAAATATTCTCCTCATAGCTATAAAGTATTTGGAAGTACACACAAGCAAATTATAACATTGGTTGCCTACTGACAACTAATCTTGGGTTGTGATGTCTACATGTTTTTATGTTTGATAACTTTGACTCTGTACTCATTATTGGTTTAGATAAATTATGCATGGGAAGACCACGATGCTTCCCATTGGATTACTATGGGGGCAAGAATGGCATGGTAACTTTTCAGGTGATTGATGGATTAGTTTTCTTTTACACTTTCAAATTAATTTTAACACAGTTCTATAGTGTATGAAATTTTGTTGATTTTTGTTTTATTTGCACTTAATATTTCCAGTTTTATTTATTTTATTTTTTAGAGAGAGGTTGTTGCTTTGTTTCCAGTGCGGACAGCAGTGACACAGTCATGGCTTACTGCAGCTTTGAACTCCTGGGCTCAAGTGATTATTCTGCCTCAGCCTCTGGAGTAACTGGGACTACAGGTGCATGCCACCATGTCCAGCTTTCCAATTTTATTTTATTTTTTAAATTCTAATTTTTAAAGACTGTGTATTAGGTTTATATTCTATTACAATTCTGATTCTTTCATGTCAGTATCTAACTTACACAAGAATTTGATTGTGAAAACGTTATTCTTTTAATACTCTGAACATTCCACAAAAGGGCTGCATTGCAAACTCCCCAAGTCACTGATTGGGGTACTGAATGTAGGGATTGGAGTCATCAAGACTCAGGAAAGTTGTGGGAATATCTGTTTGAAGATTAGAGTAAAACTAAAGTTCAAAGATAATACTGAGGTCTTAATTATGGGAAAACCTCACATCATCATCACAGAGTCTGAAGGAAGTGATTAGAGAAGGGGACTGAAGTTGTGGGTACAATGCCAAAAGCTCAGCAGCTTGGAAAATAGGACATTTGCTTCCAGTGCTCTACTGGAAATGAGCCCCTATAGGTTGGGCTGGCTGATATATCAGGAAAATGTTTTTTTACAGTTTTAGAATTATTTATTTCTGGCCAGGCATGGTGGCTCATGCATGTAATCCCAGCACTTTCAGAGGCTGAGGCAGGTGGATCAACTGAGGTCAGGAGTTCTAGACCAGTCTAGCCAACATGGCAAACCCCATCTCTACTAACAATACAAAAAATTAGCTGGGCATGGTGGTGCATTCCTGTAATCCCAGGTACCTGGGAGGCTGAGGCAGGAGAGTCGCTTGAATCCAGGAGGCAGACGTTGTAGTGAGCTGGGATCCTGCCATTGCACTCCAGCCTGGTGACAAAGCAAGATTCCATTAAAAAAATAATAATAATAAAAATAAAGATTTCTAGGGCCGGGTGCGGTGGCTCACGCCTGTAATCCCAGCACTTTGGGAGGCCGAGGCGGGTGGATCACGAGGTCAAGAGATCGCGACCATCCTGGTCAACATGGTGAAACCCTGTCTCTACTAAAAATACAAAAATTAGCTGGGCGTGGTGGCGCGTGCCTGTAATCCCAGCTACTCTGGAGGCTGAGGCAGGAGAATTGCCTGAACCCAGGAGGCGGAGGTTGCGGTGAGCCGAGATTGCACCACTGCACTCCAGCCTGGGTAGCAAGAGTGAAACTCCATCTCAAAAAAAAAAATAAATTAAAAAAAAAAATAAAGATTTCTTTCTTTCTTATGTTTCCCTTTAATGTCTTAGTACACACATATATATTTCCACTTTTACTAGTATTTTAAATGTTGTTTATTTACAGCTTAACATTTAAATTCTGAATGTATTTCTGTTTCGAATACATTAACGTTTGTTTACAAAGTGTTTTCTTTTTAATATGTATTTTTTACGACATGGAATTCTTCCTTGACACCTTTGTTTTTTGGAATGTTCATTGAATTTCCAAATACTTTTGAATTGACTTTATATGACAAATTTCTAACTGTACAGTAGATTAGTTATATATACTGCAACTAGTTTCTACTTACTAAATTTTTTTATTATATTGCTGTCTAAGATACCTACTTTTATTACCTTTAAAATGATATAATCTGTATCTTTTGGTGATTTATAATATGTATATCAATGTTACCTTCTTGTATTCATCACATCCTGTGTATGATTTTGTTATTCTGAACTGCATATGCCACAGATAAATGACAGTGACTTAAATTCTTTCCCTATATTTTTTCTCTAAATTTCTCTTTATGTTAAAAAATAAGATATTTTTCTAATATAATGTTCTGTTTTGTTATGCACATATCAATTTTTATTATTATCTATAACTTTAATTGTAAACTAATAACTTGGTGCTGTTCAGCTTAAGTTCTAGGTTTGCTCATATTTTGTCACATCAAGTTTTCTTTTTCAGAAAATAATTGTATACATTTTATTTATATTTTTTTCTATATTTTATAATTGGTTATTTTTGGATAGATGTAGCCATTTATGTATTACAATAAGCATTTGATTAGCACTATATTTTATCATTTTCATATTTTTTGAACAATTACCTATTATTGAATATTTTTGCTATAAACTTACTTTTGCCTTATTTTATGCTTTAGTGAGCTTTGACATATAAATGTTCTGTCTGTAATTGTTAGTATATATTAACATAAGTTATTCTGGAAGCATATAAACCTTATATTTCTGTATGTATGTGCGTATGTATTTATAATATATAAAAATATTTTAATGGTTTTAGAGTAAAACAATATTTTTTATTTTATAACATACATAGAAGAAAATGTCATCTTAAATTTATAATTTAATGTATTTTGATAAGTGTATACATAAATGTAACTACCATGCCGTTCAAGTTAGAAAACATGTCCATCACTCCTGAAAGTTTCTCACCTACCATAGGCAACTGTTGTTTTGATTTTTATCACCATAGCTTAGTTTTGTCTTTTTCTTGGACCTTGTAATAAGGAAATTAAATGTTTCAAGTATGTTTTATCTGACTTTGTATGCTCAACATATTTTTAAGATTCACTAATGTTACTTTATGTATTTGCAGCTCATTCTTTTCCACTGGTCCACATTATGTTATTGCATAACTACACAGTATTTATTTAAATCTGTTTTTCTGCTGATGAACATTTAGGTTGTTTCCAGATATCACTGTTATAAATAAAGCTATAGGAATGGTCTGGGCTAATATTTTTGTGGACATATGCTTCTATTTCTGTTTGTTAAAAGCTTAGGACTGGTGTTGCTACATTGTAGTGTAGATATATTTAGCTTATAAGAAAATGTCAAATAAATGATAATATATTCTTCTGTTTTAGAATTTTGAAACGCTTCCTCAGAGATTGTAGAATAAAATAAAACATTTCCCCCCTCTACATTTTCTCTTTCTAAAAACAACAGTTTCTTAATCTAGCAATTATTAATCCTATGTAATGATATGTATATCTATATCATTAGATATGTATATATATATATATTATGTAGGATTCATAATTATAAATAATTTATAATTTTTATAAATCCTATATATCATTTTTATAAATCCTACATATCATTAATAGTTAACATAGTAAAGATATATAATAGTATATATGTATATATACACGTATCTCATTTTAAAAAAAGGATGACAAAGCTTACACACAAATCTCTGCCTTGCTAATTTTCACGTAGTTTATCCTGGATACATTCTATATCAACACATAATAATTTATCTGTTTGCTTTAAACAGCCTCATGTCATTTTGAATATATTCTAATGACGAAAGAGTCAAACCAATTGAAGAGCATAGAGAAAATATCTGAGGATAATCTACTGTGGATTTTGATTAATATTTATATCATAGTTTTTTTCTTTTAAGGAGAGCACTTCCCTAACATAGTTTTATACATGATGGTGCTTATTTTAAAATTTTCTGTGACATTAACTACTCACTAAAATATGTAATTTTTCCTTTTAAAAGGCAATGTCACATCTCAAAGTTTGGTTCTATTTGGAGCCTCTAAGGAGACCAGTGAAAGTTTTCATGAAAGTAAAATGACAAATACTGAAGGTGAGGACTGCATGTAAATCATATAGTAAACTATATAAGCTATATTAATATTCCCTCAGTTTATGATGTCAATACTGTTTCTATATTGAAATAAATCCTATATATCATGATATATAGTTAACATAGTAAAGACATACAGTAGTAAAGATATAATGTATTATATTGTATTAATAGTATATTATTAATGTACAATCTGTGTTTATAAATTATAATTTCAGAAATGTATGAGTTTTAAAATAAATTTTTAATCCCTCAAGCTCTGATCGGCCTGTTCTAGACAGAACATTTCCAGTTCATTGAAGACATGTTTCTTACAAGAAAAGGAAAGAAGGCAAATGTTTTGGGGATGCATTTTTCATTTTTCTATGATTATTTTCTTTTATTATTTTTAAATTCCATGGTACATGTGCAGGATATGCAGGTTTGTTACATAGGTAAACACATGCCATGGTGGTTTGCTGGACCTATCAACCCATCACCTAGGTATTAAGCCCAACATGCATTAGGTCTTTTTCCTAATGCTTTTCCCAACCCTACCCTCCCTGATAAGCCCCAGTAAGTGTTCTTCTTCCCTGTGTCCATGTGTTCTCATTGTTCATCTCTCGCTTATAAGTGAGAACATAGAGTGTTTGGTTTTCTGTTCCTATGTTAGTTTACTGAAGATAATGCCTTCCAGCTTCATCCATGTCCCTGCAAAGGACATGATCTTGTTCCTTTTTATGGCTGCATAATATTCCATGATGTATATGTACCACATTTTTTTAAGTGTATAATTGATGGGCATTTGGGTTGATTCCATGTCTTTGCTATTGTGAATAGTGCTGCAATGAACACAACACATGCATGTATCTTTTTAACAGAATAACTTATGCTCCTTAGGGTGTATGCCCAGTAATGGGATTGCTGGGTCAAAGGGTATTTCTGGTTCTCAATCTTTGAGGAATCACCACACTGTCTTCCACAGTGGTTGAACTAATTTACACTCTCACCAACAGTGTAAAAGTGTTATTTCTCTGCAGCCTCACCAGCATCTGTTGTTTCTTGACTTTTTAATAATTGGTATTTTGACTGGCATGAGGTGGTATCTCATTGTGGTTTTGATTTACATTTCTCTAATGTTCAGTAATATATGTCTGTTACCCACATATATGTCTTTTTTTTGAGAAGTGTTTGTTCGTATCCTTTGCCCATTTTGTTAATGTGATTGTTATTTTTTCTTGTAAATTGCCTTAAGTTCCATATAGATTCTGGATATTAGACCTTTGTCAGATGCATAGATTGCAAAAATTTTCTCCCATTCTGTAGGTTGCCAGTTCACTCTGATGATGGTTTCTTTTGTGGTGCAGAAGCTCTGTAGTTTAATTAGATCCCATTTGTCAATTTTTGTTGCAATTGCTTTTGGCAATTTCATTATAAAGTCTTTCCCCATGCCTATGTCCTGAATTGTATTGCCTACATTTTCTTCTAGGGTTTTTATAGTTTTGGAGTTTACATTTAAATCTTTAATTAATCTTGAGTTAATTTTCGTATGAGGCATAAGGAAGGGGTCCAGTTTCAATTTTCTGCTTATGGTTAGCTAGTTCTCCCAGTATCATTTATTAAATGAGGAATCATTTCCCCATTGCTTATTTTTGTCATGGTTGTTGAAGATCAGATGGTTTTAGATGTGTGGTTTTATTTCTGAGTTCTCTATTCTGTTCCATTGGTCTATGTGCCTATTTTTATACCAGTACTGTGCTGTTTTGGTTGCTGTAGACTTATAGTATAGTTTGGAGTTAGGTAGCGTGATACCTCCAGCTTTGTTTTATTTTTTGCTTAGGATTGTCTTGGCTGTGTGAGCTGTTTTTTGGTTACATGTGAATTTTAAAAGTTTTTTTTTCTAATTCTGTGAAGAATGTCAATGGTAGTTTAATGGGAATAGAATTGAATCTATAAATTGCTTTGGGCAGTATGGTTATTTTCACAATATTGATTCTTCCTATCCATGAGCATGAAATCTTTTCCCATCTGCTTGTATCTGCTCTAATATCCTTGAGCAGTGGTTTGTAGTTCTCCTTGAATAGGTCCTTCACTTACCTTGTCAATTGTTTTCCTAGGAATTTTATTCTCTTTGTGGCAGTTGCAAATGGGAGTTCACTCATGGTTTGGCTCTCTGCTTGTCTGTTGTTGGTGTATAGGAATGCTTGTGATTTCTGCACATTGATATTGTGTCCTGAGACTTTGCTAAAGTTGCTTATCAGCTTAGGAAGCTTTTGAGCTGAATTGATGGGGATTTCTAGATATAGGATTATGTCATCCTCAAACAAAGACAATTTGTCTTCCTTTTTTCCTATTTGAATACAGTTTGTTTTTTTTTTCCTTTACCTGGTAGCCCTGGCCAGAACTTCCAGGTTTTGGTATCAGGAGGATGCTGTCTTCATAAAATGAGTTAGGGAGGAGTCCCAACTTTTCTGTTTGGAATAGTTTCAGAAGATATGGTACCAGCTCCTCTTTGTACCTCTGGTAGAATTCATCTATAAATCCATCTGGATCTGGGCCTCTTTTTGGTTGGTAGGCTATTTATTACTGCCTCAATTTCAGAACTTGTTACTGGTCTATTTAGGAATTCAAATTCTCCCTGATTCAGTCTTAGGAGGGTGTATGTGTCCAGGAATTTATCCATTTCTTGTAGATTTTCCAGCTTATTTGCATAGAGGTGTTTATAGTATTCTCTGATGGTTGTTTGTATTTCTGTGGTATCAGTGGTGGTATCCCCCTTATCGTTTCTGATTGTGTTTATTTGAATCTTCTCTTTCTCTCTCTTTTTTTAAATTAGTCTCACTAGTGGTCTATCTATTTTATTGAGGTTTTTTTTTTTTTTTTTTTTTTTTTTTTTTTTTTTTAAGAAAAAATCAGCTGCTGGATTTGTTGATTTTTTTTTTTTTTTTTGGTGTTTTTTTTGTGTGTTTATCTCCTTCAGTTCCATTCTAAGCTTGGTTATTTCTAGTCTTCTGCTAGCTCAGGAGTTTGTTTACACTTTGTTCTCTAGTTCGTTCAGTTGTGATGTTAGGGTGTTGCTTTGAGATCTTTCTAGCTTTTTGATGTAAGTGCTATAAATTTCCCACTTAACACTTTAGCTGCATCCCAGAGATTCTGATATTTTGTCACTCTGTTCTCATTGGTGTCAAAGAACTTCTTGATTTCTGTCTTAATTTCATTATTTACCCAGGAGTCATTAAGGACCAGGTTGTTCAATTTCCATGTAGTTGTATGATTTTTGAGAGGGCTTTTTAATCTTGAGTTCTAATTTGATTGCACTGTGGTCTGAGAGAGTGTTTGTTATTATTTCAGTTATTTTGTACTTGCTGAGAAGTGTTTTACTTCCAATTATGTAATCAATTGTAGAGTAAGTACCACATGGCACTGAGAAAAATGTATATTCTGTTGTTTTTGGGTGGAGAGTGCTGTGCATATCTATCAGGTCCACTTGGTCTAGAGCTGAGTTCAAGTCCTGAACATCTTTGTTGATTTTCTGTCTCAATGATATGTCTAATACTGACAATGGGGTATTACAGTCTCCCTCTATCATTGTGTGGGGGTCTAAGTCTCTTTGTAGGCCTCTAAGAACTTGTTTTAAAATCTCAATGCTCCTGTATTGGGTGCATATATATTTAGAATAGTTAGCTCTTCTTGTTGAATTGAACCTTTAACATTATGTAATGGCCTTCTTTGCCTTTTTTGACCTTTGTTGGTTTAAAGTCTATTTTTCCAGAAACTAGGATTGTAACCTCTTCTTTTCTTCTGCTTCAATTTTTTTTTGGTAAACTTTCCTCCAATCCCTTTATTTTGAGTTTATGTGTGTTTTTGCATGTGAGATGTGTCTCTTGAATACAGCACACTGATGGGTCCTGTCTTTGTATTCAGCTTGCCATTCCATGTCTTTTAATTGGGTCATTTAGCCCATTTACATTTAATGTTAATATTATGTATGAATTAGATCCTGTCATAATGACATAGGCTGGTTAATTTTGCAGACTTGTTAATGTAGTTGCCCCATTGAGTTGTTGGTCTGTGTACATCAGTGTGTTTTTGTAGTGGATAGTAATGGTATTTCCTATGTATGTTTAGTGCTTCCTTTAGGAGCTCTTGCAAGGTAGACCTGGTGTTCACAAAATCCCTCAGCAGTTGCTTGTCTAAAAAATATTTTATTTCTCCTTCATTTATGATGCTTAGTTTGGCCTGATATGAAAGTTTGGGTTGGAATTTCTTTTAAGAATGTTGAATATTGTCCCCCAATCTCTTCTGGCTTGTAGGGTTTCCACTGAGAAGCACATTGTTAGCCTGATGGGCTTCCCTTTGTAGACAACTTTGCCTTTCTCTGTGGCTACCCTTAACATTTTTTTCTTCATTTTGACGTTGGAGAATCTGATGATTATGTGTCTTGGGGTTAACTCTTTTCATGGAGTATCTTACTGGGGTTCTTTGGATTTCCTGAATTTGAAAATTGGCCTGTCTTTCTAGGTTGGGGAAGCTCTCCTGGATGGTGTCCTGAAGTGTGTTTTCCAACTTGGTTTCATTCTCTCCATCTCTTTCAGGGTCTCCAATCAGTCATAGATTCAGTCTTTTTACATAGTTCCATAGTTCTCAGAGGTTTTGTTTGTTTTGTTTCATTTTTTAAAAATTTAATCTTGTTTGCCTGCAAGATAGTCTTCAAGCTCTGGTATTCTCTCTTCTGCTTGGTTGATTAAGCTATTGATTCTTATGTTTGCATCATGAAGTTCCCGTGCTGTGTTTTTCAACTTTATCAGGTCATTTATATTCCTCTTTAAACTGGTTATTCTAGTTAACAGCTCCTGTAACATTTTATCATGGTTCTTAGCTTCTTTGCATTGAGTTAGAACATAATCCTTTAGGTCAGTAAAATTCACTATTACTCACTTTCTAAAGCCTCCTTCTGTCAGTTCATCCATCTCAGCTTCAGCCCCATTCTGTGCCCTTGCTCAATAAGTGTTGTGATTATTTGAAGGAGAAGAGGCATTCCAGCTTTGGGGATTTTCAGTGTTTTTGCATTGGTTTTTCTTCATCTTCATGGATTTATCTACCATTGATCTTTGAGGCTAATAACCTTTGGATGGGGTTTTTGTGGCATCTTTTTTGTTAATGTTGTTGTTGTTGCTTTCTTTCTGTTTGTTTTTCTTCTAATAGGCCCCTCTTAGGCAGGTATGCTACAGTTTACTAGGTATCCACTTCAGACTCTGTTTGCCTTGGTATCACCAGTGGAGGCTGCAGAATAGCAAAGATTGCTGCCTGCTGTTTCCTCTGGAAGCTTCATCCTAGAGGGGCACCGACCTAATACCCTGACCTGAACTCTCTTGTGTGAGGTATCTGGCAACCTTTGCTGGGAGGTCTCACCCAGTCAGGAGGCAAGGGGGTCAGAGACCCATTTGAAGAGGCCGTCTGTTCCTTTGTGGAGCTGGTGTGCTGTGCTGGGGGAATCCCCATTGTTAGGATCAGCTGTTCTCTTCAGAACTTCCAGGCAGGAAAGATTAAGTGAAGGGAACCTGAGACCACGGCCACCCCTCCCCCACGGTGCTCTTTCCTAGGGAGATGAGAGTTCTGTCTGTAAGTCCCTGACTGGAGCTGCTGGACTTCCTGCAAGGAGGCCCTGCCCAGTGAGGGAGGGATCTGAAGAAGCAGTCTGGCCCCTCAGCTGCTTTGCTGCACTGTGCGGAATTCCACCCAGTCCAAATGTCCTAGTCTCTTTAGCACTGTCAGGGGAAAATATCCTACTAAAGCCACAGTAATGGCAGTCATCCCTCCCCGCTGGTAACTCAGTCATCCCAGGCTGACTTGAGACTGCTGTGCTGACAGTGGAAATTTCAAGCCAGTGGTTCTCAGCTTGCTGGGCTCTGTGGGAGTGGGACTTAATGAGCAAGACCACTTGACTCCTTGGCTTCAGCTTCAGCCCCCTTTTCATGGGAGTGGATGGTTCTCCTGTCTCACTGGAGTTTTAGGTGCTGCTGGAGTATATGAAAACTCTTGCAGCTCAGTGCCTGCCCAAACAGCCACCCAGTTTTGTGCTTGAGACCCAGGGCCCTGGTGGTGTAAGGTAATGAAGAAATCTCCTCATCTGCAGATTGCAAAAATCCATGGGAAAAGTGTAGTAGCTACACTGGGTAGCATATTTCCTCATCACTTCCCTTTTCTGGCGGAGGGATGTCTCCTCACCCCATGCAATTCTCAGGTGAAACAATGCTCCACCCTGCTTCTGCTCACTCTCCGTGGGTTACATCCACTGTCTAGTCAATCACATTGAGATAAACTGGATACCTCAGTTGGAAATGGAGGAATCACCTGCCTTCCATGTTCATCTTGCTAAGAGGATAAAAGAATAGTTATATAGTGTATCAGCAGAGATGACACAAGGAAGTATATGCCAAACGAATATCACGGATGGCAGGTATCTTCAGTATTTTGAATAAGATCAGTTTGAATGGTCTCCAAGTATTAAGAAAAATGTTAATGCATCGGGAGAGATTTGAACTGAGTCTTAAAGAATTTGTATATGAAAAGAAAATGTGAGGATAAAATTTAGGAAAGTAGATAGAATATGTCAACAGTGAGAAAATAACACAAAATTTAGGAAGCATAGATGTATTTGTCTATAAACCAGAGCTGTTTCTATTCGGCTATCTTGGCTCCTGTCAATTGGATATGTATTTTTTAGTTACAGAATTAAAGACCTGTACAATGAGAATCTATAAACATTATCTCTAAAAGTGTTTCTGATACTCAATATAGAAAGTGGTGGAAAGAGTTGAGGAAATGTATACATATGTCTATTGGGGTGCCTACTTGTTTCTTTTTAGGTCATTTTGGTTAAAAACTATATCAAAAATTTTTAATCTTGATTTTGAAAAATTAATACTCTGGGATTTTTCAGTTTTAAATTGAAATAAATTACCATTATGATTCTTTCATCTGTGTATGTCTAATAGAAATCTTGAATACAATTTTAAGATCCTGACTTAGAGTTTATTGCCGAGTCAATTCTGAACAGATTTATAAGACAGCAAATAAATGACTTATGAACCAATTAATTCAAGATACTGGAAATCTATGTGGTATTATGCTACAAAGATATTTAAGAAATAAGCCTCATAAGAAGTATAAAATCTTGTAGGCCAAAAAAATATATGAAGGATAATCTTAAATCAAAAGAAAAATAAATAAAATATATACAACAATTTCTACAATACAACATAAAAGAATAGTTATATAGTGTATCAGCAGAGATAGCATAAGGAAGTACCTGCCGAATGAATACCATGGATGACAGATATCTTCAGTATTTTGAGTAAGACCAATTTGCATGGTCTCCAGGCATTAAGACAAATGTTGATGGATCAGGAAAGATTTGAAATGAGTTTAAAGAATGCATTTGTATATGGAAAAAAGGTGAGGAAAAAATTTAAGAAAGTAGAATAGAATGTGTCAACAGTTAGAAAATAACACAAAATTTAGGAAGCATAGATGTATTCGTCTATAGAATAGGGAGAATTCAGAAATGTGAAGATGGTTCAGAAAAAGGTAGAAATGATTGACATGCAGTCAAGAAGGATTTTGAATTTCAGGCTCAAGAGTATTAACTTCATTTCTCAGTCTCTGGTTGTATAACCAGAGCCTACTCTGGTTAGGGAGGTTACTGACTAAATTATTTGCTTACAAGGTCTGAGCATGCAACACAGAATTATTTGGCTACAGGAATTATCTGGCTATTGTGGTGGAGTGGGGCCCTCTCTGCTCCACACCGAGCCAGTTCTCCAGGCATTTAGAAACTGATTTGCTTCTTATTATTGTTCAGGCTTATTGTAACAAAGACCTGATTTAATTAGGATCAATGAATATGAAAGGGATTAGAGACATATTACAAAATAAGTGTTAAGATTTGGTGACCGACTAGTACTTACAGGGCCTGAATATTCTCTCTATATTAATATAGGAACTTATGTTGATTTTTCCTCAAGATGACAGATTAGAGGCTCTTAGCATGCCTTGGCCACTTGGAAATAGCAAGATAGTGCATAAAGATCAACTCTGTGCGTGTTAATTCAAGAAGTAAAATGAGAATTCACCAGAATTGTGAAGGACATTCCAATTCCCAGGGAGGAGAATGCAGGCTAACAGCCCCTGTGACAGCATCTGGCTGATAAAAGTGAGTGAAACTCCAGTACACAGGAGAGGCAGAAAGGCTCCCTCTGTGATTTACCTTTCTACTAGGGATCTGAGCAACCCAAGCTGAAGGAGCACACTTTGTTTCCTTCAAGCCCTGCAGGTAACTTGGGGAAAGGCATAGAGACACTGTGAGGGAAAGACACTGGGAAAAGCTGCAGGCACTTTTTTAAACCGAGTGCTGAGAGCAGGAGGCCATTTTTAATTTGGGTGCATGCAAACTCAGCTGTTCTTTGGTGACCCAGCAGCACAGCTGCACAGGAACGTTAGTCTTAGGCCAGGAATTAGAGTACTGCTTTGCTTACTTTGGAGCAGGATAGGTGCCTCTACAGCCAGAAATGTGGAAAGTGCTTAATTAGTAGGTGCTGGAATTGTGATCTCCCTCATCACAGGCCAGGGGAAGGAGCAGAGCTACCACAGCTCTTCCTGGATGATGAGACTTGCAATCAGGATCAGCTTGGTAACCTGGAATGGGTTGCATCTATCTATGCTGGGTGCCCCATCCTGCTCTCCTGAGCCTGTGGTGCAGCGGGGCCCTCTACACTCCACCCCAGACAGAAATCTAGTCATTCAGAGTACCCACTTGCCTGGACGAGCAGCCTAAGCTGCCCTTCTCTTCATAGATATAGATTGTGGTACAGTAGGGCCCTCTTTGCTCCACACCCAGCCAGGTCTCCAGGTGTTCAGAATACTCCCTCACCTGGATTAGCAGCCTGAGTTGTACCACCCTTCCTATGCATAGATCATGGTGGAGTGGGCTGTCACTACTCCACACACAGGCAGATCTCCAGGCATTTGGAACACTCACTCACCTGGAACAGCAGCCTACCTTTCTTGTGCAGAAATCTTGTTGTTTAAGGGTTCACTTTGCTCCATGCAAAGGCAGATCTTCAGACATCTGGAACACCCACTCACATAGACTTGGAGTTTAAGCCACCCTCCATCACCATGCAGAGAACTTAGGGATGAGGAGGTTTCCTGCTCCCAGTCTAGGCACACCTCTGGGTACCTAGAGGCTGCCTACTGGATTCTCCCTCAATTCTGTTGTATATTCTGGCCACTGGAGGACCTATAGGTGGACCTTCCTAGAGTGTCCTGCCTATCTTGTCCCTAGCCCTATGGGGCTGGGGAATGAACTCAGACTGTATACTCCAAGAATCTTCCTATTGCATAAAGCGAAAAAGAACTTCTCCCAGTAAACAAGAATCAAGTATATACCACAGCTGGCTGTTACCCATAAATGCCATCTATTGGCTTGTATGTTGAATTGCACAGCCTAATAAGAAACCTGCCGACAGAAGTGAATAGCACTGTAGAAGCAAAACCAAAAGACCCTACCCACCATTCTCTGCAATCACACTCCTAGGGAGGGTATTAGAGAAATGGAAAGAAAAAAATACAGACAAAGAAAGAAAAAAAAATTCTACCTGCATGAAAATATTTACAAAATTTAGAGTTGCCAGAATGTCCAAATGAGAAGAAATTAATGCAAGAATTCAGGAACTATGAAAAATCAGAATGTAGAGACACCAAGAAAGGATCACACTAGCTCTCCAGTAATGGTCTCTAACAAAAGTTGAAACTAGGAAATAACAGATGAAGAATTCAAAACATAAATTGCAAGAAAGCTCGACAAAATCCAAATGAGGTTGAAAATCAACAAAGCAATTCAAGAAATGAAAGAAGTGATAAACATCTTAAAAATATATCAGTCAGAGCTTTGGGAACTTAAAAACTCAAAGAATTTAAAAGTACAATTGAAAGCTTTATCAGTAGTCAGGACCAAGCAGAAGAAAATAATTCAGAGCTTGAAGACTGGTCTTTTGAAATAACTAAGCCAGACAAAAATAAATTTTTTTAAGTGAACAAAGTCTTCGAGAAATATGGGGTTATGAAAAGCAATGAAATTACAAATAATTCATATTCTGAGAGAGAAGAAGAAAAAACGACCTGGAAAACATATTTAAGGGAATAAAGAGAATTTCTCTCATCTTGCTAGAGAATAAACATCCAAATACAGAATATCCAGAGAACACCTAAAAGACACTCTACAAAATGAACATCAACAAGGCATATAGTAACCAGAGTGTCCACAGTCAGCACTAAAGAAAAAAAATCTTGATGGCAGAGAATGAAAAAGATCAGATCACATGCAAAGGGAACCCTAGTAAGTTAACAGTGATCCTCTAAGCAGAAACCTTACAAGCCATGAGAGATTGCAGACCTATTTTCATTATCCTTAAAAAAAGAAATGGTAATCAAGAATTTCATCTGTCAAATTAAGCATTATAAGCAAAGGAGAAATAAAATCTTCTCTAGGCAACCAAGCACTAAAGGAGCTCACTACCACTGTACCAACCTTACAAGAGATCCTTACAAGAGTTATAGACACAGATACCAAAAAACAATACCTGCTACCACAAAAACACACTAAATAGCCCTTAGACCCTATTAAGCAACCACACAATAGAAACTACAAAGCAGCCTGCTAATAACTACATGATGGGACTGAAACCTCGCATACTAATATTAATCTTGAATGTAAATGGTCTAAATGCCCTACTTAAAAGGCACAGAGTGGCGAGTCCAGTTTAAAAACAACAACAACAACAAAAAAAAAAACAAGATTCATTCACGTACTGTGTTTGAGACCCATCTCATATCTAATGACACCTCTAGGTTCAAAGTCAATAGTTGGAACACATAGTCAATGGAACATAAAAAAGAGCAGAGGTCACTATTCTTATATCAGGTAAAACAGATTTTAAATCACCAACAGTATAAAAGGACAAAGGACATTATATAATGTTAAAGGGTTCAGTTCAACAAGAAGGCTTAAGGATCCTAAATATATACACACCCAAAATTGGAGCACCCAGATTTATAAAACAAGTAATTCTAGAACTGTGAAAAAAATTAGCCGCACAATAATAGTGAGGGATTTCAATACCCTACTGACAGCATTACACAGATTGTTAAGGCAGAAAACAAATGAATTCTGGACTTAAATTTGACCCTTGACAAATTAGAACTAATAGGCATCTGCAAAATACTCCACCTGTCAACCACAGAATATACATACTTCTTATACTTCTTATCTGCCCATGGAACATACTCCAAGATTGAACACATGCTCAGCCATTAAGCAAGTCTTGATAAATTTTTAAAAATCAAAATTATACCAACCATACTCTCAGGCCACAGAATAAAAATAGAAATACAGTCTGGGTGGACTGTTCGAGTCCAGGAGTTTGAAACCAGCCTGGGCAACATGGTGAAACCCTATCTCTACAAAAGATACAAAAAAATTAGCTGGGCATGGTGTCACATGCATGTATTCCCAGCTACTTGGGAGGCTGAGGTGGGAGAATCACTTGAGTCCTGGAGGTCAAGGCCACAGTAAGTTGTGATCATGCCATAGTACTCCAGCCTGGGAACAAAGCGATTCAAGACTCTGTCTCAAAAAATTTAAAAGTAATGAAAAAAAAAAAATATATATAAATCATACTAAGATCTCTCAAAACCACACAATTACATGAAAATTAAACAAATTGCTCCTGAATGACTTTTGGGTAAACAATCAAATTAAGGCAGAAATAGAAATGTTATTTGAAAATAATGAAAACAGACACACAACATACCTAAATCTCTGGGATGAAGCAAAAGCAGTGATCAAGAGGAAAGTTTGTAGTGCAAAATAACAAAAGTTATATTTCAAATTGACAATCTAACATTACACCTACAGGAACTGGAAAAACAAGAACAAACTAACTCCAAAATTAGCAGAGGAAAAGAAGTAACTAAAATCAAGCAGAACTGAATGAAATTGAAATCCAAAAATTTATGTAAAGAATCAATGAAACCATAAGCTGGTTTTTTTTTTTTTTGAAATGATAAACGAGATTGATTGATAGATCACTAGCTAAATTAACAAAAAAAAGAGAGAAGATACAAATAAGCACAATCAAGAATAACAAAGGTGAAATTACAGCTAATGCCACAGAAATGCAAAAGATCCCCAGAGACTATTGTGAACACCTCTAGTCACACAAACTAAAAAATCTAGAGGAAATGAATAAATTCCTGGAAACACGTTGTCTCACAAGATTGAATCAGGAATAAGCTGAAGCTCTGAATAGATCAGTATTGAGTTCTAAAATTAAATCAGTAATAATAATCCTACCAACCACCAAAAGTCCCAGACCAACTTGATTCACAGCTAAATTCTACCAGCCATACAAAGAAGAGCTGGCACCAATCCTACTGAAACTGTTACAAAATATCAAAGTGGAAAGACTCCTTCTACAAAGCCAGCATCACCCTGATACCAAAAAATGACAGGCCAATATCCTTCATGAACATAAATACTAAAATCCTCAACAAAATACTAGCAAATTGAATCCAGCAGCACATCAAAAAGTTAATTTACCATGATCTAGTAAGGCTTTATTCCTAGGATGCAAGCTCAGTTCAACATATGCAAATCAATAAAGTAACTCCCCACATAAATTGAATTAAAAGCAAAAACATTATGATCATCTCAATAGATGTGGAAAAAGCTTTTGATAAAATCCAACATCACTTCATAAAAATGCTTAAGAAACTAGGCATCAAATGAACATACCTCAAAATAGTAAGAGCCATCTATGACAGACCCACATCCAGCATCATACTGAATTAGCAAAAACTGGAAGCATTCCCCTTTAGAACTGGAACAAGATAAGCATACCTATTCTGACTACTCCTGTTTAACATAGTATTGGGAGTCCTTGCCAGAGCAATCAGGTGAGAGAAAGAAAGAAAAAAAAAAAAAGGCATCTAGACAGGAAGATGTCAAAAAGAAGTCATTGTCCCTTTGCTAACAATATGATTCTACACCTAGAAAACCCTAAAGACTACCAAAAGGCTCCTAGAACTGGCGCAGTAACATTTCACAGGGAAAAATTAATGTACAAAAATCAGTGGCAATTCTATATACCAAGAATGTTCATACTGAGAGCCAAATCAAGAATGCACTTCCATTTCCAGTAGCCATAAAATAATAAAATATCTATGAATTCCTCTATCCAGCAATTGAAAGAGCTCTACAAGGAGAACTACAAAGAGCTCTACAAGGAGAACTGCTGACAGAAATCATAGATGACACAAACAAATGGAAAAATATTCCATGTTTATGGATTGGAAGAATCAATGTTTATTAAATGGCCACATGGCCCAAAGCAATCTACATTGCTATTTCTATAAAGCTACCAATATCATCTTTTACAGAACTAGAAAAAACTACTTTAAAATTCATACAGAACCAAAGAAGAACTGAGCCAGTCTAAGTGATTCTAGCCAAAAAGAACAAAGCTGGAGGCATCATTTTACTTGCTTTTATATTACATGGCTACAGGAACTAAAAGAGCATGGTCCTGGTACAAAAATAGATATATAGATCAATTGAACAGAATAGAGAACCTAGAAGTAAAACCTCATGCTGGCATCCATCTCATCTTTGCCAAAGTCAACAAAAATAAGCAATGGGGAAAAGATTCCCTATTAAATAAACGGTGCTGAGATAGCTGGCTAGCCATAAACAGAAGGCTGAAACTGGACCCCTCCCTCTCACCAAATATGAAAATTAAGATAGACTAAAGATTTAAATGTAAGACCTCAAACTATAAGAATCCTAAAAGGGAACCTAGAAAATACCATTCTGGATATCAGTCTTGGGAGAGAATTTATGACTAAGTCCTGAAAAGCAATTACAATGAAACAAAACATTGACAGTGAAATTTAATTAAACTAAAAGTTTTTCGCACAGCAAAAGAAACTATCAACAAATTAAACAGCCTAAAGAATGGGAGAAAATATTCACAAACTATGCATCTGACCAAAGCCTAATATCCAGAGTCTATAAGGAACTTAAAAAAGTTTACAAGCATAAAACAACCCTATTAAAAAGTTGGCAAAAGACATGAACACTTTTCAAAAGAAAACGTACACATGGCCAACAAGCATATGAAAAAATGTTCAATATCACTAATCATTAGAGAAATGCAAATGAAAACTATAATGAGATAGCATCTCATACCAGTCAGAATGAATATTACTAAAAAGCCAAAAACAACAGATGCTGGCGACTCTGCAGAGAAAAGGAAATCGTTATACACTGTTGGTGGGAATGTAAATTAGTTCAATCACTGTGAAAAGGAGTTTGGAGATTTGTCAGATAACTAAGAGCTGAACTAGCATTCAACCCAGCAATCCCATTACTGGATATGTATCCAAAAGAAAATAAATCATTCTACCCAAAAAATAATGTACTCATGTTCATCACAGCATTATTCGCAATAGCAAAGATGTAGATTCAATCTAGATATCCACCAATGGTGGACTGTATAAAGAAAATTTGGTACAGATATACCAAGAAATGCTAGACTGCCATAAAAAAGAAAGAAATCAATTTCTTTGCAGCAACATGGATGCAACTAGAAGCCATTATCCTAAGTAGATTAGCACAGAAACAGAAAACCAGATATTTCATGTTCTTACTTATAAGTGGGAGCTAAACAATGGGTACTCATGGACATAAAAATAGCATCAATAGACACTGGGGGTTACTATAGGGAGGACAGCGCGAGAGGGCCAAAGGTTAAAAAACTAACCATTAGGTACTGTGCTCAATACCTGGGTGACAAGAGCAATCATACCCCAAACCTCAGCATCACACAATATACCCATGTAACAAACCTGAGCTTGCACTCCCTGAATCTAAAATAAAAGTTGAAATTTAAAAAGAGAAAAAAATTGCAGTAGGTAGCCACCCAGGCATGAGCAAGGCAAAAGAGGGCTCTCCACTCTCACCCCTCCCGCCCCTCCCCCAACACACAAGATGTGTTGAGTGACCATCAAGTGATGATCAAGTGTTTGTTAACTGTTTATCTAAAGTAATAATTGGTCACATCTGGTGCCAGAGAAAGGCTGTCTCCTAATAGAAAACACCTTAAACGCATCAGCAGCTTCCCAATAAACTTTCAGGAGTGGGGAGAAGTATCTTGGAAATATGCCAACGTATAAAACCCCAAGTCAAGAAGTCAAGCTGTGCACTTGGTTTCTCAAGTCACCTGCTTGGCATTATCCAAGTTGTACCTTTCTTCTTTTTTTCCTCCCTTTCCTTACTGTTGTCAAGCTTTTTAATAAAACTTTCGCTCCTGTTCTGAAACTTGCATTGATCTGTCCTTCTGCCTTATGATGATTCTCAGTCAAATTCTTTTGTCTGAGGAGGCAAGAAGTGAATTTGCTGCAGACCCGTGTAGATTCGCCACCAGTAACTTGGATACCTTCTACTAGTAACAGTTCTTTTACTTTTCAAATCATTTCTGAGGATCCTCTGTACCAGGCATCATTTTCACTGCCTGTACTGTATCAGATCCCTTCCATCTTGGAGCTCCCCTGGATCCCTACTTTATCCCTTCAAGCTCTATATAGGTCTGATCATAGAAATGTGTTCCTTTTCTTCTGTAGCCTTTCTGCTTTGGCATTTTAGTTTACTGATGTGAATGTATTTCCTTGTTTGTGGTATATCAACTTCTCAATGGGCACATTTTAGTTTTATCTATCAACCTTCTCCCATTCTGCATAGAAAGCTGCAGGTCCAGACTTCCCTTCCCTACTCTCAGTGCTAGGATGGGAGTCTAGGAAGGACAGGTTTGGGGAATTTGTACATTTGGCAAAAAGCTCAGGGCAAAGTTAAGCCTAAAGCTGTTTAGCTGAGAGTTAAACACTTAACGGAGATGATTATAGAAGAAAGTGTAGAGGAAAAAATTATTTATTATTAAATAGTCATGTTTAAGGAATATGAGAAAAAATAGGTGAAGAAGCAGCTAGAAGAAGTTATTAAAAGGATACTTCAAGGAAGGGCTGCCTACAATGTTGTGTAGTATAAAAGGTTAACAAAGCGGGAGAATGATACATGGTTATTGAGTTCTGTCACTAGGATGTGCTTATAGGTCTTTTTTTTTTTTTATAAAACAGATGTATGGAGGTACAATTTAAATGCAGTAAAATCCACTCATTTACAGTGTACAAGTGAATGGCTTTTGATAAACATACATATCCATTTAACTACCACCTCAAGCACTGTATAGAAATTTCCATCTTTCCAGAAAGTTCATTCATGACCCTCTATAGACGTTATTACTTTAACCAACTCCCACAACTCCAACATGATCTTAGTTTTACCATTCTAAAATTTCAAATAAGTGAAATTATGCCACTTATACTCCTTTGTGCCTAACTTTTTCAGACTCAGGAAAACGTCTGTAAAATGCATCCATGCTGTTACATATAGCAGTAGTTTGTTCATTTTTATTGATCAATACTCCTCCCTTGTATAATATTTCACAATTTATTTAGCCTTTAATGGAAATTTGGGATTTTCCAATTTTTTTTTTTTTTTTTTGAGATGGAATCTAGCCCTGTCACCCAGACTGGAGTGCAATGGAGCCATCTCGGCTCACTGCAATCTTTGCTTCCGGATTCAAGTGATTCTCCTGCCTCAGCCTCCCGAGTAGCTAAGATTACAGGTGCCCACCACCTCGCCTAGCTAATTTTTGTATTTTTGTAGAGACAGGGTTTCTCCATGTTGGTCAGCCTGGTCTCAAAGTCCTGACCTCAGGTGATTCACCTGCCTTGGACTCCCAAAGTGCTGGGATTACAGGCTTGAGCCACCGAGCCTGGCCCCAATTTTTGACTATTATCAAGAAAGCTGTTATGAACATTCACCTACAATTCTTTTTGTGGACGTATTTTTATTTGTCATAAGGAAATATAAAGAAGTGGAATGCTGAGTGATACGGTAAGTTTAACTTTTACAAGAAATTGCCAAATTGTTTTCCAAAGTGTTGAAACCATTTTAGGTTTCCACCAGCAATGTATAAATTCTGGTTGTTCTGTATCCTCTCTGATACTGGGCATTGCCAACCTTTGTAATTTTAGGCATTATAGTGTGTGTGTGTGAAGTTGTATTGAACTGTTAGTTAAATTTACATTTTCTTGATGACTAATGATGTTGAGCTTCTTTTAACATTATATTAGTCATTTGTATATTGTGTTTTGTGAAGAGTCTCAGTCTTATGCCTATATTCTAATTACTAAGTTGTGAATTTTCTCTGCACATTCTGGATAGAAGTTATTGGTCAGGGATTTTATGTCATATGTCAGAGGGGCCTCCCATGTGGGTATCTGAGGCTCTTCTCTGTATTGCTTTGTCTTCTACAGTTCCTGCCTTCTTCCAGATGCGTCCACTGTCCATGAAACTCATATTTGCTTTTCAACTCAACAAGATTACTGTGCTCTGTTTTGCTCCTAGAGCTCTTTATTGCAGTTGGGAAATTGTCACCTTATCAATTTCCCTTTTGCCAGGATTAAAAACTTTGAACTACCCATTTTTTTCAATGTCTGAAATCAGTTATCTCATATTTTAAAATCCAGATTTAGAGTTGCTTATAACTGGAGAACTAATTTCATATCATGAAATGGATGGTAGTTGAAATACTGCTTAGTGGGATTTAAGAATGTAGTGTTCATGAAGAGAACAAAAATCAGATTACAGCAAGGTAAAAAATTAAAAAATAATAGAAAATTTGTTTATTCAATAATTATCTCAGGCACTTATTATAGTTCTCTGTAAAGAATGTAAAACTTCATGGGGAAGATAGATGGGAAAACATAAATGTGATAACAGCAGAATGCAATGTGAACTGTTCTAATAAAAAGAAATAAAAAGTGCTATAGGTGCACTGGAATGTCTGAAAGATCTTAGTATTCCTCACAGGCAAGGAACCATGTAAGATGGATCTTAATATTTGTATAGAAATTGTAATTTGAAGAAGAGATCAGAACATGAGGATATTGTGGCTGCCAGTATAAACTGTTCTTTCAAAAAATTGCTAGTCACAGCAAAATTCGATATAGAATAATAGCTGTAGGAAGTGGTCAGGCAAGGTAGTGGGGAGAGCTATGAGTATACAAAGCAAATTAAAAAAAAGTATTGAAGTTGCAGATTTTGAAGAGAAAGAATGGCAGTCAGTGAACACCGAACGGGGCATTGCACATTGTATGAGGTTAAAGTAGACGCAGTTTTCAGCCATTTGCAACTCTGAGAGTCCTTGTGTATTATTCCAGATATTTAGTGATAAATGTCTCCAACAGTGTAAGGTCCAATTAAAATGTAATAACTGTAATGTCAGTGAAAGGTGTTTTTATTTTTCTCATATATAACAAAAGCTAAAGAGAACTTTGTTTTACTTAAAACATTAAAGATGTTTTATGTTCATCATGAAAGAGTCTTTGCATAGAGGACAAATTATTTTTAACCTCAAGAGCACTGACTTATGTTACATTTTGGAAAGAAAACCAAGATGTTAAAGAGGATAGCAATGAGAAAAGGAAATATGTGTTCAGCAGAATTTTTCCTAAGTGTTCTGAGTTGAGATAAAGGGATGATGGAATAATTGGGGTAACATACATAAGGAAGTACATATAAAAAGCAGAAGAAAAGGAAGGACTCTTGTGATAAAACGTTAAATAATTGGAGCTGGGTGAATAAATTATATAAGGATCAAATTCATGAAGCAGTAAGAGTTGACAGTTTATAATCATAGTATTTCTATTTCATTTATCCACACAAACAGGTAGGTGATATTTTTTCTCAAATAAAAGTTTCATGTTGCAGAGTCTCAGCAAACCTCAACTCTGGCTTGGAGCCAGGGGGATCTTGTCTTTTATGAATTAATTCTGGGAAAGGAAGTTTAGTCAGAGACATGTTTCCAGAGGATGAAAGTCTTGTAGCTTAATTCTTTAACATACTTAATTCTTTATGTACTTTATATAGCCTTGTAGCACACTGGCCATTTGTGCACAGGCTTCACAAGGAGGAGCTTCCTTGATTTATATTTGGAATTTTTGGTGAAAAAGATCTTATATAACACCCTACCAATATATTAATTTATTAAGTAAGAAATTCAAGTCCTAGAGACTGAATAGTTTTAGCTAAAGATGTGCAGCTAGTTATCAGTTCAGTCAAGAAAATACAGAACCCAGTTCAGCTATCTTTTGATTATATCATGCTGTCACCTTAAGCTGGGTAAAATTCTTAAAAATTGAAAGTTTTAACTTATGCCATACTTGCAATGGAATGAAAAGAGTAGCGTGAACTACTGAATTTTGGTTAAATCTTGTGCTACTTAGGATGTTATGTCTTTTATAGATTTTAGTGCAAATTTAATTTCATATTATTTCATTCCCATTACTTTACCATATGTTACATATTCGACCTAAACTATAGGAGTGCTATGGATATTGATTAGTATTCACAAAATAAGTTGAAAGTGGCACAGTCAAGAAAAATATAAAAGGAATCATTACTATCCTTGTTTTCTCCACATTTAATGAAGCAAAACAAATGTTTTGACTGTAACAGTGACTGCTTACTTGTTAACTGTGTATCAAAACCTTCTTTTCTCTAAAAGAAAGGCCAACCTGCCCTTATGAAGATATTTGGATAGGAGATCAATATGTAATTTTCGCTGGCTTGTTCATTGGTCTTTTGACTATTACAGATTTATATATGTATATAATCACACACACATTTATGTACATATAATCACACACGTGTGTGTGTGTGTGTGTGTTCAGAATATGGTCAAAGCAAACTAAAAGACATAGGATACCAGCACTGATATTATGAAGGAACATTCAAAACCTAAAAACAAGCAAAACATTTGAGATGCCCTGAAGTATGTTTTTTACTGTTTCTCTTTATTTTACCATACTTTTAAAATATAAAAACAGTCTTCACAGCTTATACTGCGTATCTAGGGAGATTTAGTTCCAGTCTCATTTCTCCTACGTACCTGTTCTGTAGACGTAGACAAGTCATATAGTTTATCTAAGACTTGATCTCCTCATCTATGAAATCAAGATAATAATCCCATTCCATAAGATTGTTGTGAAGATAAAATGTGGCATGAAAAGTGTTTAGCTTAGTTTTATGTCTGGCACATATTTTTAGTGCTCAAAAAAAAAAAGCTCAGTGTTACATATATACACATATATATGAGAGAGAGAGATTCAAATATTATAGGATAGACTGAACACTTTTATTTAAAAACAAAACATGCCATTTTCACAAGAGATCGTGTTTTCAGAGGAAGATATTATAAGGCTTCATTTAAAAGATATTTAAAGATTGCAGTTTAAATGAAGATACCAAAAATATTTACCATCTCTGTGGGTTGTCATTGAAACAAAACACAACAGGATTATTTCTCTGTTCCCTCAAGGTCAGTTGAAATGAGGACATCACACTGTTCTCATTGAGGCGCTGAGCATATTTTGTGTCTCCCATTTAAGATCAGTGATTGCAACTATAATCCAGCCCAATAGAGTCCTTAACAGTCAAAAGGACTGCAAGTAAGCACTTTGGTGGAGTTTCATGGACAACTTTGCTGTGCTTCTGACACCTTCAGTCTATTTGGGACATGCCAGGATTAGAATCACTGAGGCACATCGGACTGAGTGGATTTTATGATGAGTACAGCGTGAATGCTATAGTGAGAACATCAATCACTTTTTGCATGAGACTCCAATTTTCAGAAATGGAAGGTAGAAAATGAGGTTGCTATGAGGATGAAGGAGACCTGCTTTTATTTATTTTTTTTCCAGCAAGAGAAACTCATGCTGGATTTAAGGAAGAACTTCAATGCATGAGTAGTTGGATATTATTTACACTGGAAGAGGGCATCTCTTTGAAGGGAATATTTAAAATATCTTTCATAGTTATTTTTGAGGAATTAAGAATTTATTTAGAAACACATGGGTTAACTTTTTTTCATTTTTTTCATTTTTTTAAATGTTTAGTTCGTGATGCTATGCTTTTTAAGGATACTTGAAGTTTTATTTTGGCTTCTTAGGTTCATTTTTATTTGTTATAGAATTAAATCATGAATGATGTTTTATTTTAGCTTTTACATTTTTTGAAGGTTTGTTCTATAATTTTCTGACAGATTTATCAACCTCTCTATTAAGGAAACCTTACGAGTATTAGAACTAATAAAGCAGAATAGTTTTCACTTATTCGAAACATCAAGGTTTACTACTTTGTATAGAATGAGTAATTAACTTCTTCCATTCGTTCTGTTTAGGGGTGAATAAAGGCATTTACTTTAGCTACCCATGTCGACGTCACAGCTGTGCTGTAGTAAACATCCCAGCACCATGTGTCAACAAGATGATTTCACACATCCAAGATGTGGAGTCCAAAATACAGGAGCACTTGAAAAGGGTAAGAGACTAATTTAAAATGCTGCCATTTTGGTAAACTTTATAGACCCTCTAAGGGTTGGTTACTTAACACAGAAAACTCTTTATACTTTTAAAATGATAATTGGAGTACTTTTTAAGAATCTTTGCTCAGCTGCATAATTTACTAGTCTAGACATGTTTTTGATAGTCTCACTCCAGAAGGGTGAAACGACCTTATTAAATTGATGTTTTCCCCTACCTGTTTGTTCTTTATCCAGGGGCAATCATGCTAAGTAGTAATTTCCATAAGCCAACTTGACTAGTAAATTAAGTAGTATTTACATACTTTTTGGGACACTAAACTGATTAGATGATTAAGTTGGTGTATAAAAGGACAGTGTGCCCTTTTTAATGAGTTATTTTATTTTGAAGAAATGCTTAATAGCTTTATTGAAAAGGAATATAATGATTCTGTGTCTTTTTAACCTGTTAAAAGTTTGCCTTTATTACTTTGAAGGGAGTTCAATCTTGAAAGGCAGTTATTTTCAAAGGATGATTTAAGAATGACAAAAAAAAAAAAAACCTCACTTCTCATACCTTTTATTAAGATTGTATTTCTGAACAAGTGATGCGATGCAGAATTAGACTACCTGAATGGGGGATCAGTTTTCCAGACTCCTGTGCTATTTTGTTTTCTCCTCCACTGTTACTGGATCTGGCTCAGCAAACATGCTGATGGGCCACTCACAATTCTCAGTATAGGATGTCATCTCTTTTGAGAGAGATTGTTACAGTACAGTTCAAGATCGCAGGCTTTAGAGTGACCTTAGATGGGAATGAAGAGATAATGATATTATGTTGGACAAGTGCCAGCATATGATATGCACTCAGTATATATTTGTCGTTGTTATTTCTACACTATTTATATCATTCTATATCAGCATTATGTTACCTTTGTTGTTTCTATATTTCTCCAAATCAGTTTACCCCTTCAGGACTTGCTTTATAGGTTGCAGGACTGATGGTATCTTAGGCTTTGAAAACTATGGCAAGGAAATAAAGAGAAGAAGTGAATATTTATTGATATGATATGCTGTATATGTTGTACACTTCCTAGGAGTTTTAATTAAGAATTACCCATGGTGTTAAACATGATAAAACTCATAGGTTTTATATATATATATATATATATATTAGATAGAGTCTCACTCTGTTGCCCAGGCTGGAGTGCAGTGGAATGATCTAGGCTCACTACAACCTCCACCTCCTGGGCTCAAGCAATTCTCCTGCCGCAGCCTCCTGAGTAGCTGGGACTATAGGCACTCGACACCACACCCAGCTGATTTTTGTATTTTTAGAAGAGATGGGGTTTCACCATGTTGGCCAGGATGGTCTCAATCTCCTGACCTCGTGATCTGCCCACCTTGGCATCCCAAAGTACTGGGATTACATGTGTGAGCCACTGCACCCAGCCAGGTATTTTAATAAATAATTATAACAGCTACCATTTTAAAAAATGGTATAATGGTATTTTAATAAATATCTAAAACAGGTATTTTAATAAATAATTATGACAGCTACATTGATTAAAAACCTAATATAAGTCAGACATTATGTTTTACACATGATGTAGTAAAACGTAATTGAACCATTCAATGGTAGTTTTGTAAGATCTAAAGAAATGATGTAGTATTATAACAATAACCATTCAATGGTAGTTGAATGGTAGGGAAATAATAATTCAAAATAATTCAGCAACTTGTTCAAGGTCACAAGGCAGAATTGGGATTCAAAACCCTCTGTCTGTTTTCAAAGCCCATGTTCTTTCCCCAGTCTCACTTGGTGCTCTGAATAGTTGATAAACTGCTAGACACTGTGGATGTAGGCCAGGTAAAATATTACCTTAGATAAAATAGTTTACAAAATAAGCCAAGATACTTTACAGCTTATCTTTAAAAAAACTGAAAAAACATCTATTCTGCTGTAAATATATTCAAAAACCTCAAAAAAGGAGAAGCATCAGGGCTAACTTGTTTAGTGTTGTCTTCTGGGGTCTAGGTTAGTGTCAGATAAGTAGTAGGCACTCAATAACTGTCTGTTGAATAAAAAGGTAAATGAAGAGCTGAAACAGAACCTTTCTTTTCTACATACATCGGAGGCACATATCCACTCCTTTAAAGTAAGGGTGATTTATGGATCTAACGTCTCCTATTTTCTAGGCATTTAATAAATATCTATTTTTTTTTTTTTGCCATTTATAGAAATTCTACTATACAGGTGAGAATTCTAGGGCATAGAAAAGTCAAATACCTTACATGTACACATCACACTGGTAGTGAGCCCCAGAGCTGGAATTTGTACTTAGATCCATCTGACTCCAAAGTCCGTTCAGCCTCTGTTTTATATCCTTAAAGAGACCTTAATTCTCATTTCAGAGAATATTAGTTGATATGTTGAGAAGAAACACACAAAAAACAATGTCAGATAAGTATACTTCAAGACAAAAATTGTAATACTGATAATAATGTGCTTATAAGTAAGTAAATACAATTTTTTTTTTCTATCATTGAAAAACTTTTTATTGTTCAACACTGTTCTAGAGTAAATCAGGATGTAGAATGAAATGATAAACAGGAAATCCCACCAGGGAAGAGAGAGGGAGAGAGGCCTACGTGTAGCCACCAATTCTTTTTTTTTTTTTTATTTGAAAGAAGAAAGGGAAAACAGAGAAAAAGAAAGTAAAAGAAAGAAGTAGAGAAAGAAAAAAAGGAATGAAAGGGAGAAAGAAAGAGGAAGAGAAAGAGGGAGAGAGAATGGGCATCTTGCTCTATTGCCCAGGCTAGAATGCAGCCTGAAAATGGGTATTAAAAACCTCTTTTAGGCCAATAATTGTGCTTAACAATGAAGACGGGAGGAAAATAACAAACAAGCAGCCAATCAATATTTCATTTAAACGTGTGAAATGCTATACAATTGCTGAGGAGTGATTTACTTCCAATTATGTGGTCACATTTAGAGTAGGTGTGATGTGGTACTGAAAAGAATGTATGTTTTGTGGATTTGGAGTGGAGAGTTATGTAAATATTTATTAAGTTTACTTGTTCCAGGTCTGAGTTCAAGTCCTGGATATCCTTGTTAATTTTCTGTCTCGTTGATCTGTCTAATATTGACAATGTGGTGTTAAAGTCACCCACTATTATTGTGTAGGAGTCTAAGTCTCTTTGTAAGTCATTAAGAACTTGCCTTATGTATCTGGGTGCTCCTGTATTGGGTGCATATATATTTAGAATCATTAGCTTCTTGTTGGCATTGATCCTTTCAACATTATGTAATGTCCTTCTTTGCCTCTTTTGATCTTTGTTGCTTTCAAGTCTATTTTATCAGAGACGAGAATTACAACTCCTGCGTGTTTTGTTTGTTTGTTTGTTTTTGTTTTTTTTTTGCTCTCCATTTGGTTGGAAAATCTTCCTCCATCCCTTTGTTTTGAATCTTTGTGTATCCTTGCATGTGAGATGGGTCTGGATGCAGCATACTGATGGGTTTTGGCTCTTTATCCAATTTGCCTGTGTCTTCTGATTGGGGCATTTAGTCCATTTAAATTTAGGATTAATATTGATATGTGTGAGTTTAATACTGCCATGTAATGCTAGCTGACTGTTTTGCCCATTAGTTGATATAGATTCTTCATTATGTTGATGCTCTTTACCTTTTGGTATATGTTTGGAATGGCTGGTACTGGTTGTTCCTTTCTATGTGTAGTGCTTCTTTCAGAAGCTCTTGTAAAGCAGGCCTGGTGGTGATAAAATCTCTGAGTACTTGCTTGTTCACAAAATATTTTATTTTTCCTTCACTTATGAAGCTTAGTTTGGCTGGAAATGAAATTCTGGGTTGAAAGTTCTTTTCTTTAAGGATGTTGAATATTGGGCCCCACTCTCTTCTGGCTTGTAGGGTTTCTGCTGAGAGATCTACTGTGAGTCTGATAGGCTTCCCTTTGTGCGTAACCTGACCTTTCTCTCTGGCTGCCCTTAGCATTTTCTCCTTCATTTCAACCCTGGTGAATCTGACAATTAATGTGCCTTGGGGTTGCTCTTCTTGTGGAATATCTTTGTGGTGTTCTCTGTATTACCTGGAGTTGAATATTGTCCTGCCTTACCAGGTTGGGAAATTTTTCCTAGATAATATCCTGAAGAATATTTTCCAGCTTGGATTCATTCTCTTCATCACATTCAGGTACACCTATCAAACGTAGATTAGGTCTTTTTCATAGTCCCATATTTCTTGGATACTTTGCTCATTCCTTTTTACCATTTCTTCTCTAATCTTGTCTTCTCGTTTTATTTCATTAAGTTGGTATTCGGCCTCTGATATCCTTTCTTCTGCTTGGTCAATTTGACTGTTAAAACTTGTGCATACTTTGCAAAGTTCTCGTATTGTGTTTTTCAGGTCCATTAATTCACTTATATTCATCTCTAAATTGTCTATTCTCGTTAGCATTTTGTCAAACCTTTTTTCAAGGTTCTTAGTTTCTTTGCATTGGGTTAGAACATGTTCTTTTAGTTCACAGAAGTTTCTTATTATCCACCTCCTTAAGCCTGATTCTGTCAATTCATCACATTCATTCTCTATCAGGCCTTGTTCCCTTACTGATGAGAAGCTGTGATCCCCTGTAGGAGGAGAGGCATTCTAATTTCCAGTGTTTTCAGCCTTTTTGCTCTCGTTTCTTCCCATCTTTGTGGATTTATCCACCTGTCGTCTTTGTTATTGCTGACTTTCAGATTGCGTCTCTGAGTGGATGTCTAGCTTGTTGGTGATGACGTTATTTCTGTTTCTTAGTTTTCCTTTGGTGGACGCCACTCCCCTATAGAGCTGGACCTTCCTGGGTTCAGCTGCACTTCCTGTGAAGCTCTCAACCCTCAGCGTTTCCAGTTGCTGTTTTTTTGTGGGGATGGGACCAGCTGAGGCTGATCACCAGCTCCCTGTCTCAAAACCTTTTTTTTTTTTTAGTTGAATGGTGGTTTCTCCCAGGTGTTCCAGTCGTCTGTTGAAAAGGCGCTGGGATCTGTGTTATTTCCCGTGCAGTGACCCACTGCGCTGGCTGAAACAGCAGCGTTGAGATTCATGGTGCTTTTTTGCTGGGGAATCTCCTGGTCTGGCTCCCTGTTTCAATCCCCTTTTCAATCAGTTGAATGGGCGACTCTGCCTTCCTGGTGCTCCAAACGCCAACTAAAAGGGCACCCAGTCCCATATACTCTACACTGGAAGCGCTGCACTGGGGCGCCAGCAAAACAGCTGCACTGGCCAAAAGAGTTGCACTGGCGACCCGTGGGGCTCCTCCTCTGGGAATCTCCTGGTCCGTGGGCAACAAAAATTAGTCTGGAAGTGTGGCATCCACTCACTCTCTGCGCTTTCACTGGGAGATGCAATCCTGAGCTGCTGCTAGTCGGCCATCTTGGATCTCTCTCCCACAGGTTTTATCTGAAAGGAGATTCATTGTAAAATACATGCTAATGACAACCTTTTTGTTAAATTTCAAGGTTATTTTGTAGATTTTCAGTTTTCTATATTTAAAAACTAACTTATTTTGTTTTATTATTGACTGTGCAGTTGCTAGATTTGCTCATGTTGAACTGGTGAATAGAATATAATATGTTTGGTGCAATTATAAGGACCATGTATGAGATATTTAGTTCAAATCTACGCAGTATTTGAACTAATATTTTAAGAATGAACTGGTAGCCAGCTATCTTTTTGAAACATGAAAAATTTTTTTCTAACGTATCACAGTAAGAAAAAAAAAATCTTACCTTTATCACATGGAAAAAGTGGTAATACTACCAAAAAGTGATAATATTGCCAAAAATTTTGGTGATATTAGACAACCTTGCTTTGACATGGGAACTTAAATTTCCTCAAAAATAAAATTAAGCAGGCACAACTGGAAAGAACTCTTTAAAACATAGCTTCTGATTTTTTGAAATCAAAGCTAATAGGGTCTATTATTTCCAAATAAGTTAATAAAGATCATAATTCAGACTTAGTTAACAGAAGCATAAATCCTTATGTCACATAAAGTGAGTTATGTGTGTAAGAAATATATAAAGTGGTAATCATCCCTCTACTCTCTATGTTCATGAGTTGAATTGCTTTGCTTTTTAGATCCCACAAAAAAGTGAGAACATGTGATCCTTGTTTTTCTGTGCCTGCTTATTCCACATTGCATGCCTGAATCAAAACATCACATGTTCCCCATAAACATAACACACATACTATGTACCCACAAAATTAAAAATACGGGAAATTTTAAAAACATTGAAAATGAATAACAGTCTGCACAAAATACGAAATGTTTTGGAATATGTGCTTGGGTACATTTTCCCCCAGAATGCTTGAGGGAAATGTGAGAAAGGGATATTTCTTCTTAACATTTTTGCCACTTAACATTTCACCCGGTAAAGTTGTCAACTGACTGTAACTTTGAGAGGCAGCACAACATTTTTCTGTCTGTAAATGTATCTGTATATACATATATATGAATATATACTCATTCATCTCCTACAGTCCCAGGCCTGCCTGATAACATATCTGGTGTTGGGGGAACAGTAGGACTATACCCTTTCACCAGTTTCCAGGGGTTAGGCAGAGGGCAAAGCAAGGCAGAGGAACAATGCTTGGTGATTACCAGCTGGAGCCTTCACCCCAATTACATATAATTTGCGGTCATCTGTGATTATGATAATGGTTATACAACTCTGTAAATACATTCAGAAACCATGGATTTGTATATATTGGTGAACTCTAAGCTATGTAAATTATCTCAGTAAACTGTTATTACATGTGTATATATATATCTCCATCAGGAATTGTACAAAATTCTTATTTTGAGTTGCAGATCATCTGAATTCCTTTGGATTTTAATTTTAGGGATCAAAGCAGGCAACTGGCTTAATTATCTCTCTAAATTACTCAAATCTCATGTCTTATGACTCTAATTTTTAGAAAAGTTTGGTGAAATGGTTAAGGACAGGCTGGCCAATGAAGCTTCCAGCAACAAGCAAAAGAGAAAGGGGTATTTGCCAAGTGTAAATTTACTTAAACACCTCCTGCTGAGGTCTCACTATGTTGGCTATGCTGGTCTTGAACTACTGGTCTCAAATAATCCTCCCTCCTAGGCCTCCCAAAAAGTTAGGATTACAAGCATGAGCCACCATGTCAGGCCCGCTAGATAAAATTCTCTAAGTAATTGTAAAGGTTACATCTACCCTGGGTATGAAATACATGAAATGAGTGAAAGATCAATCTTTTACAATTTGCTGTCCATAGTGATTTCCAATGTCATCAGAACACTGTGAAGCCTGTGGTTAGCAGCAATGCATCTGCCACAGACTTTTCTATCCACTCCAGTTTAATTGGGATTTGAATCTTGAAAGAAAAACTTTTCAGAGTGGAGCTACTATGAGAGTTTTCCCTATTTTATTTTTGCAAAGAATCTGGAAACATCAGACAATGCTGAAAACAATCACCTGGATATCTTCTCATACAAATAGAAGATTCTGTTTTATTTTTTCCTCTACCTTATTCTCCTAGACTACCTAGGCTGTAGATAGTTTTATTTAATTTGGAGTGAACTCTACAGAATTAAAATTTTCCTCTTTATTTAATCAATATCAATCATTAGGATGCTACTACAATTTAAAAGAACAGCACAGAGAGAAAGTATTCAAAAAACATTCTTTAAAATATCAACAATATATTGTACAAAATTAATAGCATCAACAATGATAATAAAGCTAATATTTATAAAATGCTTACCAAATATAGACTCATTAAACACAATATTCAGAATCTCATTGAATTCTTGTTAAAACCTTATGAGATAGAAACTGCCATTATTTCCAGTTACAAATGAGGGAAATGATTTCAGAGATTGATTTCCCCTGAGATCCAATGTCAGTGGCAGAGCCAGCATCCAGACCAGGTGTATTGGAGCTCCAAGCACATTCCATTCAGCACTGTGCCATAACATCATGTCCTTAACAGTGTGTAGCTATTAAGACCAAAGACATGAAAGTTAAAATGTTTGTCATTCTCATTGGAAAACTTGGCTCTGTTTATACTACTTCATATCTATTTTTTAACTCTGAAACCTAACATTTAACACCTGACTCTTTACTAAGTTTCTCATACTTTGAGTTCTCTCATTCTATTAGTTCTATTGTATTTTACTTGAAACTTACAGGCACTTCAAACCCTGATATATCTACTGTTTCCTGTTCTATGGTTCCTACTTTCCTTTACTTTCTTGCCTATTCAATTCATTTCTTTAAACATTCATCAGCTAGAATATTTTGTCCTTTACATTTTATCCTGTCATCCTTCTAGTCTGACAAAATGCCAACCCCAAGTATCTCTGATTGTCTGCCGTCTCCACTCCCACCCCTGGTCTGCTGAATGATACTGGAGAACATGACACAAAATTTAAGATATTATGTGACCATAGCCCCAAACCTCAATTGTACATTTTATAGTGCTCTGAAATGATCGTTTGTCAACTGAAACTCTTCTAGTAGTCTATAGTGGCTACTCCAATCTTTTATTGTTCAAACCTCTAAATTATCTACCTCACAACTCATTCATTTCTTTCTTTGCAAAGAAAATAAGAGCTACAACAGAAATGCCTCAAACTATTGTTATCTCGTCTATGAGCATCCCACAAATATTATTCCTTTGGTCCCCTACCCACATAGAGCTATTTTCCTCACTGCATTGCATCTTCTGCTTTTGCAAGGATCTTGTTCCATCAGTTGTGTCTTCTCTCAGCTTACTGTCTTTCAGAGCTCCCTTTTTTCTTAACTCTTGTCCACATTAAAGATACTCCTGTATCTCCTATTTTTAAGAACATTAAAAAATTCTATACAGACTTTAAATATCTCTCTTTATTTTTCGTTCTCCATTTCACATAGCATCTGAAAGTTGCCTATATTTAGTATATTTAATTCCACATCTCCCAATCACTCATTTATTCTTTGCAATCTAGAATTTTTCCTTATTATACTAATGAAAATACTTTAAGCAAAATAACCATTTATCTTTTTTTTTCTGTTATCTATTGGTACACACACACATACATACATATACACATGTACTCCAATATTTTGTGACTAGAATACAAACATTTATATGGTTACCATTCAGCAATTTGTCCTGGACTCAGCTGGGCAATTTTGCTGCTTTTTGCCTGGGGCAAATCATGTGGATACACTCATCTGGTAACACAACTAGGAATAATGATTAAAATGGTCTCACTCACATGGCTGTTGACTGTTAGAGCACCTTTCTAGAGGACAGACCTCAACAGACAAGTGCTTAACAAAGCTTTGCTTGTATCATGTATGCTGAAGTCCTGCTGGCCAAAGCAAAACACACAGTCAGTCCCACTGTTAATGCAGGAAATTATTAGAGAAGATGTGGATGCCAGGAGACAAGATTCTATGGGGACAATTTATGAAGCGATCTATCAGTCAGTCCATTGCCACATGATGAATACTGCCCCCCAAATGCAAACTACAATAACCTCTTTCCCAAACAATTTTATATTATTATGATATCATGAAGATGCGTAATCACATTCTGTAATAGATCTGATACAGATGAAGTTTCTTGGGTGCAACTTCTTTTGACCCATAGATCTATGAACTAAAGGGACAAGTTAAATACTACTCCTGCAGCTTAGTTTACACAGTGAAAAAGGGGCAGAATAATCACAATAAACCCCTTATTCAAAAAGGGGAGGGGTAAAGACACAGGGCTTTCACTGATCCATACAGTTCTGCATTTTATTGGCATTTGGTGTCAGGTTCTCCAAATCTAGGACCAATAAATGTTTTCATTTATTTATTTATTTTTTTTATATTAGAACCCAGTTCTTCTCATTGTGAATGATTTCCTGGTCTGTGGTTCTCACTGGCTCTTTGATTTACTCTCTGAACTCCTGGCTCTAGAGATACTTTCATGTGTATAGAAAATGGACCTGAGTTCCTATCTTAAACTTCTTGCTTCTTACAGGTTGAGAGATCAGAAACGTCTTTGCATTTTAAACTGTCTCTTGGTTTTTAGTCCAAGATTCCACAATTCTAATGAAAACATTGAGGTTTCATATTAATCTGTTGTGGTTTACTTCCTTGCCCCCAAAGCGCCAGCCACATTATTTTGCTTTATTTGCTTTATTAAAATATATTTTCTTTTAATTATATAATTATGTTTTATGTTCCTCCAATTTGCTTTTGTACAATAAAATTTATCTTTTAGAATATTTTAGACTTACAGAACAATTGAGAAGATAGCATAGGGAGTTCATGTATATTTGAATCCAGTTTTTTAAAAATATCTCACATTTAGTATGGTATCTTTGCTATAATTAGTGAACCAATATTGATACATTTATTAATTAAAGTTTATAATTTACTCAGACTTCCTAAGTAATTTTTAAAATTGAGATGCAATTCACATAGCATAAAATTAACCATTTTTAAGTGAGCAACTCAGTAACATTTAGTTTACATAATGTGTAATCACCACCAAGATTTAGCTCCAAAGCATCTTCACTACTCCAGAATAAAACCCCATATCCATTAAGAATTTACTCCAAATTCCCTTCTTAATCCAAGTCTTGCAACCACCAATCCACTTTCTTTCTTTTGAAATAAATTTTAGTGTGTTTATTTGAGGTTACAACATGATTTGATGGGATACATATAGACAGATACATATAGATAGTATAGGAGAACAATGGTTACTACAGTGAAGATGACTAACATACCTCTTTGTTAGTCTCATATTTTTCACATAGTGACTCATCCTTGTAACAAGAGCAGCAAATATCTTCTTATTTAACAAAAATCCCTAATACAATTTTATTAACTTTACTCCTCATGTTTTACTCTAGACTTGTTCATCCTCTGACCTACATCTCTGCATTTCCTCTTCCTGACTCCCACCTGTGGTAACCACTGTTTCGTTCTCTACCTGTGTATTTGAACTCCTTAAAAAAAACATACGTTCCACATATAAGTGAAGTCATGCAACATTTTTCTTTCTGTGTCTGCCTTATTTCCTTTAGTATGATGTCTTCCAGGTCCATTCATGTTGTGGCAAATGATAGAATCTCCATTTTTTATAAAGCTGAATATTAAATATATATATATGTGTACATATTCACAAACATACACACATAAACATATACACACGCATTATACACATACAGCGTGTGTGCACATACACACAGACACAGACACACCTCCTACATTTTCTTTATTCATTTATTCGTTGATGAACATTCAGGTTGTTTCCATATCTTGGCTATTATGAACAATGCTGCAGTGAACATGGGTATCAGGATATCTTTATAAGCTGGTGCTTTCATCTCCTTTACCCAAAAGAGGAATTGCTAGGTCATGTGGTAGTCCTATTTTTAATCTCTTTAGGAACTTCCATACTATTTTCTATAATGGCTGTACCATTCCACCTTCCCACCAACAGTGTACTAGGGCTCCCTTTTTGCCATACGCTCACCAAAATTTATGTCTTGTCTTTTTTATAGTAGTCATCCTTATGTGTGTGAGGTGATACCTCACAGTGATTTAAATTTGCATGCCTTGATGATTAGAGATGTTGTGTACTTTTTTGCATGATTTTTGGCCATTTATGTATTTTTTGAAGATACATGTCTTCGTGTCCTTTGCCCATTTTTAAATCAGTTTATTTGGTCTTTGTTAATGAGTTTTAAGAGTTCCTTTTTACATTTTGCATATTAACTCCTTATCAGATATGTGGTGTGCAATTAGTTTTTTCCCAGTATGTAGCTGGCCTTTTCATTTTGTTGTTATTATTATTGTTTTTTGGTTTGGTCCAGTTCCATTTATATATTTTTGTCTTTGTAGTCTGAGCTTTTGGTGTGATTCCCAAAAGTTGTTGTCAAGACCAATGTCAAGGAGCTTTTCCTCTATGTTCTCGTCTAGAAGTTTTATGGCTTCTGGTCTTAAATTTTTTTTTTAATCTATTTTGAATTGGTTTTTGTGTATTGTTTAAGATAAGGTCTAATTTCATCCCGTTGCTAATAGAAATTCAGTTTTCCCTGCATCATTCATTAAGGAGATTGTTCTTTCCTCATTGTGTCCTTTTGATGCCCTTGTCAAAACTTAGTTGTCCATCTATGTGTTAACTTATTTCTGAACTCTCTATTCTATTCCATTGGTCTATGCTTTTGTTTTTATGCCAGGACCATACTGTTTTGGTTAAAATAGCTTTGTAATATAATTTTAAATCAGGAAGTATGATGCCTCCAACATTACTTTTTTTTACTTAGTATTGTTTTGGGCTTTTGATGTTTTTTATGATTCCATACTAATTTTAGATTTTTTTCTATTTCTGTGAAAATAGTCATTGGAATTTTGATAGAGATGGCATTAAATCTATATATTGCTTGGAGTACTATGATTATTTTAACAATATTAATTCTTCCCATTTGTGAACACATATTTATTCATTTATTTGAATCATGCTCAATTTCTTTCATTAATGTTTTATAGTTTCAGTGGGCACATCTTTCAGCTACTTGATTAGACTTATTCCTAGGTATTTTATGCTATTATAAATGGGATTATTTTCTTAATTTCTTCTTCAGATAGATCATTATTCAAATGTAAAAGTGCTACTAATTTTTATACATTGATTTTTTTTATCTTGCAACTTTACTGAATTCATTTATTCTTTATAATAGGAATTTTGTGTAGCTTTGTTGAGGTTTTCTACTTATAGGATCATGTCATCTGCAAATAGAGATAATTTTCCCTTTTCATTTTCAATTTGATAGCTGTATTTATTCTTGATATTTGGTATAAATAAAATCATACATATGTGACCTATGTTTTTTTCACTTGTCATAATACTGGCAGTCCCTCCACATTGTAGCATATAGCATTACTTTGTTATAGCTGAATAATATTCTATTGTGTATATATACTACAGTTGGTATCTGTCCATCAGTTGATATTCATTTGGGTTGTTTCCACCTTTGTCTATAGTATGTAGGGCTACTATGAACATGCGTGCATTATATATTATTTAATTATATACTATATAACACAAGGATTTGTTTAAGTACCTGTTTTCAGTTCTTTCGAGTATCTACCTAGGAGTGGAACTGCTGTGTAATATGATTCTATATTTAGCTTACTGAGAAACCATCAAATCATTTTCCATAGCCCAACTATTTTAAATTCCCACCAGCAATATAAATAGGTTCTAATTTCTTCACATCCTTACTAGCACTTGTTATTGTTCATTTTAAAAAATATTTCTAACATAAGGTTATTTTCTTATTTTTACAGTGGAAAATAGAAGGTTTTATGAATACTTTTTGTCTCAACAGTAGCATTTCAGTATTTAAATATTTGGTAATAATTTCCAGTAAAAATATAGAGTTGAATAAAAAAGGTCAATGAAAATGTTAGATTTATCATGACAAAGTTTGTGGGCAGTGTGGCTTAGGGCTGTAACTACATGAAGTGTTTCATTTCCCCTATAATATAGTAATATTTTAAACTACATCCAATCAGGCAATTTTAGTTCCCCTCCATCTTTGTTTTCCTTTGCTATTTTGATAAAATCAGAAATAAGAATTGTTTGGGATCTTGTGTTTAGTTTGATATAATGGATTATATTAGATATTTTAATCAAAATATCTACGTACCACAAATATTTATGACTGGTGAAACTCTAAGCTTAATTGTAATCAGGAATTTTATTTAAAATAGTGATTAATGTGACTTTGAGAGACTTTTAAAATTTGTCCAAATATTTCAGATAGGCAGTTATAAATGTAAAGCTTTGACTGTTTCTCTGGAATTATAGGACTTCTCTATTTTAACCATTTCAGTATCCTGAATAAATAGTATTTAAATGCTAGGTACCTGAAATTTTGCCTCCACACATCAGATCAAAGGCTGATTAAAATAATTTTTAAATTTTTTCTTTGTTACTTACTTCTAAACAATGTTGCTAAGGCAATGTTTTGGTATATTACCTTAAAACAGTTTTTCATATGAAATTCCACTCTGCTTCAAAAATTTGGAATAATATTTTTTATCTTTATAAAATAAATGCTTTTCTGTTGAGCTATAAAGAAGATCAAACTGAGAATATTAATTATTACTCACTTGTTGAGGACTTTGAAAGTTTTGGATAATTATATCACAATTCATTGAAATGCCTCTTAATCAATTTTCCCCTGACTCTCTTGTGATACTTCAACTTCAAATGGCTTCTTATAACTGTCATATAAATCAACATCATGTAGGTTTCTGCATTATTCAGGATTGTGAGTGCCAGTTTCCCTAATCGAGGAATAGCATTTTCCTGATTATTAATTAGTTTAGAATCTATTAACATGTTCACTGAATTTATATTCTCTTCCCTGCAAAATGCCAATTTATCTTTTGACATTTTCTTTTGGGTTTACTTGTGTTTTCTTATTGACTTGTAGGAACTTGTTACCTTTAGAAAGTTGTATGTGTTGTAAACAATTTATCTCAGTTTGTGAGTTGTCCTTTTACTTTATTAATTTTAATGTGATTAAATTTATTATTTTTCTTTGGCTCTTAAGTGAATTGTGTTTTCTTAAAAAAAATGTCCATACCACAATCATACAACAGTTTCATCTTATAGCTTCTAAAATTTTAGCTTCTCCTTGGAGATTTGCTCAACAAAATGAAATTTTCTTTTTTTGCATATGAATGCAATACATAGCTAATTTTACTTTTTTAAATAAGGAAAATTAATTTTCTTCACAATGATTTTATTTCAAATCTATTCATTTCCTATAAATCAGCCATACCATATCCATCATACATCAAAGTTTCATATATGATTTTACCTATTTCTGGTCCCTTCCATCCCACTGGTCAATTTTACCTCTCTGTGTCAGTATCTAGTTTCACTCATTTACATGTGTCATAATATGTTTTGGTATCTGATATAGTAGTTCTTTTTACCTTTTTAGAGTTCATTGGGTATTCTTGATACACTGCTCTTCCATATAAATTTTAGAATAAGCTTGTCATATTATGTGAAGAAATCTATTGGGATTTTAAACATAATTGAATTAATCAGTTTTTTATTATGTATATGAATTTAGTCTTTTTTTATGTTTTTTAGATTTCAGTGAATCTATTATACTATCAGCACAAGAAAATTCCAGCAGTACAACAAATCCCAAAACCAGTTCAGATGAAGGGATTTTGTATGAGGCAATGGGGACAATAAGGAAATTAATATAGTAATTTGCTGCATACACAGTGGTCTCATGAGATTACAATATTTTATTTTTACTGTACATTTTCTGTTTCCATATGTTTAGATACACAAATACATTGTGCTATAGTTGTCTACAGTATTCAGTATGGTAACACACTGTGCGGGTTTGTGGCCTAGGAGCAATAGGCTATACCATATACCCTAAGTATGTAGTTGGCTATACCACTGATGTTTGTATAGACTCTATGATGTTTGCACAATGACAGAATTGCTTAGCAATGCATTTCTGAGAATGTGTCACTGTCACTAAGTGAGACATGACTGTATGTATGTATGCATGCATGTGAATGTGTGTGTGTATATATACACACACACACACACACACATATATATATATATATATATATATATCATAAAATCTTTTTGTTCAGATTTTGGTAGGATATGGGAACTAGAGAGAAGTAATCATATATGCCAAATAAAAACCTTGAATTATAGATAATCTGTAAAACCTGTTAACATTCTGGTTTTGCATTTTTGACAATTTATGACTTGTACAGCCCAAGATACTCTTAGAATATATCTGTAGGAAATATTCACTACTAATGACTTTATAATCCAGAAAAGACATATTATTATGGAAAACTAAGTATGTGAACTCACATATAATTTTGTATTCACCACTCATTGATAACATTAAAATTCAGTAGATGTCATGTACTTCTGATTGTTAGAAAAGTCTTTTGGGAATACATAGCATTTGAAGTGTCCCTTGATGAATGTGTAAGATTTAGAATCACAGAGACAAACGCCAGAACGATTAGGTAGGGTTAAGAATAAAACAATGTGAATAGATAGGAGAATTAATATACTTCTTGGGTAACAACTGTAAACCAGTAAGTTTGTGAGACAGATCTTAATCAATTTAGAGGTTTATTTTGCCAAGGTTAGGGACTGTGGTCCATGACAACCTCAGAAGGTCCCAAGAACATGTGCCCAAGGTGGTTTGGTTACAGCTTGATTTTATACATTTTAGGGAGGCAGAAGTTACAGGGAAAGACATAAATCAATATGTGCAAGTTATACATTGTTTAGTCCTGAAACGGTGGGATAACTTGAAATGCAGTCTTCCAGGTCATAGGCCAGTGCAGGTTTCCTGATTGGTAATTGGTTGAAAGATATAAGACTTGCCTAAATTTTTGAATTCAGAATTTAAAAAAAAAAAAAAAGCCAAAGTTCTTGTCATCTAGATGAAGCCTCCAGGTAGCAGGCTTCACAGAGAATAGATGGTGAATGTCTCTTATCAGAACTTAAAAGGTGTCAGACTCACTAACAAGGACCTAGTAAAGGAAAGGGATTCTCTCTATAGAATGCAAATTTCTGCCACAAGAAATGGCTTTGCAGGAACATTTCAGAATGTGTCAAATAAATATGTTTTGGAGTGAAATACTTTTATTTATTTTAAAGCCTGTTATCTGTCATGTATTGCTATATCAGAATCAGGTGGGAATTTGGTATCTCATTGCACAAAAAATCTTTTTTGTTCATCTTAAGATTTCTGTTTTAATTTTAATGCTGGTCAGTTGTGTCTGGATTACAAAGGGAGGAGGTTATAATGAAACATATCTGATTCTCTTTCCCATCATGTCCTTAAGTTTTTTAGGTTTCTTTTGGGTCTTCTTGGCCAAGAGTTGGGGGACTTGGTCAGTTGGGGGGCTGAGAATTTTATTTTTGGTTTACAAAACAGAGAGTATAAGTAAACAAAAATATAGTGAAGTTGAGATATGTAGAGAATTGACAAGTTTAAGTGAAATTTATTCACTGTTTCTTAATATGTTTAATATTTGATTTTTATTGAGATCTTTTGTTTTGACAGTTTGAAACTTCTTTTGAAGAATGGTAAGAAAATTTCATGCTTCTAAAACTATTTTATTTTTAATGTCATAATTTCAATCATCTGCTATAATCCAGTGTAACTTCAAAAGAAATAGAAAATTGAATGCAAGATTTTTCACTTTAGATATTAAAATACATTTTTTAAAATATGAGAATTAGGACATCACTGATAATGGCAAAATAAGGATCTCCAGAGTGGCATCCCTCCACAAAAACAACTATAAAGTTTGCAAAAAAAAAAAAAAAAATTGGTCTGAATCAACTTTTGCAGAAATTTGAAATCCAGTAAAAAATTAATAACCACCAGGGGAAAATTTAATGAAGAAGGAAGCTGTTGCATTGCATTAAGTGAGTACTGTGGCATTGTAATTTACCTGCTCAGCAATCTCCAGCCTTCAGATTGGTGGCCGATATGAATAGAGCAGTGCACACCTGTGGTTCAGATTCCTAGTGCCAGAGGGAATAATAGGAACATCATTCTCAAAGAATTGTGTTTGATAGATCCCTGAGAGACTAGCATAAGGACTTGCCTTTATTTTGCCTGATTTGGAGAAATCATAAGGCTGGGGCTACTTACAGACAGTGTTTGCTAAAGCATTTAAAGGCATATACTTGTCACAGAAGGCTGAGGCTATAGATAACGGCTGCGACAAGCATTAACCAGAGCAAAATTCCTGTGAAAAAATGGTTTGGAAAAAGTGATAGATTCATGAAGGAAAATCTGTGAATATACTGGAGATTTGAAAGAACACAGAGGGCTGGAAAAATGTTCTAAAAAGACCTGAGAAGATCCTAATCTTACTTCTGGCTGACCTTTAGGATCTGCACAGGCAAAAATCCATGGCAGAGTCAGGGTTGTAAACAACCTGAATGTACCTGGAAGGATTACTCTAACACAGACCAAATATGTTAAAATTGGGAGAGCATTGTTTTTCTTGTTTCTTTCTTTTGTTGCCAGCCATCTAAGTGAATTCAGACAAAACACTAGCTCACCAATAACCTAAGGAAATAGATTTCAGTGATAACACATGACAAAGAATACAGGCATTATAAAAGAGTGTTTAGAAGACTTACTAAACAAACAGTAACCCACTACAGACAGAAAAAGGAAATCCAGTAGAGGGAATGGAACATAATCTGCTTTTATTTCACATTAAAATATTCAAAATGTCCATTTTTCAAAAAATAAATATGAAGAATGAAAAGAAAAAGAAAGTTTGGCTCATTCACAATAAGAAAGTGTAAATTAACATAAATTATTCTCAAGGGAATGCAAAATTCAGACTTATTGGACAAAGGTCTTAAATCAATTGTCTTAAGTATCTTCAAAGAGATAAAGGAAACCATGAACAAATAACTAAAAGCAGAAAAGTGATGTTTCAACAAATATAATATATCAATAAGATAAATTATAAAAATTAACCAAATAAAAATTCCAGGCTGCACGTAGTAGCTCACACTTGTAATCCCAGCACTTTGGGAGGCTGAGGTGGGTGGATCACGAGGTCAGGGGTTCAAGACCAGCCTGGCCAATATAGTGAAAACCCATCTTTACTAAAAGCTATGTAAAAATTAGCCGAGCATGGTGGCATGCACCTGTAGTCCCAGCTATTCAGAAGGCTGAGGTAGCAGAATTGCTTAAACCCAGGACGTGGAGGTTGCAGAGAGCAAAGATGGTGCCACTGCACTCCAGTCTGGGTGACAGAGTTAGACTCTGTCTTTCAAAAAAGTAAAAAATAAATAAATAAATTATGGAGCTGAAAAATAAACTAACTGAAATTAAAAAGTTCACTAGAAGTGTTCGGTAGCAGCTTTGAGCAGTCAGAATAATCAGTGCACTTGATGGTGTGTTAATAGAGATTATCTTGTCTAAGAAACAAGAAAGACAAGAGAACAAAGAAAAATGAAAAGTACATAATAAACCCAAGGGCTTAATAGCAGTTAATATTAAGCATAATAGCAGTCAAAAAGTATGATAAGAAAGGGAAAGCAGACAAAAAAACTATTTAAAGAAACACTGTTTGAAAAACTTCTAACTTGATGAAAAACTTAAATCCATGCATCTGTTAAACTCAATGAACTCCAAATAGAGTCAAGTCCAAAGATCCACACCTATATACATTTTAGTCAACTTGTCAAATGCCTGGGACAAAGAGAATCTTGAAAGCAGCACAAGATAAGCAACTTGTCATGTACCCGGGGCCCTCAGTAAGATTGACAGTGCACTTTTCATTAGGAACTATGGAAATCAGAACACAGTGGGGTGACATATTTAAATGCCAGAGGGGGAAAAAAACTGTCAATAAAGAATTCTAAATCCACCAAAAGTATCCTTCAAAAATAAAGGAGAAATTAAGACATTGTCAGTAAACAAAAGGGGTATGTCACTAGCAGACTGGTTCTATAAGAAATCATGTAAGTAGCCTTTTAGGCTGAAATGGAAGAACACTAGAGAGTAACTTGAAGCCATATGATAAAATAATAAAAAATAATAAAGGTAACTACAAAGGTAAATGTAAAATCCAGTATAATTGTATTTTTGTTTTGTAATTCCTATTCTTACTTATAATTAAATCCATGATTATAAACTTCTGCTAATGAACATAAAATAGATAACTATGTAATTTGTGAAAATGACACTACAAGAGGAGGGGCACAGATGTAAAGGAACAGAGTTCTTTTTATTTAAACAGATAGATATACTATTAAAGCTAAATTGATTTTAATCCAATTTTTATAGAGTTAAGATATTAATTGTAATCCTCAGGTTAACCACTAAGACAGATTCTATTTTTAAAAATACAGGAAAACAAAGAAGAGGGAAACTAAACAATATACAGGAAAAAAATCAACTAGTTACAAAAGAAGGCAGTTATGGAGGAGTTGAGGAATAAGAAAATATAAAAATAATATAGAAAATGAATAGCAAAATGACAAAAATAAACCCTTATCACCAATTACTTTATATGTAAATGGATTAAACTCTCCAATTGAAAAGTAGAGCATGGTAGAATGGATAAAAATAGATAATCCAACTATATTCTGAGTCTCATCTGAGATACAGATACATAAGTAGGTTAAAAGTAGAAAGATGAAAAGCCATATTCCATGCAAATAGTAAGAAAAAGAGAGCTAGGGTGACTATACCAATGTCACACAAAATAGGCTTTAATCAAAGCTTGTTACAGAAGACAAAGAAGACTTGCTACACTGATAAAAGTGTAGCAAGATATATTCCACCAAGAAGATATATAAACTATAAATATAACACACCTAACAATATAACCTCAAAACATGACGTGTAAACTAACAGAATAGAAGGGAAAAATATTTCTACAATAAGACAGTGAGAATTTAATGTCCCACTTTCAATAATGGATAAAAGAACTAAGCAGAAGATCAATAAATAGACTTGAATAACATGAACCAACTAGACCTAATCAGTTTATATAGCATGCTCCACTTAAAAACAGCAGAAAACACATTCTTCTCATGTGCACATTGAACATTCTTCAGGATAGATTATACATTATGACACAAAGTGAATCTCATTGAAACTAAAAAGGTCAAAATTCTACATGGTATCTTTTCTGACCCAATAGTATGAAACTGGAAATCATTAACAGAAGAAAACCTGGAAATTTCCTATATATGTGGAAACTAAACAAATCATGTTTTACAAACCAATAGGTCAAAGCAGCAGTCACAGGAAAAATTAGAAAACACCTTGGTGACTGAAAAGGGAAACACAATGTATTTAAACTTACAAAATACAGCAAAAGTAGTACTCAGTAGCAAATTTACCACTATAAATACTTACATTAAAAAAGATGATTTCAAATCCAGTAATGTAACTTTATACCTTAAGGAAGGAGAAGAAGAGGAGTATGCTAAACCCAAAGTTAGCAAAAGGAAGGAAATAAAGGTTAAAGTAGAAATAAATGAAACGGAATAGAAAAACAGTGCATAGAATCAATTAAAACAAAAGTTGTTTTTTTGAAAACAGCAACAGAATTCACAAACCTTTAGCTAAACTAACCAAAAATAAAAAGAAGACTCAATTACAAATTAACTAAAACAATATAAAACTGGGACATTACAACAGATTCTACAGAAATAAAAAGACTTATAAGAGGATTCTAGGAAAAAATGTATACCAACAAATTAAATAATGAAGATGAAAGGGACTAATTCCTAAAAACACATAAACTACTAAAACTGTTTCAGGAAGAAGTAGAAATCCTGAAGAGATCTATGACAAATAAAGTGATTTAATCAATAATCAAAAACTTGCCCAACAAAACAAAATCTCAGGACCAGATGGCTTCAGTGGTAAATTCTACCAAAACACTGAAAGAACATCAGTCCTTCTTAAACTCTTCCAAAAAAATAGAAGAGAGGGGAATAATTTCTAAGTCATCCTATGAGCCCAGCAATAACATGATAATGAAACCAGACAAAGGCATCACAAGCAAACTATAGACTATACATGAATATACATGACAGGCCAGGCACAGTAGCTCACACCTGTAATCAAAGTACTTTGGGAGGCCAAGGCATAGGATCACTGGAGCCCAGATGTCAGAAAGAAGTCTAGGCATTATAGTCAACTCCATTTCTACAAACAAGCAACAACAATGAAAAAATCAGCCAGGTGTGGTGGCACATGCCAGTAGTCTTACCTGCTCCAGAGGCTGAGGTTGGAGGGTTGCTTGATCCCAGGAGGTCAAGTTTATGGTGAACTGGATTATGCCACTGTACGTCAGCCTGGGCAACAAAACAAAGCAAACAAACAAACAAAAAACTATGACAAAATCCTCTACAAAATCCTAGCAACCTGAGTTCAGCAATGCATTTAGTAGAATTATACATCATGACCAGTGAGATTTACCCTAGAAATGTAAGAGTGATTTAGCGTACAAAAATTAGTTAACATAATAACCCATATTAGTAAAATAAAAGGGAAAACCTATGTGAACATCTCAGTTGGTGAGGAAAACATGTGACACAAGCCCACACCTTTCATAAAACTAGATTGTAAGCAACCTATTAAACATAATAAAGAATATTTATGAAAAACCCTTAGTTTAGATTATACCTGATGGTGAAAAGTTTTCCTCTTAAGATCGGGAACAAAACAAGGATCCCCACTCTTTCCACTTTTCTTCAGTCTTAGAATGCCTATATATTGCTGATGTGAATATAAAATGGTTTAGACACTGAGAAGCAGGTTGTTGGCTCCTCAAAACTAGAATTATCTGTCACTCAGCAATTTGACTGCAATATATATATCCAAAAGAATTCAAAACATATTAAAAAAAAACTCATATACAAATGTGTATGACATCTATAGTCACAATAGCCAAAAGGTGGACACAATCCCCAAATCCCTCAATGGATTAATAATGTGTTGTATACACACAATGGAATATTATTCTACCATCAAAAAAAATAAATTTCTTCTGCATACTGCAACATGAAGAAATCTTGAAACTATGATGCTAAGTTAAAGTCACAAAAGGTCACTTGTATGATTTCGAAATATTCATAAAAGTACATCCACAAAGAGAGCAGATTAGTCATTACTATGGAACAATGGGTTGAAGAAAGGGGAGAGACTGCTTCATAAGTAGGGTATGTTCTTTTAGAATGATGAAAATATATTGGAATTAGATGGGATGATAGTTGGACAATGTTGTGAATATATTAAATGCCACTGAAGTTTACAGTTTCAAACATTTAATATTATGTTATGAGACTTTTGCCTCAAAAAAATAGAAAAATTAGCATAGAGGTTTACTGATCCAAGAATTAAGTGAACTTTGGAAGATAATACACAAAATAATCTAATTATGTATAATAATTTACTATATTATGTAAATGGCATTAAAAGCCAGCAGTGTAAGTATTATTTAATAGTTGATGCTGGAACAATTATTTTTCAATTTTTTAAAAGAAAACAAATGAAAAAAATACACTTTACAATAAAAATATTTTGAAATAAATATGAACACTAAAGGAAGAAAATATAATAAATGTATTTCTGACTTTGGAATAGACATACTTACCTAAATAAATTGTGGGACAATGACAAGAAAAATAATTTGTAGCTGTTATAAATATAAAATGATAGTAAAATACATTGAAAATAATTTCAGGTAACTAAAGCTGAATGTAAAATTGTGACTAATTTTATAAGAATTGAAATATCATTAGACTATTCTATGTGCTTTCTGAAGAATAAACAAATATAGATTATACTATTTTTATAATTTTTGGTATGCATACCATTTCTTAAATTAATTTAGAATACTTATTTAATAAAAAATAATTTAATAAAAATTTCAAAAAGAAATTTTCTGCTTTGTTGATACCAATTTTCTTGTAAATTTCATTAGAGAAAAAACACTTTTTAAAAAATATAATGAAGGCTAGTTTAGAATTCTAGAATCAGACCAGAGAAATACAGAGAAATAGTTTATTATTCAACATATAGAACTTTAGCTAGAAAGGAAGTAACATTTTAATTTATAGTCGCCTCCGAAGACACTACAGTTTAGTGTTGTCCAGTAGAACTTTCTGTAATAATCAATGTTCTATATTTGTATTTTCCAATATATAGCTTCTAGAAAGAAAATAACATTTGAATTTAGATATTTTTCTAAAAGTTTATTATCTGAAATAGTATTTTTACTCATTGTAATTTACATTGGTCCCCCAGAAACTACTGAACTGAAATTATAGAAATAGCTCATACAAATTATTCTCACAGAATACCCTTTGTCTTATAGAAGCACTCTCTAGGAAAGACCAATTTCTTAAAAAACAAATTGCAGCTTTAATATATTCTGAAGAAATTTTGGGTCATATGTAACTAATTTTAATTTACCGTTAAGCGTAAATCCCATCACCTATAAGAATTTTGCTATATTAGTCTCCTGTCTAGTAAGATTATCTTGTATAGTAAGTTTCACCACAAATCTTTAAAATTCAAAGGAAGTGCATAATCTATAATTTGATTTACTAATTTTAAGTACTTCCTCCTTTACTGTTTGCTTCTTTTCCATTATGTAGGAGCAGAACTTCTTCCACAAAAGACCTGAAAGAAGATTGGAGTATAGCTATACCAGTAAAAGAGGCCAAACCAGAAGAAAGAGGTAAAGTTGTTCCTTCTACTTGAATAACTGTAATTATATTTAAAAGCTTATTGACTTCATTTAATATATTTCTAATTGTCACAATAATCATGTTTAAGAGTTTTATAATTATTATGAGAGTCTAATAGACAAAATAGTTTTCTATACCATTTGATTAAGCATTCATTCAACATATATTTATTAGTGACTGTTATATACCAAATACTTGTTGAGGTGCTGAGTATATAATGATAGATTTCCACTTCTCAAGATGCTAATCATAGTTTAGTGTTGCCCAATAGAACTTTCTGTGATAATCAGTGTTCTATGTCTCTACTGTCCAATAGAGTAGCTACTAGCTACATACAGCTGTTGAACACTTGAAATGTGGCTAGTGAGACTGAGGAATTTAGTTTTTAAGTTTAATTTGAATTAAGTTACATATAAATGTCAGTGGTTGCATGTGGACGATGATTACCACATTGAACATTGCAGCTCTAGTACATATTTATGTTGTCATAAATATTCTTATTGCAATTTATAAAATGTATAATATTTTATATACTGGTGTAAAATTTGTGTTAACACTATTTCAGTGTATCTATATATATTATTGAGATTTTATGTAGCAGCTTCTCTTCTCTCACCATAAATAATTGCTAAATCCTTGAGTGAAGGCTAACTAATAAACTCATGACTTTTTAAAAGAAAGAATATTTGTTTTTCAAAGATTTCATTCCTAGCAAAGCTTTGTTTTTACTGTTTTCTTTTACATTATTTGTGCCTACAGTGAAGATGAAGATCTTAATCATTACTTGCCAAATTTTCACGTTAACAAATGCTGAGAGAAAAAATAGATATATTAACAATTACAACTACTGCGCAATTAACTACAGTTATGTTTACTGTCAATATGTGCATTTGAGGTCTAAAACAGAACAATAGCAGGATGAGGAAGTTTTATTGTAATTAAGGGTTTATGCTAAAAAATTGCAGATAGTTGCTTAGAACAGTGATATGAAACCATAAAACTTAGATGGCACTCAAGAAAAAAAAATGAGATCTTATATACAATGAATTTGAGGCATCCCAAGTTACACATACAACATTTGTTTTAGAATTTATTATTTAGATAATATAAAAGCTTCTAGAAACATAATGAACACCTTTGCTAAAACACATATATATTCAATCAGAAGTACTTTAATTATAAGTGGTGTTAACTTATGCATGAATTTCAGACTGAAATCTTGTTATTGTAATTGATTATAAAGTGAATCATAAATTGGCTAGAGAACATAGTGTTGAGTGAATATGTTCTCATTTTAAAAAAGACGATGTAAAGTATTCAAGATGTGGTAGAATTTGATAAAAGAAAACAAAGATTCAAAGACACCAAATAAAGGACCAGTTTAGACAAAATTATTTTTATGCATTAAAATAGGGAAATACGTTTTATAAGAATGCTTCTCAGACAGCATGCTGGATTTCTTTGACAAGTACAATCAGTTAAAAATAGCAACTGTGTGACTGCTGAACTTGTATTTATAATCATCATTTAATACTCCCATCTAGCAGAAAATCATTGTCTTTATTGTCCAAAAGCAACACAAAAAAGAAATGTCTTAGTTTTCTTTCTTCCTGATGCAGTTTAGCTATTTTTCCTCTAGCCACAGTTCTTTGGTGGCCTTGTCTCTTAACACTTTGTATTTATGTGTTTATATAACACTTTGGCAAAAGTCAGTGTTTATAGGCATAAATGCTACAAGGATAGGACTCATGTCTGTCTTCTTTACTTTCTTATCTCCAGCAAAGACTGTGTGCATATTCCTTGGAACAGAGTAGGCTCTGTACACATTTCTTTCATAAATGGTCAAATGAGTATCCACAGTAATAATTTTGTTAACAATAAGCCACATCATTCCAGAACTGTGAACCAGGAATCACAAATCTCTCTCATTAAAGGAATTAATTGAGAATTAATTTAGTATTACAAGAGAATAAATAGAGTTTCAAAATTCCAGTGAATTCCTGGGAAAGCTAAGTAGAGAAGTTCTTACTGGATGCGATTGAAGAATATGTCTTGTTTCTAGAAACCGTCTATGATTATTCAGTATTTACTTGATGTAATCATTATGATATGTTTCCTTATAGAATAGGAGGAAATACAAACACAATTTTATAATAAAGCTTTATAGTACAGCTTACTAATAGCACATGTGTTTTTTCCTTCAGATAAAATGATATACCTGAAAATATTAGTTGAGATTTAGTTATTGTAATTATTGTATAAGGTGTTCATTAAAAATAGGTCTTAAAAGTTTATAATCAATCTTATGTTTGTATTATAATAAAACTGCCTTTAAAAAGCTAATTCATTTTTCTAACGTTCTCTTATTAAATATATATTGAAAAAATAATGCAACTAAGACCCATGTTCCCATCATCCAGCTTATTGATTGTTTGATTAACAAATGTGAATACATATTTCTGTTTAAGATGAGAAGTGTCCAGAGTTAAAGCAGAAAATGGAAATATTGCTGTCAGAGGCCGTTCAACTTATTAAAAGTCTAGAAACTGACCGGGCAGAAGCTGAAGAAGCTTTAAAGCGACAAAGATCAAGAAAGAACATGATTAACATGAAAATTGACTCTTGGTCAGTCTGGAAACTTCAAGAACTCCCATTGGCTGTGCAGAAAGGTAATAATAGGGATTTTTCATATTACTTACTCTGTTGGAGAGGCACAGATAATTAATTACAGGTCTGTATATTTTAAAAAAATTTTTCCTAGTGCTGTGGCTCACGCCTGTAATCCCATACTTTGGGAGGCTGGGGCGGGTGGATCACTTGATCCCAGGAGTTCAAGACCAGCCTAAGAAACATGGCAAAACCATGTCTCTACAAAAAATACAAACACTAGCCAGGCATGGTGGTGCTTGCCTATAGTGTCAGCTACCTGGAAGGCTGAGGTGGGAGGATTGATTGAGCCCAGGAGATTGAGGCAACAGTGAGCCCTGGGTGACAGAGCGAGATCCAGTCTCAAAAATAAGTAAATAAATATTACCTGTTTAGAGTGACCATATTATTTTGCCTATAAACCAGCACTTTTGAAAGATGCTATTGAAGATAATGCTGGGTTCACAGATGTAAACTGTGAGACTGCACTGGGCAAACCTGGACCTGATGTCCTTTGAGTTTGTTAGAAATCTAATGACATTTATGGTACCCACAGAGCATGCAAACATTTGGCATATTTCCTATAATGACTACAGTATTTGAATTTCTAGAAATTTAGGAATTTAAAGTGATTGCCAGTTGGTGTCATCAGCCACATTTTAAGTCTAGGAAAATTGAAAGAGTTTTAAGTGATATTTTAGGCACTAAATGTGTATGCTTTTGAGAATGTAATAGTAAATTTGTTTTGGCAACTTCTAGCAGGTATCAAAACCTAAAATGTTTCCAAGAATCATGCAAGTAACAAATGTTTAAGAAGGAAATTCTTTTAGCTCACAGAGTGAGGGACCTATGGTGAAGGATTAAAGACTCTAAAGGTACTGGATTTTTTTTGTTCTGCAAACACTGTGCCTATGAAAACATGCCTGACTACCTAATTCTGTCTGAAACTGGAAGATTTTTACTCTCTCATAGGATAAAAATTTTAATTCAGGATGCATATGTTTTGTAAGAGATTTTTATTAATATTATGGTGCCCATATATGGTCTATCATTTAAATGAAGAAATATTTGAGAAAAAGGACATTATTATCCAGACCAATAGCTGTTAATTCAAATTATATGTAATAGCATACTCATATTTAGACTTTTGTTATAATTTTATGCCTTCTAAAGCTGTAGTTACCAAAGTAGGGTGTATAAATTCCAGAGAGTTGCAAGAAAAGATTCGAACTTTTATTTTATATTTGCAAATTTTATCATTTTTGAAATTGTCTCTTTGAATAGAATTTATAGTGTTTATGCTCTACTAATATGATAGATTTATTTAATTTATAAATGTGTGTGTGTGTGTGTGTGCGCGTGCACACTCACGCTTTATAGGCAATAGGCTACAATAGGTTCAGAAAAGACACCCTGGGAAATTCTGGATCCCAGTAGATTCTTATTCTTGGCAGGTTCTATTCACATCTACAGGAGTCATCTAAAATTTTCCTAATTGTTTGGGAGGTTCTTCATTAGTAGTAGTAGTAGAAAAAGTGTGGAGGGAAAGTTTTATTTAATTTTTGCTGTTCAATTTATGTATAATTTCATATACACTTTGTCATAGTGCTTAGATACTGTAGTTTTAGGAGTTTTAATTTAGGAGTTCTTGAAATAAATTTAAATTGAGATACATGTGTGCACATAATAGATACTTAATAAATGTGTTTTGAAGTATGGAATAAATACTTGTCGTGGATGACAACTTATTATTGGATTGCCATTTAATCAATACAAGATCTACTTAGAAAACAGATTTATGTTCATCTGCTTTATTTTACAAAAGTAGCCACCATATGCAATGACATTTAAATTCATTATTGTTATGTGTTCTTTAAAGTTAACAACTTTCTCTTTGAAACATATTCCTTATAGGTAATGTGTTCTCAAGAATCTTTTGCCTTTATATTATTTATGTAGAATATAATCTCTAAATTTTATGAATTTGTTTACAAAGTATAGAGTCATATATGTTTATAGTCTTTAGATTCTCAAAGTATCTAGCATTTAAGGCAGGAAAAATTTTAATCACCTTAACAAACTTAATGTTAAGTATGATATGTTATAAATTTAGATACTTTTCAAAAATTAAGAAAACTCACTTTTTTCTAGATATTTTCTGGTTATTCTCCAGATTCATCTTCTCTCTCAACTCCCCAATCCCACTTATATCTTTTGTTTTGTAGCCCACAAGGCTGATTCATAGTGGACTGCATCAAAGATCTCATTTACATTCTATCTTCCTGTTGGGTTCAACCAATGAGAATCAGTGGCAAGAGACCATGGGGAGATAATGGAGATGGGTGAGGCAGGGGTATTTATAGCACTGACTGCCCCACTCTCCATCTGATAACTTTAAGCTGACTTCATGCCTTTCCTAAAAATGACAGCCTTTGGCATCCAACATGTAGCCAATTGTCTAGCAAATACTTTTTGTTTTCCCTATCAAAAATAGATAACTAGAAAAAGTTTACTATCATGAATTTGGCAGTAAGTGATCCCACAAATTATAAAGTTGGGTATGCATAGCAGTGTTCCCTTGCGAAATAAAAGGCTACTTATACCCAAATATTATCTGAAGACACAAGTAAACTTGTGACTCAGACTCCTTTGGCATTCCCATCGTACCTGCTTCTATATATTCCCTGCCTTTCCCATAATCACACTATGGCTTCATGGGTACTTTCCTATAACCATAGCAGACTGCATCAAAAATCTTGTCTGCATTCTAACTTCCTGTAGGTTGAATCAATGAGAATCAGTGGCAAGAGACCATGGGGAGATAATTGAGATGGGTGAGGCAGGGGTATTTATAGCACTGACTGCCCCACTCTCCATTTGATGACTTTACACTGACTGTATGCCTCTCCTAAGAATGACAGCCCTTGGCATCCAGCATGTAACCAATTATCTAGAAATGCTTTTTGTTTTCCCTATCAAAAAAGATAACTGGAAATAAGTTTATGAAACTTATTTTCATGAAAGAGAAAAAAAATCACGGCCCTGGTTTCTGAATGAATTTAAATGGTATGTAAACATAATTTGGAGAATTGCTGCATTTCAGTCCCATGACGGGAAAGGTGAAAGCTAATTCACCCCAAAGAGTGAATAGAAACATAGGATGCTGCTTAAAGTGTCAGCTTGAAACTGGCATTCCAGTCCCATGATGGGAAGGGTAAAAGCTAATCACCTCAGTGGGCAGAAGCTTAAGTACTCTTTGAAGAAGGAGAAATGGCTCAAGGAACATATGGTAAGTGACAAAAGGGAAGGCAGAGTGTCAGGGACTTTGAAAATAAATGAATGTGAGATTGGAAAAAGGAAGTCTGGGAAGTTAAGAGATGACCTTCAGAAAGGACAGAGTACGAAGATAATTATGTCCCATATAAATGCTCACCAGACTGCCTCTGCTGTAGAGGAAGGTCTCAGTAATGAATGGAATGTTAAATCTTCCAATTTGTTTCAAATTATTTTGTCTTGTTAATTATTTGGTTATTACTACAATCATGCTTTGTAACAACCACTTTGGAACTCAGTGGCTTACAACAATAAGCATTTTCTTCTTTGCTGTTGGGTTTGTGAGTTGGCTAGGGAGGCTTCTTCAGGCTGCAGATCCAGTGGCCCTGGCTTAAGGCTGTATGTTGGGTTCAGGTCAGCTTCATGTGTCTCTCATCCTCTTTGACTAGGAGCTTCCCAGGGTATGGTGTTCGTATGGCAAATGGCAATATAAAAGGGTGAATAGAAACATAGGATGCTGCTCGAAGTGTTAGCTTGGAACTGGCATACCTTTACTTCTCACATGCATTGGGATATACAATTCAAGTTGAGATTTGGGTGGGTACACAGCCAAAGTAAGTACCACATCCAAACCAAGAATCTATATAAGAAATCATCTCTATCCCAAATGAGAGGGTAGTGAACTATATATCTGTCATATCCTTTTACTTATAACTATTCCTGATATTGAATTCTTTCTATGGCTTCAACATATTTCATAGTAATCTCATCTTCAACTGTTAATTATATTTTGTAGAAGTCCAATGAGCCTTTGATTACTTTTTGCCTCTACTAGAATCCTAGGAGTTTCACTGGTTCTAAATCAGTTATACTAATTTCTTAGCTGAATTTTTACCTCTAAATTTTCTTAAGTTTCAAGTTAGAGTGTTTTAGTTCCTTCAAGTCATTATTTTTCTACTCAGGGTGAGGATTTACTGGGATTTTTTTCTATGCCAAGCTGTTTAAGCCCAAAGTTGTCAGCAAATTTTAACAGGTAAATTTAATTTATTTCCTAATTTTATGCCCAATTAGTTTGTTTTCATGCTGATGATAGAGACATACCTGAGACTGGAATGAAAAAGAGGTTTAATTGGACTTATATTTCCACATGGCAGGGGAGGGCTCAGACCCTGGGAGGCAAAAGGCACTTCTTACATGCTAGTAGTAAGAGGAAAATGTGGAAGAAGCCAAAGTGGAAACCCCTGATAAACCTATCTCATACCGATCTCATGAGACTTATTCACTAACATGAGAATAGCATAAGAAAGACTGGACCCCATGACTCGATTACTTCCCCCTGAGTCCCTTCCACAATATGTCAGAATTCTGGGAGATACAATTCAAGTTGAGATTTGGGTGGAGACACAGCCAAACCATATCATTCTGCCCCTGGCCCCTCCAAATCTCATGTCCTCACATTTCAAAACCAATTATGCATTCCCAACAATCCCCCAAAGACTTAACTTATTTCAGCATTAACCCAAATGTCCATAGTCCCAAGCCTCATCTGAGACAAAGCAAGTTTTTTCTGTCTATGAGCCTGTAAAATCAAAAGTAAACTACTTACTTCCTAGGTACAATGAAGGTACAGGTATTGGGTAAATATACCTGTTCCAAATGTGAGAGATTTGCCAAAACCTAGGGGTTACAGGGCCCATGAAAGTCCGAAATCCAACAAGGTGTCAAATTTTTAGGACTCCAAAATGATTTCTTTTGACTCCAGTTCTCACATCCAGGTCACGCTGATGCAAGAGGTGGGTTCCCATGGTCTTGGGTGGGTCTGTCCCTGTGGCTATGCAGGGTACAGCTTCCCTTCTGACTGCTTTCATGGGCTAGTGTTGAGTGTCTGTGGCTTTTCCCGGCATACCTTGCAAACGTCAGTGGATCTAGCATTCTGGGCTCTAGAGGATGATGGACCTCTTCTCACAGCTCCACTGGGCAGTTCCTCAGTAGGGACTCTACTGGGGGCTCCAACCCCACATTTCCCTTCCTCAGTGCCGTAGCAGAGGTTCTCTATGAGGGCTCCACTTTTGCAGCAAAGTTTTGCCTGGGCATCCAGGGGTTTTCATACAACTTCTGAAATCTAGGGGGTAGTTCTCAAACCTCATTTCTTGACATCTGTGCACCTGCTGGCTCAATACCATGTGGAAGCTGCTAAGACTTCAGGCTTCCACCATCTGAAGCCACAGCCTTAGCTCTACGTTGGCCCCTTTCTGGCTGGAGTGGCTGGGACACAGGGCATCAAGTCCCTAGGTTGCACACAGCATGGGGACCCTGGACCTGGCCCACGAAACTACTTTTTCTTCCTGTGCCTCCAGGGCTGTGATGGGAGGGGCTGCCATGAATGTCTCTGACATGGGTGGAAACATTTTTCCATGGTCATGGGGGTTAACACTAGGCTTCTTGCTACTTATGCAAATTTCTGCTGTGATCTTGAATTTCTCCTCAAAAAATGGATTTTTCTTTTCTACTGGATTGTCAAGCTGCAAATTTTCTGAACTTTTATGCTGTTTCCCTTTTAAAATGGATTGCTTTTGAAAGCACACATGTCACCTCTTGAATGATTTGCTGCTTGGAAATTTCTTCTGCCAGATACCCTACATCATCTCTCTTAAGTTCAAAGTTCCATACATCTCCAGGGCAGGGGCAAAATGCCGCCAGTCTCTTTACTAAAACATAACAAAAGTCACCTTTGCTCAAGTTCCCAACATATTTCTTATCTCTGTCTGGTACCACCTCAGCCTGGACCTTATTGTTTGCATCACTATTAGCATTTTTGTCAAAGCCACTCAATAAGTCTGTAGGAGGTCCCAAACTTTCCCTCATTTTCCTGTCTTCTTCTGAGCTGTCCAAACCGTTAAATCTCTGCCTGTTACCCAGTTCCAAAGTTGATTCCACATTTTTGGATATCTTTTCAACAACACCCACTCCTGGTACCAATTTACTGTATTAGTTCATTTTCATGCTGCTGATAAAGACATACCTGAGACTGGGGGAAAAAAAAGATTTAATGGTGTTACAGTTCTACATGGCTGGAAAGGCCTCAGAATTATGGTGGGAGGCAAAAGTTACTACTTACATGATGGCAGCAAGAGAAAAATGAGGAAGAAGCAATAGCAGAAACAACACCTGATAAACCCATCAAATCCTGTGAGACTTATTCACTGTCATGAGAATAGTATGGGAAAGGCCAGACCTCCAGATTCATTTACCTTCCCCTGGATCCCTCCCACAACATGTCAAAATTCTGGAAATATAATTCAAGTTGAGATTTGGGTGGTGACACAGCCAAAACGTATCAAGGTCTCTTCCATTTTTTTGTTGCTTCTTGAGTCAATTTTAGTAATTTATATCTTCTGAAGAATTTGTCCACTTCATTGTAGTTATCTAGTTTGCTGGCCTAAATTTTTTCATGAAATTCTCTTATACTTAATTTCTGTAATAGTGGTAGTGATAGTATCTTTTTCCTTTCTATTTTTGGTAATTTGTGTGTTGTCTCTTTATTTCTTGATCATTGCAGCTAAAGAGTTGTCAATTTTGCTGATCTCTTTAAAAAGTCCACTTTTGCCTTTATTGATTTCTGTACTATGTTTCAGTTTTATATCATTTATTTTTTCCTCTGATTTCCCCTATCTTATTTGCTTTGGGAATAATTTAAACCTACTATATTTCTCTTTTTATAGATTAGAAGCTTTGATTATTTACTTGATGCCTTTCTTTCTGGAATTATCAGTTAAAAGCTGTAAATTTTCCTCTCAGAGCTTCATTAGTTGCATTTTATAAGTGTTCATAGGTTGTTAGTTCATTTTTATTTAGTTCAAACATTTTTTGAAATATCTCTGATTTCGTATGAAACCTATTATTTAATTAGAAGTTGCAGGTTGATTTGTATTTATTTTGAAATTTTCATAACTATTTCAGGTTTCTTTCTGTCATGTCTAATTTAATTGTGCTAAGAAATTTATTTTTATTTAATTAGGTTTTTGGGGAACAGGTGGTGCTTGGTTATATGAATAAGTTCGTTAGTGGTGATTTCTGAGATTTCAGTGCACTCATCACCTGAGCAATGTATACTCTGTGCAATATGTAGCCTTTTGCCACCCCACAACCTTGCCACCCTGCAACCTTTCCTCCAAGTTCCCAAAGTCCAGCGTATTATTCTTATGCCGTTGAGTCCTCATATCTTAGCTCCCACTTATGAGTGAGAGCATACAATGTTTGGTTTTCCATTCTTGGGTTACTTCACTTAGAATTGACTCATAGTCTCCAATTTCATCCAGGTTGCTGTGAATACCATTATTTTATTCCTTGTTATGGATAAGTAACATTCCATGGCATATGTATACCACATTTTCTTTATTCACTTGGTGATTGATGGGCATTGGGCTGGTTCCATATTTTGGCATTTTATAGCAAATTGTGCTACTGTAAACATGCATGTGCAAGTATCTTTTTTGTATACTTCTTTTCCTCTGGGTAGATACCTAGTAATGGAATTGCTGGATCAAATGGCAGATCTACTTTTAGTTCTTCGAGGAATCTCCGCACTGTTTTCCATAGTGGCTGGATTAGTTTACATTCCCACCAACAGTGTAAAAGTGTTACCTTTTCAGTGCATTCATGCCAACATCTATATATTTTTTTCATTTGTTGACTATGGCCATACTTGCAGGAGTGAGGTGGTATCACATTGTGGCTTTTATTTGCATTTCCCTGATAATTAGTGATGTTGAACATTTTTCCATATGCTTATTGGCTATTTGTATATCTTTTTTTGAGAATTGTCTACGCATGTCCTTAGTGCATTTGTTGATGGATTTTTTTTTCCTGGCTGATTTGTTTGAGTTCTTTGTAGATTTGGGATATTAGTCCTTTGTTGGATGTACAGTTTGTGAAAGTTTTCTTTCTGTCTGTGGGCGGTCTGTTAACTTGGCTGATTATTTCTTTTCCTGAGCAGAAGCTTTTTAGTTTAATTAAGTCCCATCTATTTAAATTTATTTTTGCTGAATTTGCTTTTGGGTTCTTGGTCACAAAGTCTTTGCCTAAGCCATTGTCTACAAGAGTTTTTCCAGTGTTATCTTGTAGAATCTTTATGGTTTCAAGTTTTACATTTAAGTCTTTGATCTACCTTGAGTTGATTTTTGTATGAGGTGAGAGATGAGGATCTAGTTTCATTCTTCTACATGTGGCTTGCCAATTATCCTAGCACCATTTGTTGAATAAGGTGTCCTTTCCCATTTTATGTTGTTTTGTTTGTTTTGTTGAAGATCAGTTGGCTGTATTTGGCTTTATTTCTGGGTTCTGTATTCTGTTCCATTTGTCTGTGTCTGTTTTTATACCAATACCATGCTGTTTCAGCATTATACTGAACAGAGAAAAGTTGAATAGGAGAAAAGTTGAGAATAGGAGCAACACAAGGATGCCCATTTTCACTTCTATTCAACATAGTACTGGAAGTCCTAGTCAGAGCAATCAGACAGGAGAAAGAAATAAAGGACATCCAAATGGGAAAAGAGGAAGTCAAACTGTTGCTGTTTGCTGATGACATGATCCTATACCTAGAAAACCTTAAAGGCTCATCCAAAAAACTCCTAGAACTGGTAAATTAATTCAGCAGAGTTTCAGGATAATAATTTTGTGTACAAAATTAATGAACACAAATCAGTAGCTCTGCTCTACACCAACAGCGGCCAAACTGACAATCAAATCGGGAAACTTTTTCACAATGGCTGCTACAAAAAACAAAAAACAAACAAACAAAAATCTTAGGAACATACCTGACTAAGGATGTGAAAGAACTCTACACGGAAAACTACATAACACTACAGAAATAAATCGTAGACAATGCAAACATATGGAAACACCTCCCATGCTCGTGGATGAGTAGAATCAATATTGTGAAAATGACCATATGGCCAAATGCGATCTACAAATTCAATACAATTCCCATCAAAATACTGCCATCATTCTTTGCAGAACTAGAAAAAAGCAATCCTAAAATTCATATGGAACCAAAAAAGAGTCCGCATAGCCAAAGCAAGACTAAGCAAAAAGAACAAATCTGGAGGCATCAAATTACCCAACTTCAAATTATATTATAAGGTCATAGAAACATTTTCTAAATGTTTCATTAATATTTAAATTATTTATAGTTTATAAATTTTCTAAAATTTTATCTGTCCAGAAGAATGTTCTGTTTTGTTCAAATTAATATATATTCCCCTGTTGCTGGGTAGTCCCTCTATAAATATCAGGTCAATTTGGTTGATAGTTGTGTTCAAGTGTTTTATCTCCTTAAGAATTTTTTGGCTAGTTGTTTACTGAGTTGTTGAGAACAGGGTGTTGATTTTAACTATTAATTCAGAAAATAAACCAATAATATCAAAGTTATTTCAATTGTCAGATTTGCTCATGTAGTTTAATTTTTCAAATAATTTAAAATACACTGACAAGTTGTCAAGAATGTAAGAAATGCAGCATGGCCAACTGCATTTCTTATGTTCTTGACAACTTGTCAGTGTGTTTTAAATGATTTGAAATTTAAAGTTTGGAATGGAAATTTCTGGAAATAAATAGACATCAGTGTCAGACATAGCCCTGGGGGAATCCTTAAAATCCTTGAGTTACAATTTTGATGTAGGTGTAGGGTACAGGATACTGGAAATTAAGTCTCACTGAAAGGGACAAGTCTAATTAGAGATCAGGACATAGAAATGAGAATCCAAAGGTCTTCTTAATGGCAGCCTAAGAGTAAACCATGAATTAATCTGTGGCTCAGATTCAACAACTAATAAACTTGCGTCTTTCACTTATACAATATAGAAAAACAATGCTTCCTGAGTATTTGTAATTTGCTAATCTCAAATAGATTTGTGACTCCTCAATTCCTGCTGTCATTATGCTTAAAAATTGTTAAGTGGAGGCTGTCATTTAAATGTTCTGTAGGTTAGTAGTAAAGTCAGGCAACTGATAAGATCAAAGGTAAATTTGCTCTGCAAGACTAAAATTTCAACCCAGACGTGAAAAATTTGTCTCAGATTAAGTTCCAAGAACAGAAGTTGCTCAATATTAGATATTGTAAAACACACAAAGCTCCAGGGTCAATGGGTATGAATCAGTAGAAACAGACCACAGAATTTTACTCAAAATGTATCAGATGTAGGATTATTTCTGAGATTATAAAATAAGTATTGGATACATTTCAAGAAAGAAAAAGAGAAGTTTAAAAATAAAAGCAAGGACAAGAAACTTTTTTAAAGAAAGCAAAATACACAAATGAAAAATATATTACTTAAAATTAATTTAATAATTGTTTACATTGTTTATGAGACTCAAAGAGAAGTAATAGTAAACTGTAAAATTTGAAGAAATTTTAATGTCATAAAAATGGCCATACTGTCCAAAGGAATTTATAGATTTAATTCTATCCCTATTAGCCACCATTGACTTTCTTCACAGAATTAGAAAAAAGTACTTTAAATTTCATACAGAACCAAAAAGAACCCATATAGTCAAAACAATCCTAAGTAGAAAGAACAAAGCTGGAGGCATCACACTACCTGACTTCAAACTATACTGCAAGTCTATAGTAACAAAAACAGCATGGTGCTGGTACCAAAACAGATATATAGACCAATAGAACACAACAGAGGCGTCAGAAATAATGCCAAACATCTATAACCATCTGATTTTGACAAACCTGACAAAAACAAACAATAGGGAAAGGATTCCCTATTTAATAAATGATGTTGGGAAAACCGGCCAGCTATATGCAGAAAACTGAAACTGGACCCCTTCCTTACTCCTGATACAAAAATTAAGTCAAGATGGATTAAAGACTTAAACATAAGACCTAAAACCATAAAAACCCTAAAGGAAAAGCTAGGCAATACTGTTAACAGTATTGTTAAGGAACAAAGTCTTCATGACTAAAACAACAAAAGCAATGGCAACAAAAGCCAAAATTGATAAATGGGATCTAATTAAACTAAAGAGCTTCTGCACAGAAAAAGAAATTATCATCAGAATGAATAGGTAACCTACAGAATGGGGAAAATTTTTGCAATATATCCAGCCGACAAAGGGCTACTATCTAGAATCTAGAAAAAAACGTAAACAAATTAACAAGAAAAAACCAACCCCATCAAAAAATGGACAAAGGATATGAACAGACACTTTTCAAAAGAAGACATTTACGTGGCCAACAAGCATATGAAAAAAAGCTCATCATCACTGGTCATTAAAGAAATGCAAATCAAACCCACAATGAGATACCATCTCATGATCATTAAAAAGCCAGGAAACAACAGATACTAGAGAGAATGTGGAGAAATAGGAACGCTTTTACGCTGTTGCTGGGAGTGTAAATTAGTTTAACCATTGTGGAAGACAGTCTCATGATTCCTCAGGGATCTAGAACTAGAAATGTCATTTGACCCAGCAATCCCATTACTGGGTATATACCCAAAGGATTATAAATCATTCTACGATAAAGACACGTGCACATATATGTTTATTGCAGCACTGTTCACAATAGCAAAGACTTGGAACCAACACACATGCCCATCAGTGATAAAATGGATAAAGAAAATGTGGCACATATACATCATGGAATACTATACAGCCATAAAAAAGATGAGTTCATGTCCTTTGTAGAAACATGGATGAAGCTGGAAACTATCATTCTCAGCAAACTAACACAAGAACAGAAAACCAAACACTGTATATTTTCACTCACATGCGGGAGTTGAACAATGAGAACACATGGACGTAGGGAGGGGAACATCACACACGGGGGCCAGGGGGTGGGGGAGTAGGAGAGGGATAGCATTAGGAAAAATGCTATGTAGATGAAGGGTTGATGGGTGCAGCAAACCACCATGGCACGTGTATACCTCTGTAACAAACTTGCACGTTCTGCACATGTATCCCAGAACTTAAAGGATAATAAATAAATAATAAATTGCATGGAATGCATCATAGCAAGACAAGGAGAAGAAAAATACAAATAAAATATTTAAATGCATGGAATATAGAATGAGAGGTCATCATGAATATTTAATAGAAGATCTTCATGGAAGTAATAATGGCAATATTTAACAAGGTAATGTCTGACTCTTTAGAACAAAAGTCTTACTCTCTAGTTGGTGAGGGTAAAAAAACAAAGAAAAGATGTTATCAAAATTGCATGTATCAATAAAATAAAAAATATTTAAAAGTATTTCATTAAAAAGTATTAAAATTATTGTTACATGTATGGAAAAATCCAAATCATTAAAGAGAGATCAGTAGCTTTTGCTACATCAAAAACAGGGACTTAATTATCAAAGTATGTGAGTTTAGAAGTCAGAAAAAAAGCAAAGGAAAAAAAAAAAGGAAAAGGGAGAAATCCAATAACAAAATAGTAAAATAATAAAAATATATAATGTGCAGGAGAGATGTAAAGCTGAAGTTAGCTCACTAAAAAGAGCATAATGTAAAACGAATGGCAAAGTTAATAAAAAACAGTGAGAATGTATAAATGATTCAGATCAGGAATGAAAATACATAGGGATGTAGCAGTGATTAATAGTGATGACAACATTAAGAACAAATTTCTTTGAATATCATTGAAACTTTGACAAACTAAAGAACTTTACAGGGAAAAATGGGTTGCTGAATAAATAAATAACCAAAATATGTATATAGTCATTAAAGGAATGATTTTCACCCAATAACTAAAAATCCTTCCCCACAAAATAAATAAATATATACGTAGGACCATGGGGCTTAATATGCAATTTCAAACTTCCACAACATCTTAGAGAAAAGAAGTCAAAAGAAACTACAGCTGATATAAGAAGCATTGTAAATTATAAATCATACGTACAAATATAGAAACTTACGGGGCAAAATTGCAAGTGTAAATGCAAAAAATCCCAAGTAAAGACATCAAATTCCATCAAAATATTTATTTTAAACAGATTAAAAAGAAAATAAACCAGCCCACTTAGTTTTATTCCAATAATGTAAGATTCAGTTAATGCTAGAAACTTAATATAATGAGAAAATCTTTTAATGTAATTTTTCTAAGAATTTCCCAGTCTGTTCATTGGGATTTAATCAAATTTATATATTAATATAAGGAAATTCCTTATATATAAATATTTTTATACAGAAAAATTATATGTATTAATTTATTCAAATTCACTTTTGTGTTGTTTCATAGCATTCTGTCATTTTTTTTTCTTTTTTCTTTTTTTTTGAGATACTTTCTTTTTTTTATTATGAGCTGGCCTTCTGTCATTTTCTCCTTAAAGACTTTGCCCAGTTCATGTTAGGTTTATTGCTAGATTTATGTAGTTTACTTTATGTTTTAGTTTTGCTGTTGTGAGATGTTCTGTTTTCAACATATTCTATGTGTAGGTAAGCATTTTTTATATTACTTTTACATAAACTATCTTATTTGCGATAATTTTCATTTCACTATTTCGTGTGTTTTTCTATTTAATACTATCAATAAGAAAATAATAATCACTTTTGCCTTTTCGTTCTGATATTTATAAGACTTATTTCATCAGTTTTCTTCTAGGTGGTTTTGGAAGGCCTCTAGTCTTGCAGTTCTCTGTTTGAAGCAGTTACGTCGAGTACTTTATAGAATAGTGAAAATATATATTTATCATACAACATAAACAGGATTTGTACTAAAATAACTATTATGAAACGTATGTTTTAATCCTTTTGATGATGAATTAAGAAAGCGATATGTTTTATATTATCTTTTATTTTAGAAGTAGTAAGAGTCACAGATAAGGAATTCCTGAAGTTAAAAATGTTTTATATTTATGTATTATCAAATATTTCCTTTAATCAGGTTTTCTTTTGTTCTTATCCTTCTATATCTAGAACATGAGGCCTATTTGAGAGATGTTATAGAATTACAATGGCATCTTGAAGATAAAGCTAATCAACTAGAACAGTTTGAAAAACAAAAGACAGAATTAGAAGAAGCAAATGTAAAGATTCAAGCAGACATAGACTACATGAAGGAATATGGCCCTTTACTGGACTCTAAGCGGAATCAGGAACTTCAAGATCTGAAAAGCCGTTATAAAAAAAGAAAGGAGGTAAATGAATAAATGAATGCATGAGCATTTCATAAATTATTACTTAAAACTATTATGGAAAAGTTTTTCAACCATAAGAAATTAACACAGCTTTAAAGGTTTCATTTCTCTGAAAATTGGCTCACTCTTTATCTCAACACATTACCAACTGTTGGTATTCATTTTAACTATGTCTTCTTCTCTCACCATTATATTTAAGATTATTAAGCAAATTTAGTCAACCTACTAGTAAAATTTCGGTGATTTTAAATAGCCAGGTAAGGCTGGACATGGTGGCTCATCCTTGTAATCCCAGCACTTTGGGAAGCTGAGGTGGGCAAATTGCTTGAGCCAAGGAGCTTGAGATCAGCCTGAGCAACGTGTTGAAACCCCATCTCTACTAAAAATACAAAAATTAGCCAGATGTATTGGTTTGTGCCTGTAGTCTCAGCTACTTGGTAGGCTGAGGTGGGAAGATTGTTTGACCCCTTGAGGTTGATGCTGAGGTGTGAGGATTGTGTGACCCCTGGAAGTTGAGGCTGCAGTGATCCATGATTGTGCCACTGCAATCCAGCCTGGGTGACAGAGTGAGACCCTGTCTCAAAACAAAGGAAAACAAAACAAGAACTTCAGAAAAATAAAATCTGGGGATATTTTTTTAAAGCCATGATCAAGCTGAGCAAAAATGCAAGCAAAACATATTAATTTTATTGTTGATTAAAATATATAAATGAAATAAAGTATTTTTAATGGCTAATTAGATGTTTATCTTATGGAATATGAAAATAATTTATTGATAATTGTCACAAAATGAACAAATTTAAATTCGTGTTATATTTATTTTTGAACATTTTAAAGGAAATAAAACAGGTTGTTAAATGTCTCCTGTGTTCCCCTCAACAGTTCCATTTTCATTCCTCCTTTACCAAAGACAATCTTTATCATGAATTTCATGTGTTTATAAGCCAAATTTATATAATTAGGTACATGTATGAGTGTTAATAAATAATACATAGTATTTTTATTATACAAACAATACCATACATTGTGCAATATTCTGCAACTTGTTTAATCTGACAATTTTTTTAGTTTAATCAAGCTACTGTTGATATGTATAGATCTAGTTTATTCATTTTACTTGCCTTGTTTCATCAAATAGATATTTCACAATGTAATTACTTATTATTTCATTTATCATTTCATCTTCTCTTGATCATCTGAGTTGATTCCAATATCTGGCAACAAAACTGCTTATTTGACTGTAAACAGTAATCCCACATGAATACCTTCCTCTCTATCTGCATATGAATTTTTCCTAGTGGGGTTATATACCTAGTTGGATATTTACTGGATTGTGGGTTACACACATTTACTATTTTATTAGATAATACCAAGTTATTCTTTAGAGTGCCTATAACAACTTATATTACTGGAGTAACAGCAGTACTCAAGTCTCATGTCTCCACTGTGGGCGAGAATGCAAGTACTGTCCTTCTTGTTTAGTAATAGACCCCTAAATAGTTGGATGACAATGTGTCAGGCTCAAAGATATTTCTCAATTTCCCTTTTCTTATTGTATTTCTAATGAAATGTAGGTAGGAGTTATTGGCTGTGATTTCTAGGGAAGCTCTTTGAAATAGGCTGACTCAGCCAGGCAGTCTATTTGGCAATTTGCCTTAGCTATCATATCTAGGTTGCTGTAAGTTAAGAAAATGCCAAATTAGCTATTTACTAAACTTCCAGCAACCTAGATATGATAGTTGCAGCTCTAACTTCCATTTTACAGCATTAAGCAACCTTGGGGATGGAAGCCACAATTCATGATGGCTGAAGAGCAAAAAAATAGTCAGATATATTTTTTTGAGAGAAAAGTAGACTACAACCTTGTTTAAACAACTTACTTGGTTTATTTCTGTAACTTATAGCCAAACTCAATCCTAACTGGTATAACTCACAATTTAGTTGACGTTTTTATCATTATTCTTTAAAAATTGGTCTATATATGTTTAAATTGGTATCCCTTTGTTTTACTGTGTTTTTCTCTGATACTGAACTTGGGTATATTATAAGCAGGGGAAGTGGACTTGTTGAGCAGCTGGAAGATAAGACCTGTAAATGGGAGGAAAGAATTCATTCTAGCAGACCAAAAAAAGAAGAAAAAAAAAGCAACATTCGTGTAAACCTTATCAGGGCCACAATAATGGTTAATTTAACTGCCAACTTATAGGTCCATGGTGCCCAGATATTTGGTCAAACATTATTCTGGATGTTTCAATAAATGTACAGTTTTTGGATGGTATTAACATTTAAATTGTTAGATTTATAAGAAAACAGATTGTTCTTCATATTGTGGGTAGGCTTCATGCAATCAACAGAAAGCCTTAGAACAAAAACTAACCTTCTCTGATCAAGAAGGAATCCTGTAAGCACACTACTTTTGGACTGGGACAGCAACTTTCCCCTGGGTCATTAGCCTGCCAGCCTACCCTGTAGATTTTGGACTTGTATGTCCAAAGTAGTATGAACTTTTTCCTTAAAATCAGTCTGTCTCTCACCCGTACCTCTTCCTCTCTCCTGTTGGTTGTTTCTCTAGAGAAGCCTGACTAATATGGTCACCATTAATGCAATGACTGCCCCTCTTTTATTTCACAATTATTGTGCTACTCCATTGCATCTCAAATTCCTGGATCAGTGCTTCTGCTTATCTGCCTTTAAGTCAGCTGATGACTTTCTAGCTATCCCAGGGGTCAAAATGAGAGTTTGGACCTCTTGGCTTCTGTAGTGTGAGCCATAAACTCCATGAAAGCATCCACTATGGGTTTACAATGCAAGGGAAAGTGATTCCCCAAGAAAATGTAATTCCCCATCATGAAATTGAGGTGCTATTAAGAAAGGCTATAAATGTCATGCAGCCAAAATATGAAAACTCTCTACTATAAGGTAGAAGAAAAGTGATAGTAAAAGTAAACACATTTTTCTTTGGTAAAATGAGCATAACTGACAATACTCAAAAATGAAAAGCAGAATTATGAGCACTGAGAGGCCCAAATACTTCCTCAGAGAGAAATAAAAATACATACATCGAGACTGTAAAAATTCTTGCCAACAAATTGGATAACCTAGATAAAATGGAATCAAGCAAAAATAGGAGATTTGAGGAAGTGTATAACAAGTAAAGAGATTGAATAAGTAATTAACTACCTCCTCCCCAATCAAAAAAAAAAAGCCCAGGACCAAGTGGATTCACTAGTGAATTACACACACACACACACACACACACACACACACTCAAACTCTCAAACTCTTTCAAAAGGAAAAGAAGAGGAAGGAACACTTCCTAACTCATCTATGTCAGAATTACCCAGTTGCTAAAGCCAGATAAATATATCACAATGAAGTAAATTATAGACCAATATACCTTATGAATATAGATGCAAAAATTCTCAACAAAATCCTAGCAACACAAATCTAGCAGCAGACTAAAAAGATTATACATCATGACCAAATGGCATTTATCCCAGGAATACATATGTGATACAACATATGAAAATAAATCAGTTTAATGGACCACATTAATAGAATAAAGGAAAAACACACACACACACAGACACATACACACACACGATTGTCTTAGTTGATAACAATGGACAAACTCCAAAACTCTTACATGATAAAAACCCTCAACAGACTAGAAAAAGAGGAAAAATTGCTCACTGTGAATAAGGACATTTATGTAAATCTCACAGCTAATAGTAAACATAATGATGAAAGACTTAAAACTTTCCTGTAGGATCATAAACAAGAGAATAATACCCACTTTTACTACTTCTATTTGACATTGTACAGAAAGTTCAAGCCAGAGTAGTTAGGCAAGTAAAAAAAATAAGGCATAGAAATTAGAAATAAAAGTCAAATTTTATTTTCAGAAGACATGATCTAATGAATAGAAAATCCCAAAGAATTCACAAAGCAGACTCTTAATGCTAAAAATCACATTTAGCAAACTTGCATGATTCAGTTCAACACACAAAGCTCAGTTGTATTTTTTTTTTAAAATGTATGCTATTTTATTATATTTTAAGTTCTGGGGTATATGGGCAGAACATGAAAATTTGTTACATAGTTATACACATGCCATAGTAGTTTGCTGCATCCATCACCCCATCATCTACATTAGGGATTTCTCTTAATGCTATCCCTCCCCAAGTCCCCACACCTCCAACAGGCCCTGGTGTGTGATGTTCCCCTCCCTGTGTCCATGTGTTCTCATTGTTCAACTTCTGCTTTGGGTGAGAACATGCAGTGTTTGGTTTTCTATTCTTGTGTCAGTTTGCTGAGAATGATGGTTTGCAGCCTCATCCATATCCCTGCAAATGACATGAACTCATCCATTGTTAAGGCTGCATAGTATTCCATGGTGTATATGTGCCACATTTTCTTTATCCAGTTTATCATCGATGGGCATTCAGGTTGGTTCCAAGTCTTTGCTATTGTGAACAGTGCTGCAATAAACATACGTGTGCATGTCTCTGTATAATAGAATGATTTATAATCCTTTTGGTGTATACCCAGTAATGGGATTGCTAGGTCAAATGACATTTCTAGTTCTAAATCCCTGAGGAATCACCAAACTGTCTTCCACAATGGTTGAACTAATTTACACCCCCAGCAACAGTGTAAAAGCGTTCCTATTTCTCCATATACTCTCCAGCATCTGTTGTCTCCTGACTTTTTAATGATCTCCATTCAAACAGGTGTGAGATAGTATCTCATTGTGGTTTTCATTTGTATTTCTCTAACAACCACTGATGATGAGCTTTTTTTCCATATGTTTTTTGGCTGCATAAATGTTATCTTTTGAGAAGTGTCTGTTCATATCCTTCACCCACTTTTTGACGGGGTTGTTTGTTTTTTTCTTGTAAATTAGTTCAAGTTTTTTATATATTCTAGATATTAGTCCTTTGTCAGATAGATAGATTTCAAAAATGTTCTCCCATTCTGTAGCTTGCCTGTTCACTCTGATAATAGTTTCTTTTTCTGTGCAGAAGCTCTTTAGTTTAATTAGGTCCCATTTGTCAATTTTGGCTTTTGTTGCCATCGCTTTTGGTGTTTTAGCCATGAAGTCCTTTTCCAAGCCTATGTCCTGAATGGTATTGCTTAGATTTCCTTTTAGAGGTTTTATGGATTTAGGTCTTACATTTAAATCTTTAATCCATCTTGAAGTAATTTTTGTGTAAGGTGTAAGGAATGGATCCAGTTTCAGCTTTCTGCACATGGCTAGACAGTTTTCCCAACATCATTTATTAAATAGGGATCCTTTTCCCATTGCTTCTTTTTGTCAGGTTTGTCAAAGATCAGATAATTATAGATGTGTGGCATTACTTCTGAGGCCTCCATTCGGTTCCATTGGTCTATCTCTTTGTTTTGATACCACTACCATGCTGTTTTAGTTATTATAGGCTTGCAGTATAGTTTGAAATCAGGTAGCATGATGTCTCTAGCTTTGTTTTTTTTTTTTTGGTTAAGATTGTCTTGGCTTGTAGTATAGTTTGAAGTCAGGTAGTATGATGTCTCTAGTTTTGTTTTTTTTGTTTTTTTGTTTTTTTTTTTGGTTAAGATTGTGTTGACTGTATGGGCTCTTTGTTGGTTCTATATGAAATTAAAAAATTTTTTTTCCAATTCTGTGAAGAAATTCAATGGTATTTTGATGGGGATAGCATTGAATCTATAAATTACTTTGGGCAGTGTGATCATTTTCATGATATTGATTCTTCCTACCCATAAGCATGGAATGTTTTTCCATTTGTTTGTGTTCTCTCTTATTTCCTTGAGCAGTGATTTGTAGTTCTCAAAGAGGCCCTTCACTTTCCTTGTTAGTTTTATTCCTGGGTATTTTATTCTTTTTGTAGCAATTGTGAATGGGAGTTCACTCATGATTTGGCTCTCTGCTTGTCTGTTATTTGTATGTAGAAATGCTTTTGATTTCTGCACATTGCTTTTGTATCCTGGGATTCTGCTGAAGTTGCTTATCAGCTTAAGGAGATTTTTGGCTGAGAAGATGGGGTATTCTAAATATATAATTATGTCATCTGCAAATACAGACAATTTGACTTTCTCCTTTTCTAATTGTATACCCTTTATTTCTTTCTTTCTTTTTTTTTTTTTTTTGCCTGATTGCCCTGTCTAGAACTTCCAATACTATGTTGAATAGGAGTGTTGAGAGAGAGCATCCTTGTCTGTCTTGTGCCAGTTTTCAAAGGGAATGCTTCCAGTTTTTGCCATTCAGTATAATATTGGCTGTGAGTTTGTAATAAATAGCTCTTATTATTTTGAGATACATTCCATCAATACCTAATTTATTGAGAGTTTTTAGCATAAATGGCTGTTGAATTTTGTTGAAAGCCTTCTCAGCATCTATTGAAATAATCATGTGATTTTTGTCATTGGTTCCATTTATGTGATGGATTACATTTATGGATTTGTGTATGTTGAATCAGGCTTGCATCCCAGGAATTAAGCTGACTTGATCATGGTGGACAAGCTTTTTGAAGTGCTGTTGGATTCAGTTTGCTTGTATTTTAATGAGGATTTTTGCATCAATGACCATCAGGGATATTGGCCTGAAATATTCTTTTTTAGTTGTGTCTCTGCCAGCTTTTGGTATCAGGATGATGTTGGCCTCATAAAATGAGTCAGGGAGGATTACCTCTTTTTCTATTGTTTGGAATAGTTTCAGAAGGAATGGTACCAGATCATCTTTATAGCTCTGGTATAGAATTTGGCTGCAAACCCTTCTGGTCCTGGACATTTTTTTTTTTTTTTGCTTGGTAGGCTATTAATATTGCTGTCTCAATTGCAGACCTTGTTATTGGTCTATTCAGGGATTTGACTTCTTCCTGCTTTAGTCTAGGGAGAGTGAAAGTGTCCAGGAATTTATCCATTACTTCTAGATTTTCTGGTTAGTTTGCATAGAGTGGTTTATAGTATTCTCTAATGGTAGTTTGTATTTCTGTGGGATTGGTGATGATATCTTCTTTATCATTTTTTATTGCATCTATCTAATTGTTGTATCTTTTCCTGTTTATTAATCTGGCTAGTAGACTATCTATTTTGTTGATCTTTTCAAAAAACCAGTCCTGGCTTCGTTGATTTTTTGAAGGGTTTTTTTGTGTCTCTATCTTTTTCAGTTCTGCTCTGATCTTAGTGATTTCTTGTCTTCTGCTAGTTTTTGAATTCGTTTGTTCTCGATCCTCTAGTTCTTTTAAAAGTGATGTTAGGGTGTCAATTTTAGAGCTTTCCTTATTTCTTTTGTGGGCATTTAGTGCTATAAATTTCCCTCTAGACACTGCTTTTAATATATCCCAGAGATTCTGATATGTTGTGTCTTTGTTCTCATTGGTTTCAAAGTACATCTTTATTTCTGCTTTCATTTTCGTATTTATCCAATAGTCATTCAGAAGTAGGTTGTTCAGCTTCCATTTTTTTGTGTGTGTGCAGCTTTGAGTGAGTTTCTTAATCCTGAGTTCTAATTTGATTGCACTGTGGTCTGAGAGACTGTTGGTTATAATTTCTGTTCTTTTGCATTTGCTGAGGAGTGTTTTACTTCCAATTGTGTGATCAATTTTAGAGTAGGCATGATGTGGTGCTGAGAAGAGTGTGTATTCTGTGGATTTGGGGTGAAGAGTTCTGTAGATGTCTATCAGGTCTGCTTGATCCAGATCTGAGTTCAAGTCCTGGATATCCTTGTTAATTTTCTGTCTTGTTGATCTGTCTAATATTGACAGTGGAATGTTAAGGTCTACCACTATTATTGTGTGGGAGTCTAAGTCTCTTTGTAGGTCTCTAAGAACTTGCTTTCTAAATCTGGGTTGCTCCTGTATTGGGTACATATATGTTTAGAATAGTTAGCTCTTCCTGTTGCATGGATCCCTTTACAATTATGTAATGCCATTCTTTGTCTCTTTTGATCTTTGTTGACTTAATGTCTGTTTTATGAGACACTAGAATTGCAACCTCTGCTTTCTTTTATGCCTTCCATTTGCTTGGTAATTATCCCTCCTTCTTTTTATTTTGAGCCTATATGTGTCTTTGCATTCGTGAGATGAGTCTCTTGAATACAGCACACCAATGGGTCTTGACCCTTTATCCAGTTTGCCAGTCTGTGTCTTTTAATTGGGGCATTTAGCCCATTTACATTTAAGGTTAATATTGTTATATGTGAATTGGATCCTGCCATTTTGATGGTACCTGGTTATTTTGCCTGTTAGTAGATGCAGTTTCTTCATAGCTTCAATGGTCTTTACAATTAGGTATGTTTTTCCAGTGCAGTATTCAATATACTTAAAGAAAAGAACTTTCAACCTAGAGTTTCATATCCAGCCAAACTAAGCTTCATAAGCAAAGGAGAAATAAAATCCTTTACAAACAAGCAATTGTTGAGAGATTTTGTCACCACCAGGCCTGCCTTACAAGAGCTCCTGAAAGAAGCACTAAACATGGAAAGGAGCAACCAGTACTACCCACTCCAAAAATGTACCAAATGGTAAATGGCATCGACACAATGAAGAAACTGCATGAACTAATGTGCAAAACAACCAGGTAGCATCAAAATGGCAGGATCAAATTCACACATAACAATATTAACCTTAAATGTAAATGGGTGAAATGCCCCAATCCAAAGACACAGACTGGCAAATTGGATAAAAAGTCAAGACCCATTGGTGTGCTGTATTCAGGAAATCCATCTCACATGCAGAGACACACATAGGCTCAAAATAAAGGGATGGAGGAAGATTTAGCAAGCAAATTGAGAGCAAAATAATGCAGGAGTTGTAATCGTAGTCTCCAATAAAATAGACTTTAAACCAACAAAGATCAAAAGAGACAAAGAAGGGCATTACATAATGGTAAAAGGATCAATGCAACAAGAAGAGCTAATGATCCTAAATATATATGCATACAGTGCAGGAGCACCCAGTTACATAAAACAAGTTCTTAACAACCTACAAAGAGACTTAGACTCCCACACAATAATAATGGTAGACTTTAACATTCCACTGTCAATATTAGACAGATCAACAAGACAGAAAATTAACAAGGATATCCAGGACTTGAACTCAGATCTGGATCAAGCAGACCTGATAGACATCTACAGAACTCTTCACCCCAAATCCACAGAATATACATTCTTCTCAGCACCACATCGCACCTACTCTAAAATTGATCACATAATTGGAAGTAAAACACTCCTCAGCAAATGCAAAAGAACAGAAATTATAACCAACAGTCTCTCAGACCACGGTGTAATCAAATTAGAACTCAGGATTAAGAAACTAACTCAGAACCACTCAACTTCATGCAGACTGAACAACTGGCTCAGAATGTCATCTGGATAAACAATGAAATGAAGGCAGAAATAAAGATGTTCTTCAAAACAGATGAGAACAAAGACATAACAAGCTAGAATGCCTGAGACACATTAAAAGCAGTGTCTAGAGGGAAATTTATAGCAATAAATGCCCACATGAGAAGCAAGAAAAGATCTAAAATCAACACCCTATCATCAAAATTGAAAGAGCTAGAGGAGCAAGATTAAAAAAAAAAACAAAAAAAACTCAAAAGCTATCAGAAAACAAGACATAACTAAGATTAGAGCAGAACTGAAGGAGGTAGAGACACAAAAAAGAACCCTTCTAAAAATCAATAAATCCAGCAGCTGATTTTTTGAAAAGATCAACAAAATAGACCATTAGCCAGATTAACAAAAAAGAAAAGAGAGAAGAATCAAATAGATGCAATTAAAACAGTAAAGGGGATATCACCACCAATTCCACAGAAATACAAACTACCATCAGAGATTACTACAAACAACTCTATGCACATAAACCAGTAAATCTGGAAGAAATCGATAAATTCCTGGACACATGCACCCTCCCAAGACTAAACCAGGAAGAAGTTGAAACCCTGAATCTACCAACAACAAGGGCTGAAGTTGAGGCAGCAATTAAAAGCCTACCAACAAAAGCAAGTCCAGGTTCAGTCGTGTTTACAGCCGTTTTCTACCAGACATTAAAAGAGGAGCTGGTACCACTCCTTCTGAAACTATTCCAAACAATTCGAAAAGAGGGAATCCTTCCCAAATCATTTTGTGAGACCAACATCATCCTGACACCAAAACCAGCAGAGACTCAATAAAAAAAGAAATCTTCAGGCCAATATCCATGATGAACATAGATGCAAAAATCTTCAATAAAATACTGGCAAACCGGTTGCAACAGCACATCAAAAAGTTTATCCATCACAACCAAGTGGGCTTTTTCCCAGAGATGCAAGGCTGGTTCAACATACACAAGTCTATAAATGTAATCTACCACATAAACAGAACCAAAGATAAAAACCACTCGATTATCTCAGTAGATAACAGAGAAGGCCTTTGACAAAATTCAACAGCGCTTTGTGCTAAAAGCTCTCAATAAACTAAGTATCATTGGAATATATCTCAGAATAATACAAGCTATTTACAACAAACCCACAGCCAATATCATACTGAATGGGCAAAACCTGGAATCCTTCCCTTTGAAATCTGGCACTAGAAAAGGATGCCCTCTCTCACCACTCCTACTCAATGTAGTATTTGAAGCTCTAGCCAGAGCAACCAGGCAAGAAAAAGTAATAAAGCATATTCAATTAGAAAAGGAGGAAGTCAAATTGTCTCTATCTGAGAGACAACATGATTGTATATTTAGAAGACCCCATTGTCTCAGCCCAAAATCTCCTTAAGCTGATAAGCAACTTCACCAAAGTCTCAGGATACAAAAATCAACGTGCAGAAATCACAAACATTCCTATATGCCAGTAACAGACTAACAGCCAAATCAAGAGCGAACTCCCATTCACAATTGCTACAAAGAGAATAAAATACCTAGGAATATAGCCAACAAAAGATGTATAGGACCTCTTCAAGGAGAAGTACAAACCACTGCTCAAAAACTAAGAGAGGACAGAAACAGTCGGAAAAATATTCCATGTTCATGGTTAGGAAGAATCAATATCATGAAAATGGCCATACTGCCCAAAGTAATTTATAGATTCAATGCTATCCCCAACAGGCTACCAATGATCTTCTTCACAGAACTGGAAAAAACACCTTAAACTTCATATGGAACCAAAAGAGAGCCTACATAGCCAAGGCAATCCTAAGCAAAAAGAACAAAGCTGGAGGCATCATGCTACCTGACTTTATACTACAAGGCTTTGGTAATCAAAACAGCATGGTACTGGTACCAAGGCAGATATATAGACCAATGGAACAGAACAGAGGCCTCATAGCCAATGCCGCACATCTCCAACCATCTGCTCTTTGACAAACCTGACAGTAACAAGCAGTGGGGAAAGGATTTCCTATTTAATAAATGGTATTTGGAAAACTGGCTAGCTATGTGCAGAAAGCAGAAACTGGACCCCATCCTGACACCTTACACTAAGATTAACTCCAGAGAGATTAAAGACTTAAACATGACACCTAACACCATAAAAATTCTAGAAGAAAACCTAGGCAAAACCATTCAGGACATAGGCCTAGGCAAGGACTTCATGACTAAAACACCGAAAGCATTGGCAACAAAAGCTAAAATAGACAAATGGGATCTAATTAACTTCCAGAGCTTCTGTATACCAAAAGAAACAGTCATTAGAGTGAATTGGCAAACAACAGAATGGGAAAAGAATTTTGCAATCTACCCATCTGACAAAGGGCTAATATCCAGAATCTATACAGAAAAAAAAAAAACAGATTTGCAAGTAAAAATCAAACTCATTCAAAAGTAGGCGAAGGGTACACTTTTCAAAAGAAGGCATAGATGAGGCCAGAAACATATAAAAATATGCCCATTATCACTGGTCATTATAGAAATGCAAATCAAAACTACATTGAGATACCATCTCTTGCCAGTTAGAATGGTGATCATTAAAAAAATCTGGAGACAACAGATGCTGGAGAGAATGTGGAGAAATAGGAACACTTTTACACTGTTGTTGGGAGTGTAAATTAGTTCAACCATTGTGGAAGATAGTGTGGCAATTCCTCAAGGATCTAGAAATAGAAACTCCATTTGACCCAGCAATCCCATTACTGGGTATATACCCAAAGGACTATAAATCATTTTATTATAAAGACACATGCACACATATGTTCATTGCGGCACTGTTTACGATAGCAAAGACTTGGAACCAACCCAAATTCCCACTAATGATAGACTGGACAGGGAAAATGTGGCACATATACACCATGGAATACTATGCAGCCATAAAAAAGAATGAGTTCATGTCTTTTGCAGAAACATGGATGGATCTGGAAACCATTTTCAGCAAACTAACACAAGAACAGAAAATCAAACACCATGTTTTCACTCATAGTTGGGTGTTGAACAATGAGAACACATGGACACAGGGAAGGGAGCATCACACACTGGGATCTGTTGCGGGGGCTAGGGGAGGGACAGCATGGGGTGGGGAGGTTGGGAGGGATAACATGGGGATAAATGCCAGAAATTAGTGATGGGAGGATGGAGGCAGCAAGCTACCTTGCCATGTATGTACCTATGCAACAATCCTGCAAGATTTGTACATGTACTCCAGAATCTGAAGAACAATGAAAAAAAGTAGAATTTTATCAAAGATGCTAAAGATGTATTCATTATTCAACAACTGGCAATTATAATAAATAATTAAAATTTAAAAAATACTTTAAATAAATATTTCACACAAATAGCATTGCTATTAATCATTAAAATACTAAAGCTGTAGTAATAGAAACAAATCAGGTAAACTTGACATCCTGTTAGAATTTAACATCATTTTGGGGATTTTTGCTGACATAATAGGACAGTAAAATGAAATAAAAGATATACATTTAAAAATTGTGAAATAAAATTATTTCAATATTATTATAATTAAAACACCAAATCAAAGACCGCTGTTTTCAAAATAAGTTTGTATTCACCAGAACTAAACCACTCAATGCAACATACTTTAGTAGCACAATAAAGTTCTTCTTCATACTCTCAATAAATAGCTAAAAATATAAACACAAAATTCCTATAACTAACAAGAGTCATTAAATATTCATGAAGAAATTTGTAAAGGTATAGACATTTAAGACTATGGTTGTGAAATCTTATTGAGGAAAATAGAGACAATTAATATAGATACCTAATACATCCAAGTATAGAAAGGCCTATTATAATGTCAATCATTTCAAAATTGTTATAGAAAGAGCCATCAAATTCTAGTAAAATTTAAACAACAACCTTTTGGTCCGTCAATTTAAATAATATTATTAGAATAAAAGTAATATAAAATGCTGGAAAGAGTTTTGGAATATGGGCTTTCTTCTTTTCCACTGGTAAGAATACAAATTGTTACTCCTTATTCTGGAGAGTAATTTGGCAACCAACATTTATCAAACTTGTTAAAATATATGCTAATACCTTATGAGTCAGCAAATCCTGTTTTAACAGTACATTTGAAGAAAATATTTAAGAACATGCAGTATAACTATAGATTGTGCAATTTCCTTATATTGTTCTTCATCACAGTACTGTTGTTTATGTGTCCCTCATACATGTGTTGTGCATGCCAAACTGTGCATAATGTTCATATAATTACACACAGTTTGACATGAACAACATATGTATGAGGGACACATAAACAGTATGTGATGAGGTAAATTTATAATGAGTTAAATCATGAGTAAGTGTGATATAAGGGAATATTAAGTAAAAATAATGTGATATAGCAATATACAAAGAGACAGAAAGAAGAGATGGAGACAGGAACATTAGTATGATGTTTGTTAATAAAAAGTAAAAACTGAATATTTTGAAGTATTACACTAAGATATTATGTTGGTGCATACTTTTTTTTTTTTTGAGACAGTCTCCCACTTTCACCCAGGCTGGATGGAGTGCAGTGGCCTGATCTAGGCTCACTGCAACCTCTGCCTCCTGGGTTCAAATGATTTTCCTGCCTCAGACTCCTGAGTAGCTGGAATTACAGGCATGCACCACCACACTGGCTAATTTTTGTATTTTTAGTAGAGATGGGGTTTCACCATGTTGGTCAGGCTGGTCTCAAACTCCTGACCTCGTGATCCACCCGCCTTGGCCTCCCAAAGTGCTGGGATTACAGGCGTGAGCCACTGTGCCTGGCCTGGTGCATACTTTTAATGGCAAAAAGTGCAATTATTTTGCACCAACCACAGAATAATTGTATTCTTGGTGGAGTGGAGTACAGGTGACTTTGTTTGCCAGTGTTCATTTTTTTTCTGATTTTTTAAAATAATAAAGTATTACTTGAGGAATAAAAATAATTTTTTATGAGGGAAGAGACGATTTTTCTCTGGACATGTTAACTTAGAGATTGAAATTATTTTCTTCAGTAACATTTATACATTCCCAGCATAAATGCCTGTCAGGACTGAAATTCCACTTTCCAAACAATAGGCTAAATGTGGGAAGAAAATGTTTCTAAAAACTTTTAATTCAAATCAATACTACACTGTTATTATTTTAAATTAACCATTAAGTGCACATATAAGCAAAAATATTTTTATTTCTAGGTAAATGACCTACACAGAAAAATTAATGAAGAACTCGAAGAAGTTTTAGAAGTGTGTGAAAATGTCAGATTGAAGGCTCGGCAAGCTAAAGAAGAAAGGGATAAAGATATTGACCAGGATGAAAAAAGCATAGAGGCCTACAAGTAAGAATTTTTCACAAATGCCGATTATAGCACTTAGAAATTAAGGGACCAGGGGAGTGATAGCAGGGGGTGGGGGATGGGTGGGGGATAACAGGAGAAATACTTGATGTAGATGATGGGGGATGGATGCAGCAAACCACCATACATGTAAACCTATGTAACAAACCTGCATGATCTGCACATATAAAAAGTGAATTGGAGGCAATGAAGTAAAGAGAGCTTGATCCCAGAGAGGAGAGAGATAAGGTGACAGGTAGAGGGTAAAAAGACCAAAAAAATAGGAATGTATATTTCTATATAGAAAATTTAGATAAAGAGAAAATTAAAAGTTTAAATTATTCATACCTGCATTATCACTGTTTATATGTAGATTAAAAGATATATATTTTCTGATATTCTTTCAGTTTCTTTTGTATAATTTCTTTATGTTTCTGTGTGGTGTAATACAAATTTTCTTTATTCAAATCGATGAATGTTTTAGTATAAAATAATTTATAATCATTATGGGAGTTAGAGTCAAATAAATAAAAGCAAAATCAACACAATTTACACAAAATTCTACAATCTAGATAATATTCATTTGTTAAGGTGTTTACATTTCCTCACATCCAATGTATATTTCAACATATACGTAAATATTATCTATTTAGTTGATTAATAAATCTCTTTTATAACTCACTTGATTAGTTATATTTGATCAGTTAGATGTTTTCTAGTTTTCATCATGATTTCTTCTTTGACCCATGAGTTATTAAGAAATACGTATTTTAAAAATTTCTATGTTGGACTCTAATTAATTTTTATTATTGCTTTCCTGTTGAATGGTATTTTGGTAAGGGAAATTTATATACTTTCAAACCATGAAAATCATTTAGTCTTAATTTTTTGGCATGTTTCCTTGCATAATTGAGAATAACATTTATTCTTTATTTGTTGAGTGTACTGTTGTTACTGTTTCATTAGATCAAGTTTACTAAGCGTGGAGGTTAATCTTTATACCAGAACATTAACATTATCTAGGTGTTCATTCAAAATCTAGAAAATCAGTCTCAACACAGACCTATTAAATGAGAATCTGCACTTTTAAAAGATCCCAAGGTGATGTTTGAGAAGCATTGCTCTACTTATTAATTTTTTCGTTTTACTTTTTCTGTCAAGTATTGAGAAAGGTCTAAAATTGCCCACTATGGTGGTATATCCATCTACATAATTATTTTTAATGTATCAGTTTTCTCTTAATGAGGCTATATTCTCAGTTGCATGTAAATTTAAAGTTGTTGTATCTTACTGGGATACCAGCTAAACTTTTGTATCATTGTGAATAGACCTTCTTTGACTCTTGGAACATTTTTGTCTTAAACTCAATTAAGGTATCAATATAGTTGTACTAGCTTTCTTTTGATTAACATTTTCAATTAATTAAATTTCAATACATTTGAGTTGTTATATTTCAGATATATCTGTTGTAAACCCCGTGTCCATACATTTTATTCTCAGGTTGAAAATATTTTAAAGTTGGACTATTAAGTGCATTCAGGAATCACTAATATATTTGGATATAAACTACCACATAGCTTACTGTTTGCCCCATTTGTTGAACTTTATTTTACTTCTTGTCTTTTTTCATGTTGATTATTGTTATAATTTTATCATTTCTTGAGTTTGATTATTATAATTTTATTTCTATTCTTTTAGTAGGAAATCCCATTAATTACCACATGCAAACTTACATTGTCAGACTCTAAAAAAACAAATGATACTGTTATCCTGCTGGACAATAAAAGGAACTAAGAAAAATTTTACTCTAGTTATTACATTTCCTCTGAATTAAATATTTATTACTGTTGCTGAATATTTCATTGTATAACTGATAAGTATATTATTGTTGTTTTAAACAAAGTTATTTTTTAAATTTACCCACAAAATAACTATTTTTATGTATGTTAGGCTTTTCATCTATAAGTACTTTGTGGCTGAAGTAGATCCTTTAGCATAATCTTTAGTGAAGTTTTGCTGATGATAAACTTTCTGAATTTTTGTTTGAAGGATATTTTCTTTTTCAATAGAATTTGTCATTCTTAGTTGACTTTCATATATTAAATACATTTCACAATCTATTAATTTTCATTTTTGCCTTTAAGATGGAAGCTGACCGTTTGACTTTCAGTTTTATGCATCTAATCTATATAGTTTTTCTGTTGTCTGTTTTGCCTGTTTTTAAGACCATCTCTTTGTTATGAATTTAATCAATTTTATTTTTCAAGATACTCTAGGTGTTAATTTTTATTTATTCCATTGGGATCTGTTAGTCTTCGTTTCTGTGTATTGGATTTTTCATTAATCCTGAGCATTCTCAGTCATAATCTTTTCAAACATTTCCTTGGTCCCATTTTCTGTTTTTTCTTGTACTCAAATTAAACATATGTTAGATTTTCTTATTGTGTACTCTATGTTTCTTAATCATTTTCTCATATTTTCTGTTTTCAAGCCTTCTGAAGAACTTCTGGTTTATTATCTATTTAAATAATTTTCTTTTGTTCTGAGTTTAATATGAAGATCATGTGACTGCACCTTGCAGACCACCGACTACAAGAAATGCAATTGACAAAAGGTCTCTGTTGTTAGCAGCATCTGACATGGATTCCAATGATCTCAGCTTCTCCTTCCTGATATTCATGTTACTGACAAAGCCAGTCTCCCAGAAGATGGGATCTTTCCTTGTTTGGAGTCACAATACCAATTCACAAAACCCAAAGTGAGTGTTAAGCAGTGCAAACCATGGAATTGAGAAGTAGTAACACAACTCACACATCAACTTTTTCACTAGTGAAGAGTGAGGGGGGTGAAAATACAGGATTTCTTTACTGAAGAGGTTGAATATTAAAAGCAAGGGGAGGAAATATTCATGTGTTTTCCAGAAATAGGTAGTAAACTGCCCCGAGCCAGAGTGCTGCTTCATTTTTGTCCTCCTATGTCTTCTTCCAGTTGTGTCATAGGGATTGCCAATGGTCATGGTGCTGCTGGGAGTGTCATTTAACATGGAAATGAGATTATAATGAAGACTGAGTTCGTCTTGAAGTCCTCATTTGGTCAGCTATCTTGGTTTAAACCTGTCTCGGCTGGTCTGGTTACAGAGGGAATTTTTTTTTTTTTATCACAGGTGTTCTGTTTCTTAAAGATAGGCAGAGTTAGGGCAGGGAAGAAATTCAGCTGTCACATAGCTGGGTAACAAATTCCCCTTTTCTGTATAGTATTCACTCCCAATTCTTGAAAGGTGCTGAGGGGTGAACGTCTGTCTTCTACAACTTCCTCAATCTGAAGTTGGGCGTTGATATTGTTACAGGAAAGGGGTCCTGATCCAGACCCCAAGAGAGGGTTCTTGGATCTCATGCAAGAAAGAATTCAGGGTGAGTCTGCAGTGCAAAGCAAAAGAAAGTTTATTAAGAGAGGTAAAGTGGTGAAAGGACAGCTACTCCATAGACAGAGTAGGATGTTTCTGAAAGTAAGAGGAGGAACGTGTCCACCCTAGGTACAATGCTTGTATATGTGGGGAGATGTGCTCTGCTACGAGGGTTTGTGATAAAGGATTAATTTGCTTAATTACTATATTTTGCAAGAATTGATATTATTATTATTAAAGCAAAATTAGGAATGCCTTTGTTTGCCAGATATCGGATATCTGGACATTTCCAGATCTTGGTCTGTTTAGTAGTAAAACATTATTAGTTTGTTTTCTTAATTGTAAACATCTAGAGGCTAGGAATGCCTAACTTTCTGAGAAAGCAGCCTAGCAAGGCCCAGCCTCATTTTCCTAGCCCTCAGTCAAAATGGTGTCACTCTGGCTTGAACACCTTTGAAAACATAAGGCCTGTTAGAGGAGTGAAATTTTCCACTAGCTAGTCTTAGGTAAGTATGGTTATCTCCTGAGTATAAGCCTACCTGTTTATATCCCTGTATTACCTCGATTTGTTTATACATAAAAAAGACCAAACAGTTTAAGAGTGAAGAACAAGAGAAGTTGAATGGCAGCTAAAGGGCCTAGGAAGGGTAAAGACTGGGTGAGTTTAGGGCTGGCCTGTTTTATAATTTTCATATTCCCTGAGGGTCTGTGCTCTTTTGGTTAAATTGGTACAACCACTTGGCCTAGTTGTAGATGGTTTTAATGTCTTTTTGTTGTTGTTAACTTGACTGACTTACACAAGAACAACAGGAAGAGCTGTTGTGCTTGGGTAAGTATACCCCTAGGTGTCTTAACCTCCTAATGGAGATTTTCTCCAGTCCCCCAAAAATGACCCCTTAACTTTCCAGACTCTATATCATCCTCCTCATAGGGGAGAAGCCAAGGCCACTTTGTCCTTGGGGCTTCAATAAGGAGGAGAAGAAGGAGGAGGAAGAGGGGAGGAAGTATTTCTTGGAAGAGGGCAAATTTAAGCTCCTCTGGTGCAAGAAAGTTGTCATGAAAGAGGTTTTCACAGACGTAAGAGAAAAATCACTATGAGGAGTAAATAAAAACAGAGAACACTCACACACAAAAGACTTACTGGCAGGTCATTTCTTGATCCTACAGTCAAAAGTGTCAGCCCTTAGGTTCCCCTATCACATTTGCAAAGACTCTTAAGAGAGTCTCTACTCAGAATAAAACTACTGATCTCTCCTTTGCTCTTTCAAGGACTCCAGCAGGGACCTCTACTGAGCACAGGACCATGACCTACTGCCTGTCATCCCTGTGCACAACCCTGATTTGGGGTGAATGCCCCCATCATACTTAGCTCTGGGGTTTCTTTCCAGTATAGCTATATAACCCTTTGCCTGCCTGCTTATGACCTCACAACAATACATTACCTTTTCCAAAGCTGATCCCTGGTACCCAGAGTCAGGACTAATGTGTACCCTTTGCTAGCAGATGCTGTTGTAACCCCTTACATGCTAGTTACTGGGTCCCCGAGCATGTAAAAAAGCTTCTCAAATAAGGAAGTGGACTATCTAATTCAGATGCTATGTCACCAGTTTTGTTACAGAGAAAGCTAATCTTCAGCAGATGGGGTCCTTCCCTGTTTGGTGCCATGAAGCCAATACATGAAACCAAAAGTAAGTGTCAAGCAGTGCAGAACATGGAATTGATAAGTGGGAGCAAGGCTCACAAATCAACTTCTCTACTAGTGAGGGGTGAAGGGAGTAAAATATAGGATTTCTCTAATGAAGAGGTTGAACATTAAAATCAAAAGGAGGAATGTTTATGTCTTTTCTGGAAATGGGAAGTAAACTTCCCAGAACTCAAGTGCTGCCTTCCTTTTTGTCCTTTTATGGTGTCTTCCAGTTGTTTCTTGAGGTTTGTGAACTGTCATGGTGCTGGTGATAGGGTTATTTAGCATGAAAATGACATTACAATAAAGCTTGAGGTCTTTTTGAAGTTGTTCAGTACAATTGACCATCTTGGTTCTAACTAGTCTCAGCCGGCCCAATTACAAAGGGAACTTTTCATCTAGGCATCCTGTTTCTTAAAAGATAAGCAGAGTTAGGGAAAGGTCAAAATTTAGCTATGTCATCTAGGCATTATACTGGGGAACAATAACACTTTTGTAAAATCCCCTCCTGTTGAATTTGCACTATACTCAGTTGCTTCTAATAAACAGGATAAAGCAAAAGTAATAGAACTTAATTTTATGGTCAGCTTGCAAAATTTGTGACTTTTGTCTTGCTAGCATTATCTTTCTTGCCATCTTGCTTACTTGCTCTGATGAATCAAGCTGCCATATGTTGAGATGCTCTATGTAGAGGTCTACAGAGTAGGGATAAAACATAAGCCTTTATCCAACCACCCTTGAGAATCAGCCTGTTAACAACCAGCAATGTGAGAGCAGAAGTATTTGGAGTGTGTTAGAAAACAGGTTCTTCCCAGTCAAGCCTTCAAGATATTGCAGCATGATAAAAGACCCAGAGCTGGAGAACTTAGGGTGTCACAGAACTTGTGAGAAAATAAATATTAATCAATTTTGCAACTAAGTTTTGTTACACATTTTATGCAGCAACAGATAACCAATGCAACCTCCTGATGCTATACTTCAAAATCCATCACTGCTTTTTTTGCCATGGAAATACAATGCACTCTTCCTAGCTGATGACTGATTGCCTCAGGTATACTAAGGCAGGCATACTTCTGGGAAAAATAAGATTCTCTGTGGCCAACTTTGAGGATTCCCAGTGGCTTCTTCACATAGTCCATGAACTGCATAGCAATCTAGAATACTTCAAGCTTTCCTTCCTCTCTCATTTACTCTGGGGCAGACTTAAACTGAAGACTGGCAGTGTTCCCTGACTGCTGCTCTTCCCAATTTCTTTTTTCACAAGCATTTCCCCTAAAAATATCTTTGAAATTGTAATGCTTTCTTGATGTCTGCTTCTCAAAAGATGCAGACTAATACATTAATTTACCATTAAAACTATCTTCTTTTAATCTTCTTTCATATTTTTTTAATTCTTTTTTTTTTTTTGGTAAAAAAATAGACTTTATGTTTTAGGGCAGTTTTGAGCTCACAGTAAAATTGGGTGGAAAGTTTAGAAAGCTCCCTTATATCTCTACTCCTCACTCCCCATACTGTTTGCATCCCATACCACACATCCCACATCCAAGTGGTGCACTTGTTACAACAACGAACCTACATTGACACATCATTATCACCCAAAGACCATAGTTTACAATAGAGATCAGTCATGATGTTGTACATTCTATGGGTTTGCCAAATGTATAACGACATGAATACACAAATATAATATTTTCTAATAGTTTCACTGCACTAAAATCCTTTTTGCTCTACTTATTCCTTGCTTCTCCTACCTAATTCCTGGTGATTCCTGACCTTTTCATTGTCTTCACAGTTATGCCTTTTTAAGAATGTGATATAGTTGACATCATACAGGATTTAGCTTTTTCAGATTGGCTTCTTTCACTTAGTAAAATGCATTACATTTTCTCCTTGTTTTTCTATGGCTTAATAGTTTATTTCTTTATAAACTTTAAAGATTAACATATAGAAAATGTATATATGGGGTACATAGTGATGTTTTAATACTCATAATATATACAGTGATTAGATCAGGGTAATTGGCATATCTATTATCACAAACATTTATTGTTTCTCATATTGGGAACATTCCAAATCCTTCTAACCATTTGAAGGTATATATTATTGTTAACTATAGCCATTCTGCATTGGTACAGAACACTAGAACTTATTCCTTCTATCTAGCTGTAATTACGTTTCCTTTGAAAAATCTCTTTCTATCCCCCCGTTCCCCTACACTTTGCAACCTTCAATATCCTCTGTTTTACTTTTTACTTCTTTGAGATCAACTAATTTTTAGCTTCCATACATGCGTGAGAACAGTCAACATTTAACTTTCTGTTACTGTCTTATTTCACTAACATAATATTCTCCAGTTCCATCCATGTTGCTGTGAATGACAATATTTCATTATTTTTTTAATGGATGAATAGTATTACATTGTGTGTATATATCCCACATTTTATTTATTCAGTCATCTGGACGCCTAGGTTGATTCCATATATTGGCTGTTGTGAATAGCATAGTTATAAACATGGGCATGCATATGACTCTTTATAATCCTTTGGGTATATGCCCAGTAATGGGATTTCTGGGTCAAATGGTATTTCTAGTTCAGGATCCTTGAGGAATCCCCATACTGTCTTCCACAATGGTTGAACTAATTTACACTCCTACCAACAGTGTAAAAGTGTTCCTATTTCTTCACGTCCTCTCTAGCATCTGTTGTTGCCTGACTTTTTAATGATCACCATTCTAACTAGCATGAGATGGTATCTCATTGCGGTTTTGATTTGCATTTGTCTAATGACCAGTAATGATGAGCTATTTTTCATATGTTTTTTGGCTACATAAATATCTTCTTTTGAGAACTGTCTGTTTATATCCTTTGCCCAATTTTGACAGATTGTTTTTTTCTTGTTTTTTTCTTGTAAATTTGTTTAAGTTCTTTGTAGATTTTGGATATTAACCCTTTGTCAGATGGATAGATTGCAAAAATGTTCTCCCATTCTGTAGGTTGCCTGTTCAGGCTGATGATAGTTTATTTTGCTGTGTAGAAGCTCTTCAGTTTAATTAGATCTTATTTGTCTATTTTGGCTTTTGTTGCCATTGCTTTTATATATTTTACTTCTTTTTCTTGTCTCCTATTCCTAGCTAAATACTTTATTAATTGTTGAATAAACGGGCTAATGATGAAAATCTTTTTCTGTCTCAAATGGGAAGCAGTTCAATATTTCACCATTAATTATTATAATAGAAGTAGGTTTTCTGCATATACTATTTACTATATTAATTAAATTTTCCTTTTATTCCTAGTCGGCCTGAATAGAATTCATAAACGAGTTTTAAATATTATTATCTGTTACATTTATTAAGATGATTGTACTTTTTTTATTTTGTTAATGTGGCAAATTAAATTAATTTTCAAATGTTAGAGAAACATGGTAGTTTTAGAATAAATCCACTTGTTCATACTGTGTTTTCTTTTGGATAGATCTGTGATTCAATTTGCTGATCTTTGTTTAGGATAATTTTATTTATAATCATAAAAGCTAATGTCATGTAATTTTCTCATTTCATATTTTGTTATAATGCTTATAATTGCTTAGCTAAGTGTCTTTCTTGATATTTTTTCTGAAGTAATATATATGTGACCTGTGCCTGGATTTGTGCATGTGTTTAGGGAAGGGGAACTGTTTAATTACAGATTGATTGCTTTAACAAATATATTGTATTCATATTTTCTGTGTGTTATATCAGTCTTGATAAGTATGCAGGTCTGTGACATCTAATATTTTGCTTTTTCAATATTTATTCATAAATAATTATAGACTCATAGGAGTTTAGACTTAGAGTCCTGTGTACCCTTCCCCAACTTCTTCCAATGGGAATATTTTGTATTGTATATGCTGTTCTTGTTGTCAGTATTAAAACCAGGAAATTGAGACAAGCCTAATTATTTCATGATTTTTTAACATGCTTTCATGTATGTGTTTGTGTGTTTATTGTTCTATGCCATTTTGTCTCATATAGATTTGGCAACTATCACCACAATCAGAATACAGACTAGTTTCATTCCTCATGCTACCCCTTTTGTTAACACTTAGTGTCCATTCTCTGTTTCCTGACAACCCCTGTTATTTTCTCCATCCTGTCTTACTATTTAAAGAGTGCTATGTAAATGAAATCCTATAACATTTAACTTTTGATTTGAGCTTTTCTTTAAGCATAATGAACTTGAGATCAATCTGTGTCTTTGAAGGTATTAAGAGTTTATTCCTTTTTTGTTACTGAATGGGACTCCATTGTATGGATGTACCAGAGCTTTTCAAAACATCTGCCCTTTGAGGGACATTTAGTTGGTTTCCAGTTATTTGCTACGGTGAATGAAGTTGCCATGGATATTCATGTAGACATCTTTCTGTGAACATAATTTTTTCATTTTCTGGGATAAATATCAAAGAGTGTGATTTCTGGGATGTATGTTAAGTGTAAATTTAATTTGATAAAAAACTGCCAAACTGGTCTTCCAGAATGACTGTACCACTTTATCTGAATGCCAGCAATGTATGAGAGATCCAGTTTCTCTACAAGAGAATGCTATTTAAAAAAATAATAATTTCTGCCTGGACTAGTAGGTTTGTAGTGATATCTCATTATGGTTTTAATTTGCATTTCCCTAGTGACAAATTGTGATGTACATCTTTTTATGTGCTTAATTGTTATTGCATTCTCTCTTTCATACCATGTCTGGTCAAGTATTTTGCCATTTTCCCATTGTAATGTTTGTTTTCTTATAGTTGTGTGTAGAAAATTCTTTAATTTTGAAAATACAAGGTTTTTAATCAGATATGTAATATGCAAATATATTCTATGTTTTAGTAAAATCTTGTCTTTTTGTCTTTGAGGGTGTTTTATAATGCAGAAGTTCTTAATTTTTCTAAAATTCTACGTATCACTTTTCTTCTTTTATTCATCATGTGCTTGGTGTCATACACAAAAAATCTTTCCCTAATCCTATCACGACAAATATTTTTGCTAAAAATATTATAGGTTTACAATTTATATTTAGTTATATAAACCATTTTTAGTTACATTGTGTGTAAAATGTGAGATTTAGCTTGAGCTTCACTTTTTTGCCTATGAATATGTAATTGTTTCATCACCATATGTTACATTGCTTTCATAAAATTGATTTTGTAACTTTGTCAAAAATCAGTTTGACATTTTTGTGTAGCTCTATTCTGGGTCCTCTATGACCATTCTATTGATCCGTTTATCTATCCCTCTGCCAAAATCACACTTTCTTGATTGCAGAGTTTGCATAGTAATTTTTAACAAAAGGTAGAGTGATTCTTCCCATTTTATTCTAAATTATTCTGATTTATCTAATGTAACAATGATAAAATTTATATTAGCAGTAGAGACAAGCATAGTATAAACTCCTTCTCTGGAAAATTCTCAAAAGGCTGAGGAATTAGTGGCATCAACTTCATCAAGAAATGGTAATAAATGAACCACTAAAATAATAACTCCCAAATTGCATGACAGTGGGCAATTCTCTGCCACTCAGGCAAAAGTCTATAGTGTATTCTCTGAGCTAAAGGCAAAGGAAGCTTAACCAAACTTATACATTTTGAATGCTGAGTCTACCTAACTCTTATTGCCTAACTGCCTTCTAGGATTCTGCCAGGTAATCCTATACTCTGCAGACATGGAAGTGTAAAGAATCTTGTTTTTGCCTATTTATTTGTTCTTTTAATTTTCATTTCTATAGTGAGATTGTAGATTTCAGTTTCATTTGACTATACTGCTGGAATCAGGGTTGGTGCATAAGAATCGGGACCAATTTATTAAGCACAGCATATATTTATTGGTGATTGGCACTCATGTTCTTGTGAATTTCCTGTTCATATTCTCTGCACTTTTGTCTATTGAATAATTTTTCTATTACATATTGACTTATATGAGTTTCTTACATGGAAATCTCTTATGTGGGTTTCAAATAAATCTCCTAGTCTACTATTTTGTTTAAGGTGTCTTTAAAAAGTTCCAATTATCTGTATTATTTGCTGATGTTTTATGAAAATGGTAATTTTATCATTTTCTCACTGTGATTTTTTGCTACATTAAACAACCATAACTGTATGTAAAGATAATTTTATATTTGGAATATGATTTCTACCTACTAGATTAGATAAGGGACTGTGGAGGATCATATAGGAACTAATAACTCTTTATTACTGATTTTTAAAAAGCCCCATGTTTTCCTAAGCTACAATTTCCTTTATCTCTAAGGCTGTGAAAGCTATAACTGCTTGGTCTTTTCACTTCTGCCTCCTCTTCTTTTCTTTTTTCATTTTTTTCTTTTTTACCTTTCCATTCCTGTATTACCTAACTTCTGAATTAAAAGTACTTAAATATCTTACCTGTAATCAAATTCAAAGACAGTTTATTTGAAAGCACTTATAATCGATTTCTCTCTCAATTATGTTTTCCCTTGGAAACAGTACTATTGATGACTTTTTTTCCTACTATTTACTTTATATCTAAGGAGTAGTTTTTTAGGAATTGTCAAGTTACTTTGGGATGGATTTCCATTTATTCATACTGTTAAGTCAAAGCTAATTTAAGTATAATTTATTTACTTATTTATTTAATTTTTTTGAGACAGGGTCTCACTCTGTCACCCAGGCTGGAGTACAGTGGATCCATCACAGTTCACTACAGCCTCAACCTCCTGGACTCAATGAATCCTCCCACCTAAGGCTCCTGAGTAGATGGGACTACAGGCATGTGCCACCATGGCCTGTTAATTTTTTATTTTTGAAAAGACTTTGTCTCTCCATGTTGCCCAGGCTGGTCTTGAACTCCTGGACTCAAGCAATCTGCCACCTTGGCCTCCCAAAATGCTGGGATTGAAGGCATGAACCACCAAGCCTGGCCTAAGTATAATTTAAAATATAATTTTTCTTTTAATGTAATTAAAATAAACTGTGTTGTTTTTTTTTTTCCCCTAGGAGAGAGATAGATCGACTTAATGAACTATTTGGTCATTACTCTTCATCAGTGATAAGTGTTAATATTGATGTTGAGAAGAAGGAAGAGGAAGTGACTGAAGTAATAAGGGAAACAAAGTCATCAACAAATGAATTAAATTCTCTATCAAAAAAGGTGAGTTTTTTATATTTAAAAATAAATACTGATTTTAGTTTTGAGTTATAAATAATAAAGCTTTCTCATTGTCAATAATTAAATAGCAATTGGCCAATTTTCTCTATTTAGCCAATTTGCCTATATTAGTTTTCTATTGCTGCCTAACAAATTACCACAAATTTAACAGCTTGAGAGAGCACCCATTTATTATCTCAACCTTTCCCTAAGTCAGAAATCTGGGCACAGCATGGCTCATGCGGCTACTCTGTCCCAGGTCTGGCAAGACTAAAATCAGGGTGTTAATAGCCTGGCACTTCTGTCTGGAGAGGCCATTATAACACTGTTTTTAGGCTTCTTCAGTTTTTGTTTTAATTTACCCATAATAATTGTATATTTTTATAGGGGGTCTAATGATATTTTGATACCTGTATACAATGTGCAATGATCAAATTAGGGTAACATTCAGCATTTCTTTGTGTTGGTAACCTTCAAAGGCTTCCTCTTTAGAGGGTTTTGAAAATCCTCATTGAAAATATAGAATGAATTTTTGTTAACTGTAGTCACTCTGCAGTGCTAAAGAACACTAAAACTTACTTCCCTTAGTAAGCTGTAATTTTTTATCTCCTATCCAAGGTCTCTCTCTGTCCCCAACCCTTACCGTTTCTAGTCTCTAGTTATCACTACTCTACTGTCTGCTTCTGTGAGAGCAACCTGTTTAGCTTCCATTTATGAATGAGAACATATGGTATTCATCTTTGTGCTAGGCTTATTTCACTTGATGTAATACCATCCTGTTTCATCCATGTTGCTGCAAATAACAGGAATTCATTCCTTTTTATTGCTGAATAGTATTCCATCAAGTATCACATTTTCTTATCTACTCATCCATTGATGGATACAGGTTGATTTCATATCGTAGGTTTTGTGAATAGCACTGCAATAAATATGAAGGTACAGGTATCTTTTTGAAATACTGATTCCTTTTCCTTTGGATATATAATCAGCAGTGGGATTGTTGGATCATATGTAATTCTTTTTTTAGTGTTTTTTTTTTTTTTTTTGAGGAATCTCCATAATGCTGTGATTTCCACTCCATAGTGTCTGTATTCATTTATAGTCCCACCAACAATGTTTAAGAGTTCCTTTCTCTGCCTCTTCAACAGAATTTATTATTTTTTGTCTTTTTGATAGTACCCATTCTAACTGAGGTGTTCAGTTTTGATATGATTTAATTCTTATGATTTGAGAACTGAAGCCTTTGTTTCCTTGGCACCTGTCAGCCTGAGATCATACTCAGTTGTTAGAGGCTGCCTGCATTCCCTAGCTGTTGGTTCCCTTCATCTCTGAAATCAGCAGTATGCTCCTGCTTGGAAATACCTGACCTTTCATTATAACTCATCCTTCCTGTAGACGAAGCTTTCTTTTTCTGCCATATCTCATTCACTGTTGTAAAAGAAAATAGATAAAATAAATAATAATATAATAAAAGGAAATAATATATGAATTTTATGCCAATTTGCGTTCCTACCTAAAGACATTATTCTCTATTATAAGACTTTTAAAATTGTATCTCATTATGGTTTGTTGTTAGTTATTAATGAAACTGAGCACATTTTAATGACTTTTGGGGGGTGACTTGTATTTCCTTTTCTGTGAAAACCTGTTCATGATGTTCCTCCTATATACTGAGTGTCATCTCACTGATGGATGCTAAATATTTTCTGGTTACAAATGTTAAAAATTTATCCAATCTTTTTTCCTTTCTTTATGGTAACTTCTGATGAAGAGACATTTCAGTTTAATGTGTATGAGATATAAATACATTCCTTTGTGCTTTTTCCTTTTCTGAGCTTGATTAATAAATTTTCTCACCCCTGAGATTATACAAATATTTTCTAATATTTCATTCTCAATGTTTCAGAATTCTGCTTTTCATATTTATGTGATAGTTTTAGATGAAACTATATTTAGAATGTTCAAAATGGAGGGTTATTTTTCTCATTCTGCCTTCTCTTTACAAATTTGGAAGGAAAAAGCTATTTCTATAATTTTTAGAATGCATATTTCACTTGCCAGATGTAATGCATAATTAATATGAAATTAATGTATGGGCATAATGTGAAGTGAGGTTCCAGTTGCATTTTTTTATAGTATAGAAAACAAATTATTACAATAATTTACTGATGGACTTTCATTATATATTTATAATTAATGCTATCTCTGTCACATACTAGGTCTCTATGTTGGTGCATCTTTTTCCATTCACTTTTTGCTTTGATCTATTTGACTATCATCATCCGAATGCTCCACTTCTGCATCATTAAAATTCCATAATGGGGCCGGGCACGGTGGCTCACGCCTGTAATCCCAGCACTTTGGGAGGCCGAGGTGGGTGGATCACGAGGTCAAGAGATCAAGACCATCCTGGTCAACATGGTGAAACCCCGTCTCTACTAAAAATACAAAAAATTAGCTGGGCATGGTGGCGCGTGCCTGTAATCCCAGCTACTCAGGAGGCTGAGGCAGGAGAATTGCCTGAACCCAGGAGGCGGAGGTTGCGGTGAGCCGAGATTGCGCCATTGCACTCCAGCCTGGGTAAGAAGAGCGAAACTCCGACTCAAAAAAAATAAATAAATAAAAAATAAAATAAATAAATAAATAAATGAAATTCCAGAATGGGTGTTGATTATCTGTGATGATGAATTCTCTGATCTTATATTTCCTTATGAGTTCTAGGCTTTTCTTGACTCTTGCCCTTCCATATAGGTTTCAGGATTATCTGGTTAATTTCCTTAAAAATTTTTGTTGTAATTTTGGTCAAAACTATATCCACTCATGGATTAATTGAGGAAGAAATCAAATCTTTATGATAGGGATTTCTAAACATACTCATGATCTATCTCTGTTTATTTGAGTAGTTTTGCCAAATTGAACCTTAATCAATGTTCTTGGAACTTTCCAAAAGGCAAACTGTGTCTTTGCAAAACCAGACAGTGATGAGACAATTAACCCTTCCATCTTCATCTAATATTAAAGTTATTTTAAAAAATTGATTGATAATGTGATCCTGATAGGTTTATAAAATTAGTCTCTATGGTAGAAATAGTTTAAAATGTATTAAGGTTTAATTGATGTTCTAATATATGGGAAATTTGCATAAATATTTCATTTGACAAAAATGTTTCCTCTGGTTTGGGGAATCAAATTCTAAGTAGATTGATTTAGCCATCTGTGCTAATCATGTTATTTAAATCTTTTATATTTCTTATTTATTTTCTGACTCATGTATCAATTGCTGTAAGGGATAATTTAAATATCTCAGGAACATAGATTACTTTTTTCATTTTTCCTAATTTTTGCTTTATGAAGCCATATTTTTAGATGAAACTCAGTTTAGAATGATTAATGTTGAGCTTCCTTATTATGCTTTTATTTGCAAGGTTTGAAGTTATGAATTATTAATAAAGTGTGGAATGCATATTTCACCTGACAGATGTTAAGTATAATCAATATCTTTAACTTCTCCCCGAGCAGTTTAGGGATTTTGTGATCTTCTCCTGGCATATATTCAATCTTCCATCATTTTATGCATATCTTATTTACTAATTTCCTTATTAAGACAATTTATTATTCATTTACACAATAAATGTTTATTTATATTTATTCCCAGGTTAATATTTTGGACACAACTTTATCTGCTCATTAGACTTTCCTAATTGACATTGCTTTTATCTTTTCTTAAAAAAGTTTCATTGTTGTTGTTGTTTTTATTATTTCTCAAGATGGTAGTCTCACACTGTCACCAGGGATAGAATGCAGTGGCGTGATCTTGGCTCACAGCAACCTCTGCATCCCAGGTTCAGGTGATTCTCCTGCCTCAGCCTCCCCAGTAGCTGGGAATACAGTGTGTGCCACCACACCAGCTAATTTTTGTATTTTTTCTAGAGATCGAGTTTCACCATGTTGGCAAGGCTGGTCTCAAACTCCTGACCTCAGGTGATCCACCCACCTGGCCTTCCAAAGTGATGTGATTACATGGATGAGCCACCCCTCCCAGACATCGTTTTTTAATCATTATTAAACTCTACCTTCTGCAAACTGCCTCAATAAGATTCAGGATTTGAGAGTCTCAAAATTTTTTTTAATTTTTATTTTCATTTTTAAATGTCTTAATTTTGTTCTCGTTCATGCAGTTTAGAGAAAATTAAGTTAAATTCATAAGAGAATGACTTACATGGCTGCATAGGCAAGAGAGAAGAATCCAGAAATAGACAAGGCTGAAAACACTAAATAAAAACAAAAACAAACAAACAAAATTTTCAGGGACATAGATGAAGCTGGAAACCATCATTTTCAGCAAACTGACACAAGGACAGAAAATCAAACACCTCATGTTCTCACTCATAAGTGGGTGTTGAACAATGAGAACACATGGACACAGAGAGGGAAACATCATACACTGGGACCTGTTGGGGGGTGAGTGGCTAGGGGAGGGCTAGCGGGGGGGGGGGGGATTGGATAGGGATAGCATTAGGAGAAGTACCTAATGTAGATGACAGGGTGATGGATGCAGCAAACCACCATGGCACGTGTATACCTATGTAACAAACCTGCATGTTCTGCACGTGTACCCTATAACTTAAAGTATAATAAATAAATGTTTTTAAAAACCAACTCACTAAACCAAAAACACTGGGCTCAAATGTAGAGGAAGAGGAAAGGGCGTCGATGGGTAGGAAGAACTTGATCTTAAATAGATGGTAGTACAAGTTTCTATACATTTGCCCTGTGTCTGTCTCCAGCCTCTTTCTTGTTCCCATTTCCCTCTGACTCTGTACTCTAACCACCTGAAACAACCTAAGGACAGCAGAGTGTGCCACATATTTTCATTCTTCCAGCTCTTTATAAATACTGTTCCCTCATAATATAATATCTGTTTGTTCATTCTCTCAATCCTATCATTGTCTAGCTGAATTCTCTTGTTTTAAATCTCAATGTGGGAGGAAGTAAATCCTTGGGGAAACCGTCTTTTAATATTGTTCCTTCTGCTTTGAACTCTAACTGCATCTGTGTTTACCCTTATGCTGGCACTTATAACACTCTATTGAAATTAATGGTTAGTTGTCTACTTCTTAGACTGTAAGGTTTTTAAGGACAGGAGATGCATTGTGACTCTTGTTTTGTCTCTGTGTAATTTGTCCAATGCCTTTCCCATATTAGACAATAAATACTTGTTGAATAAGTGAGTGAATCAAGGAATAAGTAGAAGGAAGGAAAGGAAGGAAGAAAGGAAGGAAGGAAGGAAGGAAGGAAGGAAGGAAGGAAGGAAGGAAGGAAGGAAGGAAGGAAGGAAAAGGGGAAAGGAGAGGGGAAGGGGAAGGAAGGGAAATGCAGGGAAAAATCCTACACCCTGTGAGCCTGTAAAGAGCCTGGTAATGTAGACTGTAGAGTGTAGCCATTCACATAATTTTCCATAATTTAAAAGAATGTCTGTAGCTTTCCCAGGGATTACTATAAGCACCCAGGAAGTATAGCATAGTCAATAAAAATTTTAAAAGTATTATATACTATTGACAAATAGTTACTACCTCAGTTTAATAATCATATTGAAATTTATCTATATCTATAAAATTATCACCATTAATAAAATTTTCAAAAAGGGAACATTAATTCAGTTAAACTATAATTAGCTTTTTATTTCTTTGATTATCTCTGAAATAAAAATGCCAACCCTCCTCAATTTGATGTCATAACTAAATGTTATGTATTTATTGGTTTTTGAAACAGACTCTCCCTCTATGCCCATGCTGGAGTACAGTGGCACAATCTGGGCTCACTGCGATCTCTGCTGCCTGGGTTTAAGTGGTTCTCCCACCTCAGCCTCCTGAGAAGCTGGGATTATAGGTGTGTGCCACCACACCCGACTAATTTTTACATTTTTGGTAGAGATAGGGTTTCACCATGTTGTCCAGGCTGGTCTAGAACTCCTGACCTCAGATGATCCACCCACCTCAACCCCTCAAAGTGCTGGGATTACAGGTATGAACTACCACTCCTGGCCATATAATGTTATTTTTAATGAGAAATTGGATATATATTTATAAGGTTAGTGATATTTTTTAATTATAGAAATTATTTGGAAACTACCATACATTCTAGAAGAGATGAGAAAATGATGAAATTTAGATATATTAATTTTTTCTGCATTTCAATCATTATAAAACCTTTAAGCTAGATTTTCAAAGAATGCATGTTAAGCACTCAATTAAATGCAATGATGTGCATTATTATTGCCTTGCATCATTTTTTGGTATGCAATTGAAACTTCCCAGTTCAAGAGAAAAATAAAAGATTTGTGCTGCCTAATTGCACATACAACTTAAAATGATTTTTACAAATATTTCAAGGCATTTTGTACTTTCAATTTAGAGTCTTTACCTTATTAACATACACTTTTCTCAAATTTGTGTTGTTGGATCTATGGAAACACATAGTTTCCTTTTCATTTCTAAAAATAATGGCTTTTGTAACCCAGAAAACATCTTGTAATTGGTTAAGTGCATTAAAATAATGTTGAGATCAAATCCTTTTAAAATGTAAAAAAAAAAACTTTCTATAAATCCCTTTCCCATGGTTACTTTATAGTCTAATCCCAAGGTTTAGAATTTTTTAAAAAGAAAACAATTTCATTATCTGCAACATTTAGTTTATTGTAATATAAAAAGGCATTTATATCTGATTTTATCAATTGATAATAAAAATGACTTTTAAAGAGTTAGAAATATTTCTGATTTTTATATTTTATTGACAACCACATAAGCACACAAAATTATTTTTTAGTAACTTAGTTTTTATATAAAGGTTGTATACAAGTGGATTCCTTCTGTATATTAGTTGGTATTTTTATAATTTTTGAATATTGTTTTTGTTCATAGAAAGCTAGTTTTCATTGCTAACTTATTGGCATGTATATTATACAGTATGGATCTAAACACCACAAAATACCCATTCAAATATGCCTTTTGATTTATACATTTGCCTCAAAAATTTTCAAATGGGGCAAATTCCTTCTCAAAAATAGATAAGAATAATTATTTCTAATACTAGCAATTTATCAAATAGAAAACCAGCCTAGAGAGGCTGAGTGATTTTCTCACAGACACAAAGCTATTAAGTGGCAAACTACAACCCCAATTTTTGGGCTGTGAAAACAGTAGTGTTTCATTATACAATATTCGTGTATGTGTTTCGTAGGTGAAATATGATAACGTTTAGAAAAATACATGTTGCTAATTTTTTAAATAGTAGGATTTTAGTACTTTTTATGTGTATATTTTGTGTGGCATATATATAAACTACTAAATGACATCTGTGAAATTGGCTTTTACTATCTTTTATTTGAAAGAAGTGCTTAATGTTATCTAAATGCTGATTTCAAATATATATTAGTGACCATGCTAAAGATTTTTAAAATATACCCTGATTATAAAAGCAGTTTATATAGGAATAGATGTTCATTTATAGAAAATGCTGAGAAGATGATTTTAGTTTCTCATTTGACCTATTGAGATGATATTAATATTTAACCATTTTTAAATTCATTAGATGAACTCTGCTTGGTTATGGTTTATTGTTCTTTTAATTTACTGCTGAGTTTGATTTGCAAGGATTTTATTTAAGATTTTACATCCATATTCATAAGTGAGTCTGTATTCCGGTGTTCTTAATTTGTGCCATATTTGAGAGATGCTCTTATCAGGATTATGCCAGCTTTATAAAATGAATTTTGAAACTTTTCTTCCATTCTTGTTACCTAAAGAATTAATATGTATTTAAATAACTTTTTCATGAAAATTTGATAGAACACCTTGGTGATTTTTTTTCATTGTTTGAATTATTATTTTCTTTTTCATGGGCCACTGTTTTATTTAATAACATAATTGTGCTATCAGGCTATGTATTTCTTCCTGAGGTTAATGTTTAATTTTTTAATGGCCCAGGAAATAATCTAAATGGATTAAGATTTTCAAATATATTACCATAGCATGACATAGAATGCTTGCTTACATTTTTGCTGTTATGTTACCTCTAATTGTATATGTATTTTCACTTTTTAAATTAGATTTAAACATTTTGAATAATTGTATTTATTTAAAAAGAAATGATTATTGGATTGAGTAATTTTGTAATTTTCCAACTTTTAATGTGTTAATATGTAGTTTTATTGGTACAATTTTTTTTTCTTTTTTCTTTAGTCTTATTCTTTTACTTTTTACTTTTCACTTCCCTGTTTTGCATGTTTAATGTTTATGTGTGTGTGTGTCATTCTTTTTCCAAGAGCTTCAGTACAGTTGCATTTCCTGATATTCTTTGTGGAAAACTCTTTGAAAGTCATTTCTGTATTCACTGTCTTCAGTTTCTCTCCTTACAATCTCATGTCAGATTATTCCAGTCAGGATCTCCCCCACAAACTGCTGCAATTACTATTAATGAATCCTGTTTTCTTCCATACAACCCTCAGAAAATCTGATGGGATTCATTATACAAACTATGATATAAAGTTATTTTAAGGCATATTTTGAAAGGCACAAATACTTAACACTCATTCCTCAAAGTTTAGGACATACTCAAGTGAATAAAAAAATATTGATCTATGATATCATCATCCAGATGTAGTCACTGTTAATTTTTTTTTGTATATAAATACACAGGACTTATAACATATATAAATAATGATATTATCATACGCATGCAGTAATTGATGGCATGTTTCTTCTTTCATGACATAAAAACCGATTTCAGTATCATCTTGTATGTTACAATGTAATTTTAAAGTCTTTAGAGTTTCTTTTTTTAACTTTTAAGTTCAGGGGTACATATGTAGGTTTGTTATATAGGTAACCTTGTGTCATGGGGGTTTGTTGTACAGGTTATTTTGTCACCCAGATATTAAATAACCCATTAGTTATTTTTCCTGATCCTCATCCTCCTTGCACCCTCCACCCTCTGAAAGGCCCTAGTGTGTGTTCTTCTCCTCTACGTATCCATGTGTTCTCATCACTTAGCTCCCACTTATAAATGAGAACATGCAGCATTTGGTTTTCTGTTCCTGCATTAGTTTGCTAAGGTAATAGCCTCCAGCTTCCACCATGTCCCTGCAAAATACATAGTCTTTTTCTCTTTATGGCTACATAGTATTCCATGGCATACATTTACCGTATTTTCTTTGTCAGGTTTCACACTGATGAGCATTTAGTATGATTCCATGTTTTTGCTTTTGTGAATAGTGCTGTTATGAACATACGCATGCATGTGTCTTTTAATAGAATGATTTATATTACTTTGGGTATACAACCAGTAATGGGATTGCCAGATTGAATTGTATTAGTGCCATTAGGTCTTTGTGGAATCAATACACTGTCATCCACAATGGTTGAACTAATTTACAATCCCACCAACAGTGTATAAGCATTCTTTTTTCTTCACAATCTCACCAGCATCTGTTATTTTGGGCTTTTTAGTAATCGCCATTCTGTCTGGTGTGAGATGGGATCTCATTGTGGTTTTGGTTTGCATTTTCCTAATGATCAGTGATATTGAGCTTTTTTTCATATGACCCTGGGCCACATGTAAGTCTTTTAAAAAGTGTCTGCTCATGTCCTATGCCCACTTTTTAATGGAGTTACTTGGTTTTCTGTTGTAAATTTGTTTAAGTTCCTTATAAATGCTAGATATTAGACCTTTGTTAGATGCATAGTTTGCAAAAATTTGCTCCCATTCTGTAGGTTGTCTATTTACTCTGTTGATACTTTCTTTTGCTCTGCAGAAGCTGTTTAGTTTAATTAGGTCCCATTTGTTAATTTTTGGTTTTATGGAGATTGCTTTTGGCATCATGGTCATGAAATATTTGCCTGTGCCTGTGTCCTGAATGGTATTGCCTAGGTTGTCTTTCAGGGTTTTTATAGTTTGGGGTTTTACATTTGAGTCTCTAATCCATCTTGATTTAATTTTTGTATGTGGTATAAGGAAGGGGTCCAGTTTCAATCTTCTGCATATGGCTAGGCAGTTTTTTTTTCTATAGTAGCTATTTTGTCTGTCAGATCCTGAATAGTTTTATCATGATTTTTAGCGTCCTTGCATTGAGTTCCAATGAACTTTCGTAGCTCAATAATCTTCACTCCTATGCATATTCTGAACTCTATTTCTGTTATTTCAACTATCTTAGCCTAGTTCCAATGCCTTGCTGGAAAGGTAATGTGGTATTTGGAGGAAAGAAGGCACTCTGGCTTTTTGGGTTTTCAGCATTCTTGTGAAGGTTCTGTCTCATCTTTGTGAGCGTATCTACCTTCAGTCTTTGAGGATGCTTACCTTCGGATGTTTTTATGATTTTTTCTTTTATCCTGTTGATGACCTTGGGGGTTTGACTGTGATATAAGGTGGATTCAGCTGACTGGCTTCATTTCTGGGAGATTTAAGGGGGCCAGTGCTCAGCTCCCAACTCCTAGACTGGGAGGACTTGTGTTGGGTCCTGACTTTGTTCTTGGCTTCTTGAGTTTTGGCCTGCACCGGGGAAGCCAAGATGCAGCAGCTGCAGCAGAGTGCTACTGGATGCAGGGGCGTCTCTCTCCCTGCCAGCTTTCACCACAGTGGCAGAGGCAATGCAATTGGTTGGGGAATAAGGGAAGGAGCCCCTGCTGAAACTCTGTTTATGGTTGCATTGGAGGAGGTGGTAGTTTAGGGCCAGAGTGCTGGCCACAGCAGGGCAGGTCTGGGTGCCTTCTCTGTGTCCTGCAAGCAGAAGTGATCACTCAGGGTGTGGGAGGGTTCCCTGTTCTCTACACCATGTTAGCACAAGGGCAGGGCACTGGCCAGGGCAGGGCTTGTTGGCTCTGGGCCCTCTGAGACTCTCTGCAATTATGATCAGCAGAGCTGGCCATCAGCAGAGGTGTTGAGGGTCCAGCTGCACTCCCAGCTGGCAGGGCAAGTAAAGCAAAACTCTCTTGTGCAAAATGTGCCAGGGTAGTGATGTGGTGAGTTGCTGTGGGCCAAGGGAAAGCTGAAGTATGGAGAGACAGCCTGTGGGCTGGTGTGTGGCCATAGGGGCCCTCTCACTGGAGCTCTCTACTTGTTAGATGTGTTTCACCCACACAGAAGCTATGCTGTGGGCCCCACCCGAGACTGCCCTAAAAGCAAGTATGGCCAGGCTGGGGTCCTGGGGAGAGGCCCGGAGACTAAGGAGTCCACAGGTCAGACCAGTCCCATCTGCTGTGCAGGACCAGCTTGCAGAGATCAGGTTTGACAGTTACCTTAGGGCTAAAGTCTTTCACAGGAGCAAGCTGAGCCTAGAGGTATGGCCATCTCTAGCTGTGCTCTATCCACTATAGATGCTCTCGCACCAAACCCTCTGGGCTCCGCATCAGCTGGCTTGCTGCCCTTACCACTTCTTGAAGAGGCTCTCCTTGCCACCTCAAGTGTCTGTGGTGGTCGAGGGGGCTCTTTCTGTTGGAGTTTCAGAGACCCGTGCCAAGAGCAGGTTGCTCTTTGACAGTTCAACTTACCCATTTCTCGGGAGCTGTTGTGGTTCAAAAATGAGTCTTGGTATGCCATAGCCGTTGCAGGGTTCCCAGCTTTCTCCACCTTCAACCCAGCTTCTGTGTCCACTCTTGGTGCCTTCCCTCCGAAGATCTGTTAAAAGCACTGAGATAGTCCCTCCACAGGAGCTGTTCCACTTGTCTGCACCTAGTTGGTCATCTTGCACTCTCTTTCTTTAGAGCTTCTTAAACCCCTGTCACTGGACATTAGGTGTGTTTTAATTTTTAAGTATTATTAACAAAGCTGTAATAAAGATCTCTAAAACTTTTAAATTGAACATAACTACTCATTTTAAGCAAAATGGTATTGTGATAACAAATAATGAAAGTTGAATTATATTATACAGTAGTACCAAAAGCACAGGGAAAAATGATATACCTTAGCATTCTGCCAAAGCTTAAATAATTTGCCAGTATTTTCACATTTTCCAAAATCCTTACAATCTTAACTTTACCCTTTTTCAATTCACTTTTAAGAAGACATTTTTAGGAATTGAATTTCATATCATTAATTCTGTGGGGCTAGGGGACTTGTTGCATTGTCTGTTGCATCTTGTATGGCAACTGGTTCACGATTTTGTACAGTATTCACCCTTTAATTGTATAATTTAGATGTTGGTATTGGCATTGTCTCTTTGAATATAAAGTAATTTTTGAACATCACTTGAAATATAACCAAAACTACATAATAACTCTTGGTGAGTATATTGTTTAAATCTAGAGGTTTCTTTCCTGTAATATAATTTATGATTTAAATTATTTATTTCTTAAGATAAAAATTGCTTTATTGTGTCTTTAATAATTGTATTGTGAAAGAGGTAGATTTTGCAATTTTTATAATTGATTTGAATGAAAAGGAGAGCTAAGAAAACTTACTCTCATTGCAATAAATAGCACATTTAAAATCAACTGTACTTTTATATATATTTGATGCCATATGATTAACTCTTAAATGAATCTATCCATTATAATTTCATAAATATTACCTTTCCATATTGTCTAGCAGATTTCTTGTACTTCACAGTCTGCCTTTAGAGATAATTTCTGTGTATTAAATATTGTCAATATTGGTTGCTGATAGTGATATTCTCTACAGGATAAAATGCTAGAAAGTTGGTAAATTCATTCACTTTCTAGCTGTTGTGTTGGTTTCGTATATGATAGAATAAAGCCTATATTCTATATATAAATGTTAATTTTTTTGTGTGTGTTTAGGTATAATATAAAAACATTATTCAATCAATTTTAACTGAAGTTACTTCTAGAAGGGTGGGTTTACAGGCTTCTTAAACAAGAGGGCATCAAGGAAATTTAAGGGTGTTACTGCTCAACCATTTCACTGTAGCCAAAAATAGAGAAGTGATTATCTTTTTAAAAAATGGTAGATTTGGCTTCTTTCTTATGAAGCAAATGTGTGTGTGTGTGTGTGTGTGTGTGTGTGTGTGTGTGTGTGTGTGTGTATCTGTGTATTTTAGGATCATTGGACTGTCACAATTTCTTCTTTAGTTTCAGAGGTCCAAAAAAAAAAAAAAAAAGACTTTTCCCCAGGATATATTAAATCTATGTAGTTTCATCTGTACCTGATTTAGATGATGAGATTTTGGACATTAGAGATGATAACATTTAGATGCAAGTTTGGCCTTTGGTTGGAGATTTGTGGGCACCCTCAAAGGAGGGGAATATATTTTGCATGAGTGGGATGTGGATCATGGGGCCTAGGAGTGCAGTATGGTATGCAGAATCTGGGCTTTCATAATTTGTACCCTTCATGTCAGGCTTGTAAATATGCCAGGTTACATGGGCAGAAGGATTTTGTAGATGTAATTATGTTTACAATCATGCCATTAGATTGGGAAATTATCCAGGATTGTGATGGTAATTACAAGAGTCTTTAAAAGCAGAACTTTCTCTTGGCTGGCAGCAGAACAAGTCAGAGAAATGTAGAGTCAGAGAGTTCCAAAGCATGAGAAACACTCAGCCAGCCATTTCTGACTTGAAGATGGAGGGGGCCGCATAGAAACTGTGAAAAGATAATACATTCTGCCTGTAACCCTAATGAGATTACAACTTTAATGAGATTAGAAATGGTTTATCCCCCTGAGCCTCTAAGGGAGAGCCCAGGCCAACTGAAAACTTCATTTCAGCTTGTGAGATCCTAAGCAGAGTACTGACCTAGCTCAATAGCATTCTGACTTATACAAACACTGAGATAATAAATAGACATCCTTTTAAGTCAATAAGATGATACTATTCCAATTGTACAATTGCATTTTATGTCAGGAGTGTTTTTAAAAGGTTTCTTCATATAGAATTTGTGAGATTTTGAAAAGTGTATTCTTAAATTATTTTTTGCACTTCTAGTTATGGTATTCTCTTTTATTAATTCTTCTAATCAGTTATATTTGGTTTATGAAGTAAATAATGATAATTTTTATTATACTAATTTGCTAATTTTTAAAATTATTTATGTTACTTTCACCATCGTTTATCTGGGGATTTTCAAGAATGGTATTATTTCATCTGCAATTAGAGATATTAATTTTTATTAATTCTTATGTCTTTAATCATTTTTTATCTAATTACATTGGTCAATACTTCTAATACAATGTTAAATAGCAGTGGAAATAAGTGGCATCCTTGCTATGCCCAATTCTTAATGGGATTACTACTAGTTTTTTTATTCCCTTAAATATCATGCGGGCTTTAAGATTCAATATACATTTTATCATGTTAGGAAAATATTGTCAATTTCAATGTATTGAGTAGTTTTTAAAATTGGGAATGGGTATTGAATTTTCTCAAGAACCTTTTCTGCCTCTAGGGAGAAGCTCATATAATATTTCTCTCACTATTTATAATACAGTGAATTAAATTAATGGATTTTCTAATTTGAACCTTGAATTGCTGGAATAAATCTTACTTGACCATTATATCTCCCATCCTTTCTTAACGCACTCCAATTTTCTTTTTACCATTACCATTGAACCAAAATATCTCTGATTTAGGCCAACAGTGCTTTCCATGTTGCTAAATCTAATCATTATTCTTTTGTCCTCATCTTAATTAACTTACACAGGTCACTTTACCAAGTAGATTATACCTTTAGCTTTGGAAACTTTTTTTTTTTTTTTTTTTTTTGGCTTCCAGAACACATTCTTCATGTGTTTTGCTGCTTTTCTGGATTCTTGTTCTCAGTTCCCTCTACTGATTTCTTTGTATCTCCTCACACTCCAAACATTTGAGAATCCCAGTACTTGGTCTTTTATAATAAATCTTATATATCCAACTGCCAACTCTTAATCTCCGCTTAGATGTATGGTAAGTATCTGAAGTTTAATTGTTCTAAAATTGTACTTCAGTTGTGGAAATGCTCTATAACCTGCATTCTTTCCAATTTCAGTTTATGACAATTCACTCCTTCCAGCTTTTCAGATAACAACATTTGAAATATGCACTGAAATGCATTTACTTATTAAAATGAAACATTCATTTATTTTGTGAATATCTGGGCCAAAAGAATGTATATGTTCAGCTTTAGTAAACAATGCCAAAAAGTTTTCCCAGACAGTTATTTATTTTTCCACTGCCACCATCATGCCTGAGAGGTGCAGCTTTAGATTAGTGGTACCATCTACTATCGTCTTTTATTTATTTATATATTTATTTACTTGCTTGCTTGCTTGCTAGCTTACTTACTTTGGAAGCAGGGTCTTGCTCTCTTGCCCAGTTTACAAGCCATCCTTCCATCTCAACCTCCCAAGTAGCTGGAACTATAGATGCCCACCTGGTTTGTTTGTTTGTCTGTTTGTTTTTTGGTAGAGATGGGATCTTGCTATATTGCCCAGGCTGGTTTTAAACTCCTGGTCTGAAGTAATCCTTCTGCCCAGCCCTCCCAAAGTGTTGTGATTACGGTGTGTGCCACAGCACCTGGCCAGTATTTATTTTTAATTTTAGACTTTCTGGGGGACCATGGTTTTAAATTTGCATTTCTCTGATGTCTAATGGGTTTAAACATTTTTACAGCAGTTTATTTCGAATGTTGTGTCAGAGGCTAGCACAAGAGTTGGACTCAGAGCTCTCCTCCGTGTTCTAGTTGTGACCTCTTTGTTACATCTTTTTGAGATTCTATTTTCTGGACGGAAAAAAATGGATATTTGTTAATTTGACTTGTTAGTAATCTGAGAGAAAAATTTAGGCATTAAAGTATTGATTAAAGAAGAATGTATGTAAAAGTCTTCAAATTCATCTAAACAACATAATTAGTGATGTATATGAATGATAAATTATTTTTATCATTTAAGAATTTAATAATATAGTTTTGTTAGTATTTTTGTATTTAATCTTCTGTTTGATTTGCATGTATTAAGAATATACCACATTTAAAGCATGGCTCTGTGAAGTTCTAATATTACTAAGTTACTGTTTATTTTAAATGTTACACAGGCTCTTTCCTGAGAGACAGAGTTGTGCTGAACAATTTTTCCCACCTAGATGTTTCCATTATTTTTATTCACAACTACTAGCAGTAATTTACATTTTGTTAATGGTCCAACAATTTATAACACAATGGGATTATGAAGATTAAGTGTTTCTTAAATTCTTCTTAAATGTTATTAAGTAACATATTCACTGAGATGAATGGTATAAAATAAATAGATCTACAAATTTAGTAATTAATTATATCTCCTACTGTCTTCTCATTTCTGATTCCCCATGAAATAATCAATATTACCAGTATAATGTGTCATCTTTCACATATTAGCCTATGCATCTATAAGTATATATTAAGTTATATGCCTGTATATATATTTGTATTATTTGTTTTTGCTATCTGATATTTATAAAAGCAGGTTGGTCCCATATACACATAATCTTGCTCCTTTACATAAAATATATTATGGATATACATCAAGGTTATTAGATATGAATCTAATACATTCTTTGAAACAGCAATTAATATTACATTCTAAGGACATACCGTAATATCCATCAAGGTACAGTGCAGGAAACAGAAATCCCTCTATTTTAGGTAGAAAAAAAGTTTAGATGCCAACAAATTTGCAAAGCTGGCAGAAAATGCTCTGGACTGGACATCCAAAAATGTTTTCCAAATTGAGCATAGAAGCTACAGCATCTGAGGCTGTCTGTGGACCTCTTGAGTTCAAAAGTCACAGTATTCAGCCTATCCATACTCTAGGATCAGGAAGCTGGGGTCTGGAAGCATTAACCACTGCTGCTAATTCTACAGTGCCTCAATATCCATAGCTGGAAGATGGGCACTACAACTCAGCTACAAGTAGCTCAAACTTAGCTCAAGTCCTCATGACCTTACTTGCCAGTAGAGAGAACACATCGAAACTGAACTAAGCCAGAAGCAAACAGAAATCACAAAGAAGACCTTTACCTTTCACTTTCTATAATATACATGACTAAATCCCTTATCTGTTGAAACCAATTTGCATCCTAAACTCTTTCAGCAAGGAAACCTAGAAACCCCTCCCTCCCTCCCTCCCTTTCTCTCTCCTTCTCTCTCTCCCCCTTCCCTGACCTTCCCTTTCCTCCCTCCAAATAAAACTAGAAACCCCCCTCTCCCTCTCTCCTTCCTCCTTTCCCTTCCCTCCCTCCGTTCCTCCCTTCCTCCCTTCCTTCCCTCCCTAGTCTTTGTATTCCTATATTCCTTTCTGTTCTTTTTTATTTTCCTAGGCTTTGCCACCCAAGAAAGCCCATTAGAAGGAAAGTGAAATGGAGAATTACTGACCAGTAAATGTTATTCACCTCAATGACAACTTATTCAATTATTTACCTTTTAAATAAATTCAGATTGAATATAGTTATTAACTACTACAAACAATATTAAAATGAATAACTTTATATTTGTGGTTGTTATGAATTGGTTCTTTCTATGGGATAGACTCAAAAATTGAATTGTTATGTTAGAACTAAGTGTGTTTTTCAAAATATTGCTGAAATATTTTCTAAAACATATGTATACATATGCACATATATGTATATATTAGGAGCAATACAAATGTATGATTTCTCTCATTTTTCCTGGTATGGTAGATATTTTTAAATTATATCAACCTAATTGTTGGTTAAAGAAGTGTTAATGTTCATGTTTCTGCCTGATAACAGAGTAAATACACTTTTTCTTATTAGACATTTAAATTTAGTTTTTAATGCAGAGATTTCCATTAATGACATACTGATTTTAGATATTCCAAATATTAATATTTTTGAAGTTGTATATTATCATTTATATTAGGAAAGGAATAAGGACATCATACTAGTGACTCCATGGATCTTATTACTTAGGCCAGGGCTAAAGTAATTGTACTTATCCAAAAGTTGCAGATTGCAAGAATTACACATGCAACGCTTAAGGTGTGTTCATGATTGTTTCATAACTTCATTTAGTAAGCTTTCCATAAGCACTTATTGAATGCATAGTGATGTAACTCATTAATTTTGACCCTTAGGCACTGAATTTTCATGTTTATTTTTTTACTTTTTCCATTGAAAAATACTTTGCAAACCTACCTCTAGAGATTGACAATTGTTTGGTCTGTAAAATATGCAATAATTTTATGTATCAGACCTACCTGAGGCTAGATAATGTTTTCAGGGGTCATTTATGTTGTAGAGTTTGTCAGTACTTTATTCCTTTTAATGACTGAGTAGTTTCTGTTTTCTAAATATGTTACATATTGTTGATCCATTCTTTAGTAGATAGACTTTTGGCTGTTTCCACTTTTTTTGACTATTAAGAATAATGCCACACTTAACATTTACTACAAGTTTTTGCATAATATGTTTCATTATCCTTGGTTATATATCTAGGAGTGGAATTGCCAGGTCATGTGATAGTTCTATGTTTAACATTTTGAGGAAGTGCCAAATTGTTTTCCAAAGTTACAACAATATTTTACATTACCAAAATTGATTTATAAGGGTTTCAGTTCTAACATATTCTCAGCAACAATCAGTATTATCTGTTCTTTTTCCCCCCCTTTTTAATAAAGCCATCCTTAATGGGTATATAGTGGTATTTGATTTGCATTTCCATAATCACTGATAATGGAAAATGACTTTTCCTGTGTCTGTTTGTCATTTATATATCTGCTTTGAAGAAATGTCTATCCAAATCTTTTGTCCATTTTATATTCAGGTTTTTTTTTTGTTTTTTTGTTTTTTGTTTTTTTTACTTTTTATTGATTTATAAATATTCTTTCTGTAGTTTTTGATATTAGACACTTATCAGATAGATTGTTTGAAAATATTTTCGCCCACTCTATGTCATGTTGTTTCACTTTCTTGTAAGTATACTTGAAGAAGAAAATATTAAAAAGTTTAAAAACTAAAAGTTTGTAATTTTGATGGAGTCTTGTTTATCTATTTTAGCTTTAGCTGCCTATGCTTTAAGTATCGTATTTGAGAAAGCATTGCCTAACCCAAAGTCTCAAGAATTTATATCTATGTTTTCTTCTAAGATTTGTGTAGTTTGAACTATTACATTAATATTTTTCAATATAAGTTTAGTTAATTTTGTGTATGGTATGAAGTAGAAGTCCAAATTCAGTTTATGGTATGTGGATATTCAGTATTCCCAGCAGTATTTTTTGAAAACACTATTTTTTTCTCATTGAATTGCCTAGACACTGTTGTTAAAATTAATTGGTAATTAAAGTAGTATGGGTTAATTTTTGCCTTCTCAGGTTTATTCCATTGATTATATGTCTTTCCTTAAGCCAATACTACAAAACGAGTTTTGTTAATCAATGAGGAGAGCATTGTCATCTTAATAATATTAAGTGTTTAAATCCATAGTTACAGGTATCTTTTGATTTAGGCCTGTTTAATTCCTCTTAATTATATGTTGTAATTATCACTTGTACAAGCATTTTGATATTACAAATAAAATTTTTATAATTTAATTTTTATCTTCCTTATTTCTTGTGTATAGAAATACTGTCAATGTTTGTGTTGTCTTTGTATCCTGCAGGTTGCAAAATTGTTCATTAGACTCTATAGGTTTTTAAAAATAAATTATTTAGGATTATCTATACACAAATCCTTTTTTCTGCAAATACAGATGTTTACTTTTATCTTCTCAATCTGAAAACATTTATTTCTTTTTCTTAATCACTTTGGTTAGAACATCAAATACAATGTTAAAAAAGATAGGGGAGCAAATATTCCATTTTTTCTGACATTAGTGGTATTATCCACTTTTCATCAAGTATGATGTTGGTTTTCTTATACTCTATGAGGATAAGAAAATTTCCCTTTATTGTTAGTTAACTGAATTTATTTTAATTACAAAAGAGTATAGAATTATGTCAAATGATTTTTCTACATTCATTGAAATAATGAAATTGCTTTGGTCTTTTATTATATTAATTTGGTGTTTATTACATTTACTGATTTTACATGTTAAACCAACCTTGCATTTCTAGATAACTCTCACTTGATCATTGCGTATAATCCTTTCTATATGTTGCTGGATCCAGCAACTATTTTGTTAAGGACTTTTGTGTCTATATTCACAAGAGATATCAGTTTGTACTTTTTATTTCTTGTGATGTCTTGTCAGGATTTGCTATCACAGTGAGACTGCCTCATAGAATAAGTGGGTTAAGTGTATATTTCTTTTCTATTTTTTTGGAAAATTTTGTGAAAGACTTATGTTGATTCAGCTTTTAAAATCTAGTAAAATTCACCAATAAAGCAATTTGGTCTTGGCTTATGAGGACCAGGCTTTATGAGAAGATTTTTGATTATTAATTCAGTCTATTTGCTTGTTACAAACATTCAGATTTTCTGTTTCTTCTTGAATAAGCTTTCATAGGTGGTGTCTTTTTAGGATTTTATTCATTTCATTTTGTTTATCTAATTTGTTGGCATAACATGTTTTATAGTATTCTGTAAACACTTTTTGAAGGTTCATAGCAATATTCCCTCTTTAATATCTGATTTTAGTAATTTGAATCTTCTATCTTTTTTCTTGGTCAGTGTATGTAGTATTTTATCAATTTTCTTGACCTTTCCAAAGAACAAACTTTTGGTTTTGTTTATTCTCTCAATTTTTTGTGTGTATTATAATTCTTATTTTTGCCACTGTAGGTTTTTTAAAATTAATTTTTATTCTTTTATTTGCTTGAGGTTTAGTTTTTTCTTTTTTCCTTTTTCTGTTTCTCTTAGGTGTAAAGTTAGGTTGCTGACATATGAACTACTTTAATGTAGCTAGCCATTTCCTTTAAAGCAGTGCTCTAAGTTCACCCAATAAGTTCCAATATGTTGTACATTCATTCTCATTCATGTCAAAATATTTTCTAATCATTATTGAGATTTATTCGTATACTTGTTGGTTATCAAGAAACATATTGTTTAATGTCCATGTGTTTTGAATTTCCAAATTTCCACTTGCTATTGATTTATAATTTCATTCCAATGTGGCTGGAAAGCACTGTGTATGACTTCAGTCTTTTCAAATTTAATGTGAGTTGTTTTATACTATAACATGTGATCTCTCCTAGAGAATGTTCCATGTACATTTGACAAGAATATGTATTCTGCTATTGGATGAAGTTCTCTGTAGATGTCTATTAGGTCTGTTTGCTGTTTAATGTTGTTGAAGTCTTCATTTCCTTGTTGATCTTCTGTATAGTGGTCCTATTCGTTATTGAAAGTGTATACAAAGTCTATTTTTTGTTAAATTTTCTATTTCTCTCTTTAGTTCTGTTGGTTTTTGTTTCATGTATTTTGAAGCTTTGTTGTTGGGTAAACTGATATTTGTGATTGTTATGTCTTGATTGACACTTCTATTATTATAAAATGTCTTTTGTTTGTTCTAGCAATTTTTATTCTAAAGTCTATTTAGGCTGATATTTATCTAGCCTCTTCAGCTCTAACATGGTTATTGTTTGCATGACATTTCTTTAACATGGTTACTGTTTGCATGGAATTTCTTTTTCCAGTATTTTACTTTCAACATATTTGTGTCTTTGATCTCAGATGTGTCTTTTATGAACAATATATACTAAGACCATTTCTTCCAAATTCATTGTCAATCTTTATACTTTAATTAAAGGGTTTAATTTACTTACATTTAATGTAATTACTGATAAGGTAGGATTTGTATTTGCCATTCTGCTACTTATTTTCTCTGTGTCTTATGTCTTTATATTTTCTCTATTCTTTCATTATTGCCTTCTTTATATACCACTTTAATTACTTTGTATTTGATTCAACTATATATTTTGAATTATTTTCCTAGCAATTGCTCTGAGAGTGGAATTCACAATTTGATTTACAAAACACTATTTTGGATTAATACTAACAATTTCAATAGTATACATTTTTTTTTCTCCTCTATAGCTTTCTTTCCTTTTTCATTTGTTTATCTTGATATTGTATAAATTATATCTTTATACATTGTGTGACTATCAACAGAGATTTATAATTACGGCTTTATGCAATTGTCTTTTAAATTAGGTAAGAAAAAAGGGTTACAAAATAATACATTTATACTTTTTAAATATTTACCTATATAGTTATGATTACTGGTTGTCTTTATTTCTCCATGTGGATTCAAATTACTGTCTATCATTCTTTCATCTCAATCTGAAGGATTTCCTTTAGTATTTCTTCTAGAACAGGATTGTCTCAATATTTGATTATCTGAGAATGTCCTAATATCTCTGTTGTTTAAGTTATTGTTTTGCTTGGTATAGGATTCTTGGTACTTTTCTTTTCTTTCTATATTCTGTATATGCTTGTATATACCTTCTGGTTCCCATTGTTTTGACCGAGAAATTATCTGTTAATCATATTGAAGATCCTTTGCATGTGAAGTGTCACTTGTCTCTTGCTGCTTCCAGGATTCTCTGTCTTTGACCTTTGACAGTTTGATTGTGATGTATCTCAAGTATATATCTTTGAGTTTTTACAACTGAAATTTCTTGAGCTTCCTCAATGTGTAAATTAATGTTTTTAAACCAAATTTTGGAAGTTTTCAGTCATTTTGAATAAACTTTCTGCCTCCTGGCTCTCTTTTCTTCTTTGACTACTTTAACTTTTTTATGTATATTGGTATATTTCGTGGTATGTCACACAACTATGAAGCTCTGTTCACTTCACATTATGTTTTCTTTCTATTCTTCAGTCTAGATAATCTCAGTTGACTCATCTTCAGGTTTGCTGATTCTTTCTTCTGCCTACTCACATCTGCTGTTGAGCCCAGAGAGCAAAATATTTTAGTTCAGTTATTGTACTTTTCAACTGTAGAATTTCTAGTTGAGTTTTTAAAATAATTTATATCAGTTTCTATTTGCAAAAACATTATTTTAATGCTTTGCTTTAGTTCTTTAGATCCTTGAACATATTTAAAATAGCTGAATTGGTTAATAAAGAAAATGTCTAGTTTCCCTCTGACACTATTTCTATTGATTACTTTTTTATTCTATATAGTCTATACTTACTTAATTCTTTGAACGTCTCATTTTTACTTGTTGAAGACTGGACATTTTAAATATAATGCATTTATACTGGACATTATATTTTCACTTCTCCTCAGGATTTGTTCCTGTTGTTGTTTGCTGAGGTAGTAATTTTGATTTTGTTGTTTTTTGTTTAATGAACTTTCTAACGTAATTCAGTGAAGTCTGCTTTCTTTGTCACGTGCAGCCCCTGAAGTCTCTTTTCAGCTTAGGTTCTGTTAATCATTGGATAATAATTATTAAAATCTGAAAACAATTTCTTTCTGTCTTTGCAGAAATGTTCTGTGTGCTTGTTTAGGTTCACCTTCAATAAACAACCAGGCACTTGACAACTCTGCCTTAGTAGTGTTTTGTTGTTGTTGCTGTTTCTTGCTTTTCAAAGAGTCTCAAGATCAGCAGGTGAGGAGAGGTTAAATGGCTTCTCAGGTATTTCTAGAACATGTGAATGCCCTGGACTTTCACACATCCCTGGATATTTGCAGTCTTCTACGTTCCCAGGAATATGCTGGAGCTTTGCAAAACTACTATGGATATAATTTCATCAACTTGCCCTTTTTAGTTTATTAATTAGTCCGCTGTTCCAATTTTTAGCCACTGTCTCAGGTGGTCACAAAGTTAATCAATCACCTGTAATTTTTTTGGACAGCCATGCTCTGGGGAAAAAGCTTTTCTGGGTAAGAGTGTTTGTGCTGGTGAACTCTGTATCAAATCAAATGCAGACATCCTTGCAAGTGGAAGTTTCCATAAAAACCACCAGACAGGTCAAATAAAGATAATATTTTGAGAATGAGGCTTTGAAAGTGTTCTAGCCTGATTCTGCTCTCTCTGGTGGCTGCCAGATGGCTGCTTTTCTCCATAAATTATTATTTGAGGCTTCTGTGGAGCTGAAGAGAAGGACTAGAAGGTGAAACACCACAAAGCGCAGTCTGCTTACTAAGACTAGGCTATTTTACTAAATCAGTGCTCCCTAGATTGTTGCAAGCCTTTAGCTAATTTCAAGTGCTGACAGGCTGATTTGACATTTTTTGGCCAGTTTGTTTTAATTGCATTTATACAGGAGGGAGTTTTCAGAGACTCCTGCTTCACTGTTTTCATTGATGTCTCTGCAAAGACATAATCTGGGAATGTTGACTGTTTATTTTACGTTTTTTTCATGGTCTTTTTCATTTAAATTTTGTTTATGGTGTTTTTTGCCACATACTATTATAAAATGTGCTGCCAAAACCCATCAACTGATCTCTTGGTTTACTTGGCAAGGTGACACTCTCCTTTAGCCCAAGATTATACAAATGAAATCTTATTGATTACTCTAATTTGAACTGTTCTGTGTTTGCATTTAGACTTTTATTCATCTCAAACTTTACTTTTGTTATTATATGAGTTAGATGTGCAATATAGAGACTACTTTGAATTTTTTTAAACAGAGATTTCACATTATTCCAATTCCATTAATTAAATAACTTCTTTCTCACTAATTCAGATATAATTTTTTTAAAAATATTCATTCAAATTTATTTCTGGCCTCTAATTTTTCCCTCTGGTCTTTATTATTATTAGGAAAACAAATGTTGCTTTAATATAGTGGTATTATACGATGTTTTAGTATCTGGTAGCAAGTTTCCAATATTTTGTTTTTCAGTACCTTTTAGCTAGTCTCAGATACCTTTCTTCCTCATGAACTTCATTTAATGCAGTTAAAAAAAGAATACTCCATTTTGCTATATTTTAACACTAATGTTGGGAGAACACATATTATATTCATTAAACTTTTTTGTAACAAATCATGCTTTTCATGTGAAACTTGATTTAGGGTTTTTAATAATAGTTTTTGTTTACTTTATATAGGTCCTCTTCTTTTTGTCAAATTTGTTCCCAAATAATTTATATTTTTAAGAAAACTTTTAAAGCATTTATTCCATATTTTAAAAACAGATTATTACTTTTATAGATAAAAGCTATTCATTTCCTAATCCCTATATCTAGTAGATAAAAGCTATTCATTTTCTAATCCCTGTATCTAGCCATTTTACCAAAATTATTTATGATTGTTTTAAACAGAATTATTCTATTTTTTCTAGGTATTTAATCATGTTATCTGAAGTTGAGGATATATTCACTACTCATTTTCAATATTATAATAGCAATATTTGATTTTATCATTTAATTGTGTTTACCTAGTCTTTCCCAAAGCATGATTAATAATGGTGGTAAAAGACCAATAAGAATAATATGGTCTTATTCTTGAGTCTAATGAGGATACATTCAGCATTTTATAATTTGTTTTGGTATTTGCTATTGTTTATATTATATTTGAATAATTTTTCTCATGCTAGTTTTTTTAAATTATGAAAACTAGATAGTGAATGAATTTATTTAATGACTGTTTTGCGAAGTGTTGGTATATTTATGTTATTTTCTCCTTTAACATGTTGATATGATGAATTATTCATAATTTTCTAATAGTTTTCAATTTTTGTGTAACTGAAACACATTCTACTTCATCACGATTAATCTATTTTTTACCTGATAGAAGGATGAAACGCTACACAATTCACTTACATTCTGTATTTCTCTTTTCTTAGCTGGAAGACTTGAGAAGAGTTCATGATCAACTCACTTGGAAGAAAAAAAGTCAGGAAAATCAGTATCTGGAAGCAGTTAGTGTTTTTTATGCTGCAGTAAGTTGACTTTTTCCTATTTCCTACTTAGAACGTTATTCTCTATTTCCAAATATTGACTCATGTATCTAAAAATGATTTCATTATTATGCCGTTTTCATTTTGATAATTATACATGTATGAATGATTCTTTTCTTTTCTTAAAGAAAAAAGCATGGGATATTGAGCTTTCTGATGTTGCAAAAGATTATTCAGATATTTCTTTCAAATGTACACAACTGATGGAAGAAAATAAAAAACTTGAGATTGATATTAACACAATGACAGAAAAAATCAATGAAAGGTAAATTTAAAAATACATTTTTTCTTATATAATATAATCCAATATATTAAATTTAATAAATCTCTCCAGTTTGTGTCCCTTGAGTGATATGGTGGTGTTTTGATTCTTATTAACTTAAAATTTCAGTTCTATTCAAAATGTTGCCTTTAATCACACTGGATTCCCTTTGAAAAGTCAAAATAATTTTAAAAAGTTATAAGAAGCTTTACACACCCTAATCTCACCACTTTTTTTCGATATATTCTCTTATACTCAAAAATACTTTAGACTTGAAATAAAGTAGCCCCCACCTTAACCATGGGAGATATGTTCCAAGACCCATAGTGAATTCCTGAAACAACAGATAGTACCACTTATAGCCCTATAAGTACTACAGTGTTTCAGTCTGATAACTGAGCTGGCTACTAAGTGACTGACAGGTAGCATACACAGCATTGACATGCTAGACAAAGGGATTATTCACATCTGGGGCAGGAGAGCATGAGATTTCATCATGCTACTTAGAACAGCACACAATTTAAAACTTATGAATTGTTTATATCTGCAATTTGCCATTTAACCTTTTCAGACCACAGTTGAATACAGGTAACTAAAACTGCAGGAATCAAAACTGCAGATATGGAGGATCTTACATATGCCTTATCAAGCTCATGATCTCCTTCAGTCCACTCTGAATTTTTCCAGCAACTACTATACTAGTATTTTTGGTTTGGAAATCTATGAGTTTTCTTGACTCCTCTTTCTATTGCAACCCTCATATTTAATGTATGAACAAAAACTATTCCACATACTAAATGTATTTTCAATCTATTCTCTTCATTACTCCACCAACAATCTAATACAAGCTATCGACGTGTCTGGAATGAATTCACAATGACTAGCAGAACTGATCTACATGCAATCACTTTCTAATCCATTATCTACATTTTGATAGGAGTGTTCTTATTTATCTTAACATGAGTAGGATCAATTCCCCTCTATGTCTGCATTAATTTTAACAAGGGTGAAGGGACAAAAGATCATCCTGCAAAGTCCACTGAATAGGCATATCTGCTTCTACAGTCTCATATTCTTCCCAGTTCACCCTTATTACTTGGTTCAAATACAGTAGTATTACTTCCATTTCTTACACTTGTCACTCTTTTTCTAGCCCATACATGGTATTTTTATGCTACTTTATTTTCCCACAATGTTTTTTTTACCACTTCTTTCTACCTAGTTGCCACTTATCCTTAAGGTTACAGCTGAGGAGTCAGCTCTGGGAAGCTTTCATTGACTTTTCTATGAAATTCAGTTCCTCTGTTACATGTACATGTGGTACACATGGCTCTCTTTCTCACACTTCTCCTCATATTCATAATTTTATATATGAATATTTGATTTATTTCTATCTTCCTCAAAAATGGAAAGATCCATGAGGTCAGACCATGACTACTTTTTCTTCACTGTTGAAACCTCATCATATAGCAAAGGGTCTGACACATACTATGCTATCAGGAAAAAGGTGGCAATGATACTTGATGATTGTACTGGAAGTTTGATAAAATTTCTTAGGATTATTTTACCTTTGGAAATGATGGAATGGAACAATTTGTAATACTTACTTGTATGTTAAACGTACAGGATGTTGGCTCTTTAAAGAATAACTCAAAACTGTAGTTGCTAATATTACTACATTTTATCATTTTATTTTATAAAGAAAAAGAACCGAGGAGCAAAAGCAAACAAACATCTGAAGAGTGGGTGAGCTAATAAGGACACCCACCTGGAGGAAAGGAAGTGTGTGTAAGAGTTAGCACTTAGATTATTCTGCAGTAACCCCCAAATCTTAGTGCCTCAAAATGAAAAGGTTGATTTCTCACTGACATTGTAATTTAGCTGGTAATGGAGGGAAAAATACATTAGTGAGATCAGTCAATGGCTCTGATAGCTTCCACAGGAAGGTGATACATGTTAATACCACTCACATTCCTTTGAACAAAGCAAGTCACATGACCAAGTCTGATGTCAGTGGGATGACAAGTCTGATTCTCTCAAGAATAGATATAGTGAATAATAGGGCACACTAGCAAGTCTATCACAAGCTGTGGGAATACAGCTGTATTTATGGGGGAGGATTTCCATGGTGCATATCTTACCCAGAAAACATCTTGAAACATTACTTAATTATTTAATTATCTTCCAATTTTTACCAGAAGTTAAAAATTAAATGGATAATTTCTAACAGTGGATTACATGGTACTGAACAGAGAATTAATAAATGATCAGTAAAATAAAGTGAAAGAGGGATTAAGGGATTTGCAGGCAAGAGTCAGGTCTACCATATATCGAAGTCATGTTCCTAAAGAAGAGAAGGTAAAACACAGAACAAAGAGATAATTGGCAATTCATATATCAAAATAGTTATTATATTCTTGTTTCTAACTTGTAACTATATATATATGTATGTGTCACATGTATGTATGTATGCGAATAATTTTATCTATTTCGATTATTTGCACATTTAAACTGGCACATCTATGTATATGTGGCAAGTATATATTGCATTACAAATGTATACAAGTGTAATTTTTCATGTCCTAAAATTTTGTTTGCTTTTCTTCCAAATTTGCTAGGTCATTTTATAATTTTTTGTTTAACACAGATACTTAAAACTTATCTTTTATCTCTTAAATAGTGTGAATAATTATAATCTACACCTAATAATTTAAATATCTGAGTCTTTGTAATTTATTTCTGCTTCTTATTCATCCAGCTCATGCTTCAGTACCTTTTTCCTTTGTATTCTTGGTTATTTTTTTAAAACCATGTGTAGTCCATTTGCTTCCGAATGCTATTTGCAGAAAATCTTTGAGTCCTAGGATAAAGTTGGGTTAATCATTGCAACCTTACACTTATGAGAAGGTTCTGTTTTTCAATTTGTGTCCTTGGATATGCTCTAGACTATGATTTTGTTTCCTAAGACATATTTAACAAAGCTCCATTTAATTAAAAGTTCCAGTGCCTTAAGAGCAGTAATGTCTTCTTAGCACGCTGACTGTAACATGTTTGTTGTAAGAAATTTGGAAAATATAGAAAGTAAAAAAAGAGATTGAGACCCTAACATTGTTTCAATTCATAGAAATATAGCTATTAATACATTGCTAATTTTTTTCCTTCTTACTGAATAATTGTGAGTTTTGATGTTATTCCTGACATGATATAATAGATTTTTTTCACCATATAAAACAACTGTTAAATACTACATTTATGTATTGGAACATGGAGTTCAAAACAATATTCAAAACTATGATTTATGTAATAATTGCTGTTATTTAGATTGCTCTCATTTTTACTATTTGTTGTGAATATTATGGCAGTAGATTATTTTGTTTAGAAATTTTTATCAGTATATTGGATTTTAAAATTTAAAATAGTTTTATAGAATTTGATTCAGTATAATACTTTTAAAACTCCCACTTCATCTCTACATCTACTTTCCAGAAAGACAATCCCATTCAGAAGGCTGTGCAGTACATAAGCCTGTCCTCTCACACACCTGTGAATGAAGATAGTTTTCATTCGTCATAGTGGAATATGATAATGTTGTTTTGAACTCCATTTATTTGATTAGTAGGGAGGTCGAATATTTGTACATCCTCTCTTGAATTCTACTTTTCCTAAATAGTTCTTCTATGTTTCCAAGGAAGAAATGAGGAACTAAGAGTTCTAATGAGCAAAAAGAGCTTTCCTAAAGTCCCACAGCTAGAATTCAAAATATGACTTTCTGTATTCAGGTTCAGAATATTAACCTCCTCTCATTTTTTGCAGTTTAATCTGACTTAAATTTAACCAACACTTAGTAAATGTTCAAATACGCTCAATATATCAGTCCGATAATAACAATCACAAATAGTAGATCTAATGTTAAAATTGCTGTTATTAATATTTTGGGGCAAAGATAAGATGGTGGTGGGTTCACAGAGTGACACCTTTGATGTGGCTAGAGCTTAGAGCAAGTACATGATCTGACCTGTTTGTGTCTGTCTGGGTGTGTGTGTGTGTGCGTGTCTGTGTGTGCATGCAGTATGTGTTTTTATGTGGCAGGCCGTCAGGAGAAAACACTGAGGCTAAGGAACTACCATGCCAGATAATGAATCATTTTAAGGTGTTTGGATTCAGCTAAAGACCGTAGCTGTCCACTAAAGAAGCCATATGAATCAGACTTTCCTTTTAAAGATGTCATTTTAGCAATATTTGGATGAGTTAAGGTTTGAAAAACTAGTTTGATAATCTTACCAGACATTAAATGAAAAATGTGTGGATGAACAGAAGGAAGGTTGGAGGGTTAATGCTGCTATGTTTGATTGGAATATTGTATGGTGCAATACAAGTGTAAGTATCTGGAAATCACTTTGATTTGTGAGTCTGAAATTGTAGTAAGATGATCTAGGACAGATGTTAGATATAAAATATGAAGTACTTTAAATTGTCAGGCAAGTGTTTTCATGTTTTTTCCTTCATATGTTTCTTAAAATTTTGAATTTTTATAAATGTAACTTGTATGGAAAAATTATAACACTTGGCTATATATCAGCATAACTTAAAAATTTCCCAATATCTGATAGGGCAGAATCAAGAAATATAGTTAATGGCCCTATCTACTAACCCATAGTTTGGTTTTTCATGAAATCATGACTATCTACTCAGAAAATATAAGGGAAAACCTCATTCATTAGAAAATTAAACGCAAAATGCAATTAAGAAGACATACATAGAAAGTAGGAAGTTTCTGTGGAGAGAGTACCAAATGTGATTAACATGTACTTTAAAAATAAATAAATAGAGGGGTATGTCAAAAATTTGAATATGACCCAATTATGAGCAAATGTCAAATTCTAACCAAATAAATTAAAAGTCTTATTGCAATTTTAACTAAACTCCTAATAGAATTTTATTTTATAATAAAATAACCAAGTTAATTTTAAAGTGACTATTTATGGGGACAAACAGCTCTGTGGTATATATAAATGTGAAAAAGATTATATAACTGTTAAACTCTGTAGTACTGTTCAAGGTAGAGATAGCTAGGAAACTGAAATATCAATGGATACCAATAGCAATCAATTAGGAATAAAATTTAAAAGATATCTCTTACAATATAATTTTGAAAAATCAAATCCACGAAATGAATCTAGCAAGGTGGTGTCTGATAATATTACCTGAAAGACTACATAACATTTTTGAAGCAAATTAAAGAAGATGTCAGTCAACAGAGAGGGGAATACGTTGGCCATGAATTGCAACACTCCCTGTTATCAAGATGTTCATGCAATCTCAAGAAAATTCTTAGCAAATTTTGTGTTTATATGCATGTGTGTATACATGTAAACTTAAACACTTGATATTAAAATGTATATGGAAAATTGAAGAAGGAAAAATATTTAACAATGTTGAAGAACTAGGCTTCAGAAATTATAATGCGGTTTTTCAAAATTCACAATAGAGCTCAATATGTAAAATGACTAGTTACTGGTACTAGAGTAGAAAGATAGACCAGTGGAAATGAGTAGAAAGTCCAGAATCAGGCCTATGCACTGTGTTTATGGCAAGTGTGCCACTGTAGTGCAGCAAATAGCAAAGAATAAATGGCCTTATGAAAAAAAAAATGTCTTTCCCCTACCTATCTTACAAACAACAGTCTATTTTTGGAACATAGTTGTAAATGTGAAAGTTAAAACAATACAAAATTCTAAGAAAACGTAGAAAAATATCAATATGAGTCAGGTAAAGTTTTCTTAAACAGGAAAATAAATACCAGCATAGAGAAAAAAACTGAATAATAAACATTCCATTAAGCTAGAGATAAGGTAAACCACAGACTAATAAAATATACTTGTAATAGCTATATCTGAGAAGAAAAATTGATAAACCAAAAAATTGGTGGAGAAAAATTAGTAAATAATAAAATTATATGTATATATATAAAATATAATGATAAATATAAAATAACAAAAATTAAAAATTAAAGAAAAAGCAAATAATAAAATAATCTGCAGAATTGAACAGTCACTTCACAAAAGAGGATAAGCAAATGTACAATAATCATGAAAGAGAAGAATGACTAGATAAGATATAACATATTCATAAAAAGTAATACTCTGCAGCAGTGAGAATGAACAGATTTCAGCTATACACAACAACATGAATGAATCTTAGAAACATAATATTGAGTAAAAGAAGACAAAATGGCTGTATATACTGTGTGGCCTTGTTCAGAAACAGGCAAAATGGTCATAGGAGTCAGGATTGCAGTTCCTGTTGGGTGTCAGTGACAGAGAGAGCACACACCTGAGATTCTACTGGCCATGTGTTTTATATATATATACATATATATACGTATATATATATATATACACATATATATACGTATATATATATATACACACACACACACACACACACATATATATATACATATATATATACACACATATACATATATATATATATACACATATATATAATTATTATATATAAATATATTCTGAATGAGGGTGGTACTGGTATATTCACATTAAAAATGGATTGAGCTATACTTTTTGATTTGCAGTCTTCTGTACAAACATTCTACTTCAATAAAATGTTACTTTTAAAACAAACATTAAATTACATAAATTGTTAATTCAGTTCATCTAAAATGTGTTCAACAACTTATTAATCATTTACTGAATTCATATTGTACACAGACATTATGGTAAGTTCTAAAGTTGTAATATATATGTGGAAAACCTTCTGCCTTCAATGAGCCCCCAAGAAAATACATAATTATTATAGAGGTTATGCTTTTTCAGTTTGATATGGTTGGCTCTATGTCCCCACTCAGATCTCATCTTGTATCTCCACGTGTTGGGAGAGGGGCTAGTGGGAGGTGATTGAATCATGGGGCAGACTTCCCCATTGTTGTTCTCATGATAGTGAGTGAATTCTCAGGAGATCTGATTCTTTGAAAGTATGTGGCATTTCCTCCTTCACTCTCTCTCTCTCCTGTTCAGCCGTGCTAAGACGTGCTTGACTCCCCTTTGCCTTCTGCCATGAATATAACTTTCCAGAGGCCTCCCAGTCACGCTTCCTGTTAAGCCTGAAGAACTGTGAATCTCACTTCTTCATAAATTGCCCAGTCTCAGGTAGTTCTTTATAGCAGTGTGAAAACGTACTACTAATACAGTAGCCTAATAAGTATAGTAAGAAATGCAAAAGAGGAAAAAAAAAAAAAAAAAAAAAAAGAAATGCAAAAGAGGGAGCTTGCGGGAGATTCTGCATTGCAGCTCATTTTGGCTGATACTGACTATGATTACCTGGGATTAAAAAGCATATAAGCAAAAAAACTTAGTTCTGTGTTTTCCTTTAAGTACCCCGCTTTCTATGAAGATATTACATTTGTTAATAATTTTTTCTCTTCAAAGTAATATGGCCTTGTGATGTTTTTACATATAAAATTAGATAAAATGCACAGCCTTTATTTATGGCTACAGACCCACTGTCTTGTAACTGCTTGCACATAGGCCCTATGCCCTCATTTCCCCCATTTTTGGAACCTCAAGGACTAACCTAGCATCTGAAACATTGTTGAGGTACATTATGTGCTCTATAATATATTCAGTAGAAAATAATCATTTGTAGTATACTACGTGTAACTTGTTCCATTGTAGGAAATACTTAATATAGAGATTAACGATTTTAATCTTTAGAGCTCCATCTGAGAAATAGCTTCATATATCCTTATTTTTACTTCATTTAAAATATTTTCAAATGGCAATTTAATAACTTTATAACTATGATTAATAAACTAATATAACTTTATACTTATGACTAAATGTGCTATATTTAAAGAAAACAGAGAATTAAAAAGCAACTGTGTGAGAGTGTTTGTGTGTCCTGAGCACCTGTTTTGTGTCTGACACTGTTTGAGGTGCTCATGACAATGTTTAAATTTACATTGTTGTATAGGATAATAATAATAAACATGTTAATTAATAAATATGTAATTTGAAATGTAGTCATTGATACTCTTGTGAGGACAATAAAATTAAATAATGTGGTAAAGAGTGACAGGCAAGGTGAGCGTTGAGGACTTTGCTTTAGCATAGACATTCAGTGTCACCTCTCTGAGAAAGTAATGTTGGTATTGAGACCTGAATGAAGACATGTCAGTGTTAAGCAGGTCTGAGGAAGAGAATTCCAAGCATAAGAGGAAGCCTTGAGATAGATAGAAATTATATGTGCCCTGAAAAGAGAATGGAGGCTGGTGTTGCTAGAAAATTGTATGAGAGGGGTAATTCATAGAGACAAATGTTGGTGAGGCAGGTGGGACTCATATACTAAAAGCTCGTAAGTGTGCTGTGATAGAGCCATATGATTAAAGCATTTTTATAATCCTACATTTTAGGGAGATCAATTGGGCTGCTTAGTGAAGGATGGACTTTGGTGCATTTAAGAAGAAGGTTTTTTTTTGTAATTCAAAAAAATACGTAATTATGACATATAGATAAAGATTTTTGCAGTATAAATGGTAAGACATTCAGATATATTTTGGAGAGGATGCCAACACGACCTTCTGGTAGGTGGGATATAAGATGTAAGGGAAGAAATGGTCAGGCTATTTGCTGAAATAACAAGAGCTTATAGAAGGCATGAAGAGGATTTGAGGAGAGAAGATAATGTCTCCTTAGGCCATATTAAATTTCAGATTCTTATGAGCTCTTGAAATGGAAATGAGAAGTAACAATTAGATACATTGGTTTACAGCCCAGTGATGAGGAGGATACCAAAGACAAATTTGGAGTCATAAAATTAAACAATGGGACAGTTTGAGATGTCTAAAAAGAGAGTGTAGGCAGAGAAGTAATGAGAATTTACATTTTGTGCAATATGGACAATGGAGAATATGAAAAGTTTTTTGCTACAGAACTCTTATAAATGGGGCATCCACAGGGCTCCTATCTTTCAAATGAAGAGCTGAGCTTATGGGCAAGTAAAGGAAATCCTCAGGGGTCAATGCATTGAAAGTAATTGAACAACTGCAGGGTGAATTCCCAGCTGATATCTGGCTGCCCTGAAAATATAGGTGGAAGAATAGCCTTGGGTACTTGGTAAACAAGGGAATTAAATTTTAGTGGCTTCAAATAATAGGTCATGGGCCATGGATCTGTTCAAGTGAAGGAGCTGGATAAAGTAAGGACACTTAAATTAATAGAAAAAATCTACCCGGGAGGGAAGGCAGAGGCAAGAGTGTCTGTCTACGTCTGGGACCTGGGCGAAAGAAAAGAAAGCAAGAACATTCCCATTCTGCCCTCTTTTCACAGTACTTTGGTGAGTTAATTTATACCATCTATGTGTTCGTAGAAGGCCCTAACCAATAAATTATCATAGAAAAGTTACCCTGTTCTGCTCAAATAGTCAATGGAGGAATAAACCCTAGACTGAGGCCATATAAGATTCTCACAGAAAAAGTAAGGCTTTTAAAAATGAACTCATATAATTATAAAGCACATAAGGAAAGCTACAATGTGAATTGGAGTTATCAGAAATGATAAGATTCTTATCATTCTTATCAAATAAATAATTAAATAGAACTCAGATCAATTATGAGATTCATTCTATCTAAGTTTTAAATGGCTAATGGAAACAAAACAGACTAATAGAACACTATCCAAAAAGTGCTGGCAGTGAAAAAGAATCCACCAAAACGTGTAAAAATTAAAACGGGATTCATTTCTACTGAAGATTCTATTAATTAAATAGTAGAAAGAGCTGGGGGAAAAATCATCTGTGTGCCTAAAAATAGAACCCAGAATGCAGCACAGAGAGAAAAAGGGAGAAAATCTGGAAGAAATATTAAAGTTGTGGAAAACAGAATGAGAAATAAAGGAAAGAATGGGGAAAGCAGTACTCTAAAAGATAATGGCAGATGATCTATAATTTTTAGAACATAGATTTTCAGCTTCAAACAGCACCATAAATCCCACACAACATGAACTCATAAATAAAACTTTAATCTATTTAAACCATAGTTTACTCAAGTTGGAAGGAGAAATTAAAGGCATGACATGCTTTTTGTCAAACGAATGTATTCTACAGGGACAGCACCCACAATGGCTTTCCTTCCTCTTTAAATTTAAGGAGTCAATGATACTTTTTGTTCAAGGCCAAGGCGTTCATCTGTGCTATTGGTCTCGACCTCTTCTGCCTTGTTCAGGGCATAGTTTTATTCGTAACACTTCCATTTTTAACATTTTTATTCACTATCTTTTTTCATTTTTAGCCTGTAGACATCATTAATCCTCCTCCAGTATAAAATAAAAGGTTTGCTTTCATCCTATTTGTACTTTTAGCAAATCACTCAGTAGTTCCCTTTTACTCTTATTAAAAATTTCCTATAGTTAGCAACATTTGGTAGATTATTAGTAATATTTCCTTCACTATTAATCATTTTTTGACACACAGCAGTCTGGCCTCTTAAATCCCATGCTACCAAAATCTGTCTTACTTAAGGGCAAAAAAAGACCTTTCTTCCAGAATCCAGGAGGTCATTTTTCAGTCCTGTGGTGGGCTGGGGTTTTTTTCTTTCTTTTTTTCTTCCTGCATGCGACCCAAGCATTTGTGTCTATGCCCTTTTTGACGCTACCCCTTTTTGAGATTCAGGATGCCATTCTTTTGGTTCTTCCTTTAGCTCTGTGAAGCTGTTCTTTTTAGGAATCCTAGAGAAGCTGACATATCTCTGCTATCCCTGATTAGTTTAGGGTACTAATTTCAGCCCTTTTATACCCTTGCTCCATCTCCTGCCCCAGGAATTTCACCTGTTTCCCCTTATTTTAACATGTACTATACATTTTGACACTTTAATCTCACTCCACATTTTCTAGCTCTACCAAAAGTATAATTTTGAGTATCTACTCTACCCCTAACTCACGTCGTGCACTGATCCACCAAGTTACCTGTTTTGGGCGTCATTCTATATCCCTCTCTCCTGGCTCACTGCCAGCCAGCATCTGACCAACTTCTTTAAATGTGTCTCCAATGGGTACTTTTCTTTCTATTTCAATTACCAACAAAATAAACCAGGCCCTTATTGTCTCATAATGGGAACACTATTTTTTTTCAGCAGCTTAAAAACATATCATAGGCTCTCTACCAGCTGTTGGATAAAGTTCTGTCTTCCAGACTGACAGATTAGACACTGTAAACTGTCACCTGCCTAACTTCAGACTCATCTCTTATTCTTCCTTCTATGATCTTAGTCTGTTTTGTGTTACTATAACAGAATACCTGAGCTGGGTAATTTGTAAAGAAAAGAGGTTTATTCACTTCATGGTTCTACAGGCTTGGAAGTTCAAGAGTATGACCCTATCCTGGGTAGGGCTTTCATGCATCCAAACATGCTGGAGAAGGTCAAAGGGGAAGTGAACAGGTACAAAGAGACAAAGCTTGAGAGGCATCCTGGTTTTATAGCAACCCACTCTCATGGGAACTAATTAACTTCCATAAAAGCTAATCCAATTTCACCAAAGCAAGAGCTTACTATGTAGCCAGAATAGCACCAAGCCATTCATGAGGGATCTACCACTGTGACTGAAACTCTTCCTGCTAGGCCCCACCCTGTAACACTGTCACATCGAGGATCAAATGTCAACATGGGTTTTAACAATGACAAACAAACAACCTCCAAAGCAATCCTTATGTTCTAACCTATTAAAAGGCTTCTGCATCTTTCAGCTCCAGTTTGGTCTCCAGTATTCTTCTGATTGGAATTTCCTTTTTTTTCCTCCTCCTTCCACCTGCTCTTCCTCTTCCTTCTCTTCCTCTTCTTCTTCAGCATGTTTTTAAATCTGATTAATTGACCCTTCATACAATAGCTCAGACATTAACTATTCCCAGAAGCTTTCCCTCTCCATAACTTATCTTCCCGTGTCTACAAACCAAAACAGTGCTGAGTGCTTCTTCCATTATTGTACTTATTATTGCACTGGAATCTGTTTTTTGTTTCTTTTTTTCCTTTATGAGTGTATAAACTTGTTTCTATTTATCTTTATAGCTCAGTCACCTAGCACAGTTGTTGACATATAATCAATGCTCAATAAATATCTATTTAACTAACTTTCCCTGGTTCCTTGTACTTTCCACACTATATACAGTTACTGCAGGTTTGCTTATTTGTTGCTTCATCTTTGGCTTGAGCTGCTTATTTGCAGTCCTTGTGTATCTCTCTCTCTCTCTCTCTCTCTCTCTCTGTGTGTGTGTGTGTGTGTGTGTGTGTGTGTCAATAGGTGTTGAATAAATGACATAATGAATGATAGCTAAATATAAAAGTTTTTTCTTAGTTCTTCCTTGGCTTCAGTAGCTCTGTATTCCTGTTCTCTGTGCTATATACTCTGATGTCATATCCACTTGTGTCTCCTTATGTTTCAAAGCAAGACTAAGGATTATTTTACTTATATTTGTTTTTCTCTCTCATGTGTGTCATCTCACTAAAGTAGAGACCAGGATAAAGAGTGAGGCAGCTTTTATATACTATTTTAATCAACAAAAAAACTGTTTATTAAATCACTTGTATTATTCAATGTTGGTAAGCAGTATGTATGTATTACCCTCAATTTATTTAATCTTGATTACAACTTTGTTGATAGGTATTATTAAATTAATCATACAGATAAGGAAATTTAGTATGAAACCATCCTTCCCCAGTTACATAAGGAGCAATCAGAGTTTGAATACAGATCTACTTAACTCCAAAATTTATGTTCTTTCCATTTATCAACACTGCCTCTTCTCTTCTGTTAGGTAAGTCTTGATTCCTATATCTGACACGTTACGGAAGATTTTTACACAAAAATTACTTCAAAAAACAAATCAAAAGCTTATGGTTTAACTTAATTCTCCATCTCTACATGTGACTATATCTATTGTTTATCTCAGAACGATCCATTCTTGTCCTCTCTTTTATTTGTTATCTTTTTAAAATCTACCATTTATCAGAATCACCTTCCCCTTAGACCCAGTTTCTCTTTTGACTGACGTCCACACATAATTTAATGGTTAAAAAGCAAATCACTGATTTCACAAGTCTAGTGAATGTCCCCATGAAACATCCCCAAATTGAAACTGTTATATACACTAAGATTCCATTAGAAAACTATGTTACCATTTGATGCCATTCTCAGACTGTTACCCTATGTAAATAAATTACATAATTACTGTATAATATATTGTTCAGATATATTTTATCTTAAGAATGACAACATTAAAACACAGATGCCATATTTGTTAACAGACTTTGTTCTGTTATCATATACTTACAAGTATTTACTAGACCTTTTAGTGACAACAAAGATGATATGTTTGTTTACCTTGTAGAAGCAGTTTGTAATTTGATAATTTTGTCTTTCAAACCAATGAGTATCCATTAGAAATAGACCCTTTACATTTGGGACATTTGACTTGAGCAAACAATTTCACTTACTTGTTTATTCATATGATAGGCAGGCTTCAAAAACCTAAGTCAAGGAAAATGAGCTTGTTTAAAATGATTTGAAATTGATTAATTTAGATTTAGTTTGCTTGAAGTTAACTGTGTGGTATGAATTTCTATATAGTCATTTTCTTACATTCAAGCTCTGTAAAATATTCTAAATATCTGTTTCTAGTGTTGAATTGTATGTCAAGCAAGACAATGCCATTGTAACTGCAGTGGGCTGAAGATGGGATTGGTAATTGAGGGAAATGAGCAAAAAAGCTGTTGAACAATACAGACATATTGGCACGTTTTATGAAGTTTTTTTTTTTTTTTTCTTCCTGAGGAAACAGGATGGTGATTTATTTGTAAAGATAGCAATTAGAATGTTACTGAAGTTGTTAAATAGCCTGGAATACCTAGAATGAATCCACAGGGCACTGTGGTTTTCATACCCATTTAGCTATGTCTTACCAGCCCATTAATTTGAGTTGCTTCACAGAAGTGTCAAATACTTCTTTTTCTAGCATTGCACAATAAATTTTTCAATCGATATTTTAAATAATTTTATTTGGGGTTTTTATTTTTTTCAGATATTAAAAGAGAAAAGTATATAAATACTGCATTAAAATGATATACACATCATTTAAAATTAACTATTCACCCATGTTAGCCTATTTTAGACTTTTTTTCAGAGAGTTAAAGTACTAAAAATAAATTATACTTTCTATTCCTACTTTCTACCTCTGCAGAGGCATTGAAATGTGAATTTGGATGATACAGTCCATGCAAGAACTTAGACTTTCAATCCATTAGCTCTCTCATTTTCAACAATTTTTTCTCCCATCCCACACCAGCCACCTTCTCTTACAGTTTTACTCTATTTTTGTCATTTCCAAAAATTGAGTTACTTCCTGGTCTCCATTTTAGTATCCACTCAGATAACCAACACCTCTTTTTCCAGCTTACTCTACTAGCACCCTCACTCCAGCAAATATTTGACACTATGATGACCAATCTATCATCGTTTTTAAGAGGAAACAGCATGGTGATTTATATATCCACCTTCTTGTTCTTCTTTCCCTTCTTACAGAACCTAATTATGTTGGATCAAAATAAGCACATATTTAAATGACATTCAAGACTGTGTTTTTATGACTTGAAAAGCCCTATCCCTGAACTAAACCAGCAGCTTTCTTCATGGAACTTTTCCTAGCAGCTGAATGTGGCTAAAATAAAACACAACTATGCTAAATAGTCTCATGGGGTGGATCCTGGTATGGTGGGCCCTAGAGGTTATAGCATATGGGGGCAGTAGATAAAAAGTATACAGTATTATGAATACAAAATACCCACAGTCACTTGAATACCACTTGACAGAGGGTACCTTATATTAGAAAGAATGATCTTCCTCAATTGTGATTAAAAGTATCTTGTTTCTACAAACTTTATAAAAACATATGACCATGTGGAAACACTGCTAGGGAGACACTCAAAGAACTTTGAAAGGGGCTGGGGCCAATTAGAGGCCCTCATGTTTAAACTTCATTAGCAGCACCATAAATTTACTTCTGAATAGAACTTAAATTCGATGACCATAAATCTCAAGTGATTATTCAGCACGGCCAAGAAATTTCTAGACAATTCAGCTTTTCTGATGACTGTTTTATATCTTCTCCCTCTCTTCAATCTTAATATCCATATTATCCTCATTTTAAACAAATCATCTTCTTCATAGGGAGTATAGATGTATATCTATAATCAATGAGAATTACCTCAGTCTCTTGCCAGCTTACTCGTGCAGAATATAAATATGCTATCTTTCCCATGAATCACTATTTCTCTTTAACAGCACATGAGTTTTGCGCGATATTGCTCATGTAATAAAGTATGAAAATACAAAATAAACCTTTGTCCTGAAACTCATCTCTCTCTTTCTATTTTTTGTAGCAAATCTTTAAAACACACACACACACATCTATTTCTGTGAACTCACATTCAATTCTCTATTGATTCGACTCAACCAGGCTTTTCTCAGTGTCATATTCTGGATCCAGTGTCAATTTTTCTCATTAATTTGAATTTTTTTATTGTTTTCTTCCTTAGTTTTGCTTGGTAGGACATATGATGGCATTTTGGAAATAATTTCTTTATAAATAATTTATCTTTTCTTTCTGAGAACTTTAGAAATTTCTTATTTCAGAGTTCTGAAATTGCACAATTTTTTTTCTAGCTATGTGTGTGTATACTTTTTTCAGCTTAGCATGAAGCAAGACTCTTCAATGTGATGATCTGTTGCTTTTTGGTACTGATATTTTTTGGGGTACAGTTTTGCGATCTACACCTGCTACCTATTATCCTATTTCCTATCCTATGATGCTCTGATAGGCGTCTGATAGTTTGTCAATTGCTTCTCATAATTCTGCATTTTTATGATGTATTTCGAGAATATAGAATCAGAAGCATTGATGTAAATAAAAATTTCATTTCTTGTTGGATTGTTTCTTTTATTATCTACTTTTACCTTCTTTCTTATTTGTGGTTTTCTCATTAAATGATATCTTCTAATATGAATGTTGTTGTGCTAATGTTTATTTTCAAATTTTTTGGGTGATTTAGTCCCCAGTATTTATTTTTCAGGCAGCAGTGAATCTTATTTTTAAAACATAATCTGATGATTTTAGTAGGTATACTTTCAATATGTGTATTATGATATGCCTAATTAGTGACACTAGTTATAAAACATGTTTAGATCATTATAAACATTTTAAATAAATCTGGAATTATTTAGTTTTTCCATTATCCTCCTGAGCATTACACATATTTTTGCAAAAAATTAATTACTATTAAACATCTTTACACTTGTTCTATTTTTTAAATAGTTGTCTGGTGCCATTGTTTCACTTTCAAATGATATTTTTTCATAATTAATACTTACATATGTTTGCTGATATTTCTCATTCATTTTTGTCTTTATATCTTCTTATTTATCCTTTCGGTTCACTTTCCTGTGGCTAAAGTGATTCTTTAATAGTTATTTTAATAAAGGCTTTCTGGTAAATTTTCTTAACCTACACCAATTTAGCTCATCTATCTTGAATAATAATTTAGCAATGTATGAAACTATAGCTTCACATTTATTTTTGCTTACATTTGAAAGTAATTTTCTTTTGGCATTTATTATATCACTTTATGTGCCCTTAATAAGTACCTTTAATATTTTACTATTTTATCACAGTATCTTTAGCTATAGTTTTTTTATTTTTATAATGTTCAGTATTCACAACCCATTTTGTTTTCTGGTCTGTGGTCCTATTTTTTTCTCGTCTAGAAATTTTTCTCATTTTAAACTAATCATCTTCACAGGGAGTATAGAAATTTTCTCTAGTCTTTCCATAACATATCTTATTATTGTTCTTTCTGCAAACCAAAGGGTATGTTGCTTAACACATACTCAAACACATACCACACATTGATCCCACTCCACTTAATGCATGGACTGTTTGTGTTCCACAAAACAAATACATGTATAAACCTGCACACACATATATACATATACATACACAAAGATAAGCACACATATACACATATGTACACAGTAAACATAAAATATGCATATACACTAATACAAATATGCATGTGTACACAAACATAAATACACATAGACTCAAGAGTATACATATACTATGTATAGACACAAACGTGCCACACATATATAGTGTGTGTGGTTGCACACACACACACACCCCCCACATATTTTGTGCTGATTTTTGAATGAATATTTTAGTACTTCATTCCTGTCTATTAATCCAAAACTCTCTTTGACTCTTCTCAGTTTGGAGATTTTGGTTCTATTTCAAAACTATTTTAATTATTTCTGTTCCTATTTCTTTTAATCTTATAAATTGTCATCTTCCCCATCTACCTATTTTTGTCTAAATTCTGCTGTGTGTCAAAATGTATTTTCCTTTTACAAAATTAGTTATTCCTTTGCTTAGATCTTTGAGCATTTTAAATATACTTAGTTTAAGTTCTTTGTCAAAATGTTTCATAAAACCAGTATCACCTACCATGGATTGGATTCACACTCTGATTGCTAGGTCTTTGGAAACAATATATTTCTTAATATGTCTTGGTGTCTTTTTTTGAAGCCTTTCATTCTAAATAAGCAGGTCCCTTTTCTGTCTCTGTCTCTGGCTCTCACACACATGTAACACACGCACATACATACACACACACCACTCTCTTTCTCTCATACATACACATCTTCTTGTTCTTCTCTTTCCAACTAAAGTTATGTCATTGCTTCTACCTCACCCTACTTGGTCCCAATTCACCAATCTTTAAATTCTTCCAGTTATGGTCCCCTTTTCTGATTCCCAGTGATCATCCAAAGATGATATTGGGAATAACATTATTGCAGTTACTGATTCAATATGCAGCTTGGTTGACTTATTGGTCTCAGGATCTGTTCTCAATGTCTTCGCTCCTTCCTCTCTATTTATCTTTACTCCTAGTCAGTGAATGATCCTTTCACATCAAGCACAGCTCATGCAAAGCCCTGCCATGAGTCAGTGAACCTTGCACTGGTCACTCATCTGGTGGAATACCTTCAGTTAGTTTTATGCTTCTCTTCTACTGCTGTTTTGATTTTTAACCCCCTTTCTATTCTACAGAGATGGTTACCTTGTTTATGAGCTTTAGCTATGTGTCCTACATGCCTTGAATGTATGTTTATTTTTATTTCTACATCACTCTTTCATCCTATTCTGGAATAGGTGGGAATGAGGGATCAGTGTAGCTCATGATCAGCTGATTTGGCCACATGAATTCAATCTCCTCTGTGTTCTATTAAATGAGAGCATTCATGTGTATTCACCCCAGCCTCTTGAGCAGTGCTAGTTAAATGAAGTGTGTTCTTCAACTAAGTGTCATCAACCCAGGAACATATTCTCAGACCCATCCTACATCTACTGAACCACATTCTGAGAGTGAAGCCTAGGATGTGACTTTCAAAGCTCTCCCCATGATTTTTATGTACATAAAAGCTTTAGAAATACTGCTCCAGCTAATATCCATAGTTTGCTTTCTGGTTGCATGTTAGGATCACCTGGAATGCTAAAAAATAGTGACGCTGGAGCTTTACCCCAGGTTGATTATATATTATTATAAGCCTAGTAATCCATTCAGAATTTTTGGAAGCACAAGTCTTATTAAATCCTTTGCAAGTTATTATAATGCGGAGTTAGTATTGACAACCATTGCTTTATTCAAGTGGCTCTCAAAAGGGATGATTTTGTACCTTCAGGAGATTTTTTGGCAGTGGCTGGAGACATTTTTGACTGTTATAATTGAAACGGTGCCGCTGGCATCTAGTGGGAGATGCTGCAAAACATATCACAATGCACAGGACATCCACACTACAAAAAGAATTGTGCCACCCCAAATGTCAATAATATTGAAGTTGAGAAATTTTGGCCTAGTATACACTTTGGTTTTTGTTTAGGCTTTTCCACTGAATGTATTTTCTAGTAAAAACACCTTTATGGAAGTCAAAAAGTGAAATGGAAAGGAGTATAGAAAGGATTTTGAATGTTCAAAAAGCCAAGCAACCATATTTCCCAAGCCTTTCTTACTGATGCTTTTATGCTTCTGAAATTGAAAACAGCCTGACAATTAGGGTAACCATCAGAAGTAGCAAAATAAATGGAGTCCAGGGACATATGTTCTGTATTCAAGTTTTCCTTACTTATCCAGCAGTGTTTTATCTTTGACAACATAAAATATGATCTTCTTCCTTTTTTAGTATTATTAAATGTTTGTCTCATTATATACGCTTTTGAAATAATCATATTAAATTTTTGCTTTATTTTTACAGTATAAAGAAAAAATCAGAACATGAGTCTGCAATAAAATCTTTGACAAAAACGAAGTTAAAGAATGATAAACATCTCAAGAACATCTATAGGGAGGCTTATCGCGTCAGTACTCTTTTTCACCTAACCAAACACAAAACAGACGAAATGGAAGATAAGATAGCAGAAGTGAGAAGAAAGTTCAAGGTTGTGTATCCTTGTGTTCCTCTTACTTATGATGAAAAGCGAGTAATTTACCTGAATTGTATTGATTTAATCTTGATAATTAGATTTTAATTTAAGGGTTAATAGTCTTTCAAAAAAGTCACTTCTTATAAAAATGAAGAAAACCACCTCTCTCCAAAGCCTCAGCTTGAATAGAAGTGGACGAGGGCTCAATGTAGCTAATCCACACTTGTTTCTACTTTTTGCTATTACCAACCATAAACTACTTGGAGCACCAGGAGTGTGGTGCTCAGTTCAGCTTTATCCTATATATCTAACACATAATTTCTTCCTATAATAGGAAGAAGGGATCCTGAGAAGTGTTCATCTATCTTATGTGAGGTGAGAATAGGAAGTACCTCTAGTAGCCTTATGAGTTGCTGAATTCTAGAGAACCCAGAAATTTGTAGACCACATTTCTGGCAGAAATAATTGCTTACAAGCTTCAAACCCACTCCTAAGTAAGAGATATATTGAATAGCAACTCTCTTCCATTTGTGGTAGAGACTTTGTATTAGTCCATTCTCACGTTGCTATGAAGAAATCCCTGAGACTCGATAATTTATAAAGAAAAGAGGTTTAATTGACTCAGTTCTGCATGGCTGAGGAGGCTTCAAGAAACTTAAAATTATGGTGGAAGGTACCTCTTCACAGCGTGGCAGGAGAGAAAAAGCTGAGCAAATGGGAAAGCCCTTTATAAAACCATCAAATCATATGAGAACCTACTATCATGAGAATAGTACAGGAGAACTGCCCCATGATTTAATTATTTCCACCTGGTCCCCGCCCTTGACATGTGGTGATTATTACAATTCAAGGTGTGATTTGGGTGTGGACACAAAGCCACACCACATCAGACTTGCAAAGGCCACCCCACTTTACTGCATCTGCAAGGGCCACTTCAACAGGCTGCTTCCACCCATCACACACACATACAGGTCTCCTGTCTTTGCCATTTTCTTATTGAAGACTTATGAGCAAAAAAAATACATAGAAAATCTACAGTCTGTACATCATTTCCAAGACCTGTCACTAGCACTATCTTCAATGAATACTTTCCTTTGTGATATCTAAATTTAGGATGTGTAAATTTTTCTGTACTGAAAGATTGGGGTGTTGTTTCTACATTGAATCCAGCTGTTCAATTGACCTATGTTCTCTCCCAATGGGTTTTGAATGAGTTAATCATATCTTCTAAGATATAAGTTAGTAAGCAAAGTAAACATGCGTAGGAAAAAATTAAAATTCAAAGCATATAATTATATAGTTTAGCATATGCAATAATGTATATGTTTATAATTTTTTTTAAATTAATATATTTCTATATAGTGATCAGTTCATTTTTTTCTTTGATTATATCAATGAAGATATCATTATCCACTTACTTGGCCACTTAACTGTGTATTTTAATTTTTCTAATTGACTGGAAACTCTTTTCATCTTTCACATATTTCCCCATGGCTATCACAAACTACATTTAATTCTTAAAACATATTTCTTTATTTATCTGAGGTACTCACTTATGAAAGAGATGTTGCAAAGAGGTTATTTATTTTTCTCAATTTTTTTGATACCATAAAATAGAACTTACAGATTCAATGCAAGTGACTCTATTGTAATTGCTTTGCCAACCCATAATAGAGTACCCCACTTTTCTATTATTCTTAATTTTATTTTTTAAATTGACATATAGTAACTGTAGCTATTTATTGGATACACAGTAATGTTGCCATACAGGTAGAATATAGTGATCAGATGAGGGTAATTAACAAATCCATCCTCTCAAACATTTATCATTTCTTTGTTTTGGGAACATTCAATATCATTTTTCTAGCTATTTGAAACTGTATATTATTTGTTAATCGTAGTGATCCTACAGTGATATGGAATACTAGAACTTATTCCTTCTGTCTAGCCATCCTTTAGTATCCTTTAAAAAATCTGTATCTTCTACTTCCTCCTACCCACCCCACTTTTCAGTATTCTCTGTTCTACTTTTCATTTTTGTGAGATCAATTTTGGTTAGTTTTCACATATGAATGAGAATATGTAGTATTTAACTTTCTGTTCCTGAATTACTTTATTTAACATAATGTCCTCCAGTTCCACCTGTGTTTCTGCAAATGACAGGATTTCCTTCTTTCTTACGGCTGAATAATATTCCATTGTGTATATATACCACTATTTGTTATCCATTTATCTGTTGCTGAACACCTAGTTTGTTCCCATATCTTGGCTATTGCAAATAGTGCCACAATAAACATGGGGATACAGATGTCTCTTTAATATATGAATTTTGTTTGGATAAATACACAGTAGTGGGATTGCAGGATGATATAGTACTCCTATTTGTAGTTTTTTGAGGAACATCCATCCTGCTGTCCATAGTGTCTGTACTAATTTTAATTCCCACCAACAGTATATGAATTTTCCACATCTCACCAGCATTTATTTTTTTCATATTTTTTATACTAACCATCCTAACCGGAGTTTGATGATACAGTTGTGGTTTTGGTTTGCATCCCCCTGGTCATTAGAAATGTTGAACTTTCTTTTCATATATTTGTGAGCAATTTGTATGATTTCTTTAAAATATCTTTCCAGATCATTTGTCCCTTTTAAAATCAGCTTTTTTTGTTTGTTTGTTTGTTTGTTTTGTTTTTGCTGTTAAGATGTTTGAGTTCCTTGTGTACTCTGGATATGAATCTCCTATTGAATTAATATATTATAAATATTCTCTCATTCTTTAGGTAATATTTTCACTCTGCTGTTACCTTTGCTGTGCAGAGATTTTTAGTTTAATATAATCTAATTTGTTTATTTTTGTTTTTGTTGCCTGTGCTTTTGAGGTCTTATAAAAATTATCTTTTCTTGGGCCGACGTTCTGAAACATTTCTCCTTTGTTTTCTCCCAGTAGTTTTATAGTTAGGTGTCTTACATTTAGGTCTTTGACCAATTTGGAGCTGATTTTTGTATAGAGGGTCTAGTTTCATTATTCTGCAGGTGGATATCCAGTATTCCTCGAACCATTTATTGAAGACTGCCCTTTCTCCACTGTAGATTCTTGGTGCCTTGTCAAAAATCAGTTGGCTGTATATATGTGAATTAATTTCTCAATTTTCTGTTCTGTTTAACTGGACTATGTGACTGTTTTTATGCCAGTACCATGCTATTTTTTTCTTTTTTAACACAGCTTTGTACTGAATTTTGAAGTCTCTTTTCAAGATCTTTTTATTTTCTTCTTCTGGAATGCCCATAATACAAATATACATTCATTTATGCTGTCCCATTAACGGTGTCATTCTTTTTAGTTTTTTTCCTCTGTCTTGTTATTTCAAAAGAATTGTTTTCAGGTTAATAAATTCTGTCTCCTTCTTGTACTGGTCTATTATTGAAGCTCTTGATTCTATTTTTTTTAATTCCATTTACTAACTTCTTCAGCTCTAGTTTTCTGTTTGGTTCTTTTTTAAATAATATCTATATCTTTGTTGGATTTCTCATTCAAATCATAAATTGTTTCCTGATTTTATTGAACTATCTGTATTATCTTGTATCTGAGTTTCCTTACGATTATTATTTTGAATTCTTATTTCTGGCATTTTGTATATTTCTTTATTATTGGGATATATTACTGGAGAATTATTGTGTTCCTTTGAAGGTGTCATTTTTCCTTGCTTTTTCATGTTTATTGTGTCTCTATGTTGATATCTATGCATCTGGTGGGACAGCTAGCTCTTCCAGTTTTGTGGAGTAGGATATGAAAAGAAACTTGTTCATACTGATGAGTCTTGGGTATCAGTTTTGTAAAGTTCATTGTATTTAGTTCCAGGTGGATACAGTAATGTAGTCTCTACATAGTTTCTTTAGCTGTAATCTATGCTAGTAGCATTTGCAAGTGTCTCACTTGCCTAAGTGAGGTAATTTGTGGTGGTGTGACTTTGCTTAGAGTGGACTCACTGGACTTTTTCTCAGATCAGGGACACATGTGCACATGATGGGTCAGCTAACTTAGGGTCTGGCTCACTGGGGTTGAGATCACAGGGCTGTTACTCTGCCTGGAGGCATGGGCAGAGGATAGTTGCTCAACTGCTGCAGGTGTATCTTCAGGTCAGCCCATGTTTGTTTTTTGTTTTTTTTTCCCTCAAGCCTGGGACCAGGCTCACAGCCATTTGGCCAACCTAGAGGCATGTCTGCCAGGGGTGGCCTGTGGGGCTGTTTCTCATGCCCAGCACATGACCTTAGGGTTTCCTGGCTGGTCTGGAGTTGTGTCTGCTAGAGGTGGCACATGGTGTTGTTTCTCAGGTCCAGAACATGGGCACACAGATGCTTGGTTGGCATGAGGGCATTTCAGCCAGGGGAAGATCATGAGGCTATTTATTGAGACTCAGATATGGGCACAAAGCTGATCAGCTGGCCTGGCAGCACGTCTTCTGTGGAAACACATGGAGCCATTTCTCAAGCCTGGAACATGGCTGCATGCTTTCTTGGCTGGCCTAGGTGCAGGCTAGCTGTTTATTGTCTCAGAGACCTTTCCTGCTCAGGGATGGACATGCAGCAGTTTGGCTGGTTCAAGGGTGGGGGGTTTCCTGAGTGGGACTCAGATCCTTTACTGGAGGTGGGGGGTTGGTTTCCATGATGTACAGGACCAGCGTCACAGCCAACCCTGGACCTAGGCTTCACACAGCTAGTGTTGTGGTATTTAGCCACGTAGGCTTGGAATGAAGATGAAGCCCCAGTGCTGCAGAGGTGCAGTGGCTACTGGCCTCCAGAGGAGAGCATGCTTTAGAGGTGGCTCTGGTATCAAGATAGTGCTGTGCTGCAGCAGCTTGGCTCACGGGAGGTGGGTGGGGGTTGGAGGAATACATAAGTTGTTCTAATTTGAAGCAATACAGCTGTGTACATTTTCAGCAGCTCTCCAAACTGGGCTCAGGACTTATAAGGACTGTGGAATTCTCTTGTAATAAATACCGTAGGTATTTACAATGGCAGTGGGGGCTGATGAGGTTCTCCTGTTTACCTTTTTCCTGAAAAGGAAAGTTGCCCCTATTTTTGGGCCTATCTGATCCAGGCACTGGAGATGGGGCTGCAGAGGCAAGGTGGCTTCCTGCTGCTCTCTTGGACTTCCGATCACCACAGTTGCCTTCCTACTCCTCTGCTCCACTCCAGCATACTCTCTTTGACACTGCATTCAAATGTTCATTGTTTATTTGTTGCTTTGGTCCTTTTTGTGAAATGGATAAGTTCCAGGCACTTTTAGTGAGCCATCTTGTTGACCTTACTTTCCCTTTCTGTCTTTATTCATGCAAGATTAAAGAAAGTATTCATCATGTCATTTTATTATCTCATGGGAGCTGAGTAATCACTGGAAAGAAGCAACAGAAAGAAATTAAGAACCATTCCCAATTGTTAATCACTCCTGCTAATTTCTGAGCCTGAATATATACAGTATTAAATACCTCTATAATATAAACATGCATATTTGCATCAGAGTAGTACTAAATTAAAAATAAATTACTAGATTTTCCTTAGATAACTCAGGTTTATAGTAATTCCAGTTTGTAATTTCTGCCTATGTAATGACCCTATTATCTTTCATGGACTCATTCATAAAAATCTATAGAACACTCTAAGTCTGGGAATTATGTTTCCTTTTAAGTAACTCTCTATATTTGTTAAGCCTGGCCTGAAATTAATCTTTAATCCATCATCTAGAAATTAATTACAGCAGTATCACTTCTAGGGTAGCTCTAAGAAATAACCTTTTGAAACTCTAGAGGTAGAATTTATTCAGCTATTACAAATGATTTGTCCCAGTTTTTCCATGTTTTCAATTTTAATAACTGTCCTATTCAGAAAAGAGGTATTTGGCCAAGTGTCAGGATAAAATTAGCCAATTGGGATGGGGAGTAAGTCAGTGTAATAGTAATATGTATTCAATTATAGTGTTAATGGAATGAACAGAAAACCATCTAGACTTGTTTAAAGAATGTGACATTGCAACCAAAAATGTTGAGAGCTTTCACCAGATGCTAAGTACTTCCTAGCACTCCAGCTGAAAGCTTCTATGCAAGCTGCATAATCTTGAAGGGTTTTTTTTTTTTTTTTTTTTTTTGCTTGATTATAATGGAATTCTGGTGGAAAAGTGAGACCATCAGGTCACTCAGGTTCCAGATTAGAATCATAGTGCCAGAACTTAGTGGAAACTAAGTAAAAAGGAAGGAATAAAGTAGACATAGTTTTCTTCAATTCTGTTTTATGAAAAACCTCTAATACATGCTAATTAATTTAATGTTCATAATACTGTGCAAATGTTATTAACACATTCATTTTGGGATTAAAGGGATTTTTCCCAAGGTAAGCTTTTAGGTAACTGTGTAGAATTTAAGGACCAAGACATCTCATGCCAGTCTTTGTAGAGTCAACAAGGCTTTAGACTTATACTCTGACCACCAAAGATTCAGTTAAGCTGAAAGCTTCAAAATAATCATACTAGGGGGATTGTTTTCAATGCTAGAGAAAGACAATGTGTTAAGACCTTAGAAAGTTCCAGTCCATAATTAGCTGGTTCATAACTTTAGAGGTCTATGATTTGTTTTGAGTGCTTTTTCAGATATTTTAACTAGTCTTTAACTGTTCTTTAAATTCTCAGACCTCCCTTCAACTACTGTTTGTTCACCTCTGAAACAAGGTTTAAAGGCCGTTCCTTTGAGTAAAATAAAAGTCAGAACCTTCTAAAAAGTTTCGTTGAGGGCATAATTTCTACTGGTACTTAGAACATCTTTAGTTCAATCAATAGAACAAAACAGCTGTAATAAATTAAAGCTTCATTTATGCGCTATGCAACTTCTATAAGAATTCCAGATAAGACTGATAATATTTTAAGTAGTTATAAAATGAAAAAATTAATTCTATTAATTCATTAATTTTTATCCTAAAGGATTTATGCCTTATAGCATGCCAAATCTAGAGCATATTACTCTTGTCCCACATGTAATAGCTTTTATTGCATTATGAGTTGCTACCATATCCTTGACTTTTAATGAAGGTTAGTAAAGTAATGGCCAAGATTGACCGTTGCTTCTTGATTTTTCAAACTAATAAGGGAGTGAGTCACGTTATCAATATGCTCAAAAAACCTGCAAAAGTGATTGACCTCAGATTTTAGAATTTTAAAAAAGTTAATTTTTCTTGATAAAATTGTATTTCTTTGTAATTAATAATTAGGAATTCCCTAAACTTTCTTGTTTCTCTCTGAGTTAAGCAGCTTAGAAGCTCAGTTATTTATGCTATACATTTCTAGCATAATCACTTTCCTATCTCTCTCTTTTCCATATTTGTAACTTTGGTATTTTTTTGCTAGTTTCATTAGTTTTTATTTACTAAGATTTTTTTCCACTGCATTCATAGGCAGAATACTTTGCCAAAATTGAATGAAAAAGAGTCTGCTATTAATCATAATATTTGGAATATCGAATCTGTATTAGTGGGAAATGGTTGCCGGGAAAAAGGAATGGAGAGTACAAGGAACACAGAAATATTGTGAAGGTACAGCAGGATTAAAGTCCCTCAATGGCTGCTGGGTAACCCCTTAGTCAAGCCTTAGAAAATTTCATTTTTCTGGTGCATTTGAGGGAGTAAACATGAAAAATGTGATAGAAGTAAAGCATTGGACATTCATGAGTCTTAATGGGTACAAAACATTTGAGAACATAATAAAACTATATTCAGCTTGTTGGAAATATCATATGGGAACATAATTTCCTCCTCTATTCTACTGGGTTAGTGCTTTGCTTGTCAGAAATTGGATGGCATGTTGATTTTTCAGTATCTCCATTTAATTATCTGAACTTTGATTCCACTTTTCTTCCTGCTGTAAAAGAAATGTGGTTCAGTAGAAAGAGCATGGACTTTAGAGTCAGATGTTTCTTAATTTGAATCCTGGCTATGCTAATTATTTATTCTAAGAACATTGAAAATATATGTATCTTTTTTTAGTCTAGGTTTCTCATGTTTTAAATAAATATAACAATATCTATATGGTGCCTCTAGGTGATAAATAAGTAATATTATTTATAAAACAGTTGACCTGGAGCCTGACAAATAATAAATTCTTAAAGGTATTAGGGATAAATAGCATAAAAATACTCCTGTAGCATGGGACTACCTTTGTTGTTCAGGATAAAAAAAGATCTTTAACAATTTGCCTACATATTTTACTTTTAAGTCTATCTCCCAGTAATTGTGATAAATGCGTGAGTTCTAAACAACACGTTGAACATAATGATAGTTATTTGTTAAGTACTTAATATGAGTGATGCATTAAGTATATTACTTTATATACATTTTCTTCTTTTACCTCCCACACTTATTTTATGAAAAAAACACATGTTATCCCAATTATTTATATATAAAAACTAATATTTGATACTGGTAAAGATATTTTGATATAATGACTCATATGTGCTGAAGTATCTAATTCAGTGTAAATTAGAGCTTTCCTGGAGAGCAATTCATCAATAGATGTAAAGAACCTAACATTCATAGGCTGCAACTCAGTAACATTATTTCTAAAAATACAACTTTAAAAAATTACCAAGAACAAAGCCAACAAAGATGTAGGTTTAAGGATGTTTATAAACCTGAACACAACAACCACTGAAAACACTGTTATGAGGGCAATAATTTTTTATTTTGTATACACTGCTGCATTCCAGTGCTTAAACAGTGCTTATGCAGATACTCAATAAATGTTTATGGAAACCATGAATGTATACTTATAACCTATAATAGAAAAATTTAAATGTACAAATTTCTCAATAACAGAATAGTGGTTAAATCTATGAGTATTAAGATAAATTATAAATTTATTCAATGTAAAATTTTAAAAAATTAATGAGACTTCTGCTTTTGTAGTAGATAAGAAAGACCTTGTTAGACTGACCCTACCAAAGATAATAATTTTAAATTCAGGATCTAAAAAAAAAATTACACCAAAAAGTCGAAATGTGTATCTGTGGATGTGAATATTTACATTATTTCTTTTTGTAATTTAAAATATTTTATCAAAAACACATATACTTTCATACAAAAAGAAAGAAAATAGTGTCATATCCTATTTCAGATAGAACCAGGTAGGGCTGCCACCTGTACTTTGTGTTAGGATCCTGGCCACCAAAATGTGTCCTAAAAATGCACAGCCATAGCCAGAGATACCTTGTCCCACGAATTCAGTCCAGCCCATGGTTCTTAAACATATCTCAAATTTTGCTTTAGGATTGTAATTCTTTGTTTTAAAGTATCCATCTTCCTTTCCTGATCTCAAATCTTACATAACGTAAATTCTCTAACTTTACTGAGAGTGCTTCTTTGTCACTGGAAAGTAAGCTAATGCCATTTCTTTCTTTCTGATCTTAGAGCTGTTTATTTGGTTTTGCTCCCTTTTTCTCTTTGAACGTGGGTTTCTGAACTCATAGCATTCACTGTTCATCCACCTTTCAGCTGTCTTTTGTCCTAGTACAGGAATCTCTTCCAGCAGTGTAGCTCTCTGCTGCCACCTTCTGGCTTGTGACTGCTAAAACCAGGCTGCAGGTCAAAGGTGACTTTAAAGTGCCCTCTTTCCAGCTTCTGAGATACCGTCACCTCCTTTGCTCCAGGCTTCTTCCAAGCCCTTCATAGTGATCCTTTGATTTCTTTTATCCCTTTTCTCCAAAACCAGAATTGAGTCGTTGTGACAGAGACCTTATGACCTGCAAAGCTTAAAATATTTACTATCTGGCCCTTCACAAAAAAAGTTAGCCAACCCTGCTCTAAAGAACACAGGAATAGCAAACATAGGCAGCAGCCAGTGCCTGGAGGGCTGAGAGAAAGCACCCGAAGAAAGAACAAGCATGGAAGAGGCTGCCCTCTCCCAAGCGGACTGAAGCTTTATTGGAGAGGGTGGGGCTGTGTCTCAGCACAGGGCTCAGCAGCAGCTATCTGCGAGTTGCTGGAGAGACTTGGTGGAGGTGGAATGGAGTTTGTGGGCAGAGAATCTCCCCACACACCAGCTGGTGGCAGTTCTGCAGAAGGAAGGAGAAAATAACAGGTCCCTGGAACAAGGAACCAGGACACAGCGCCCCCTTGCTGCAGCTCTGCCTGCCTGTCCCCTGCCCTCTGTTGTTAAAGCCTCGCTTTATTCCAAAAGTAAAACTGCAAAAGGAAACTGCTCACAGGATCCAGCTCCATTATCACAGATCAGAGTTAAAAAGAGCAGATTTGGAGCTAAAAGGCAATAATTAAATAATGAACACAAATAGATAGTCCACATGCAAATTTCTCTAATTCCATTGGTTGCTATGTGACATTGAGCTCTATGCACTATATCTGTCATAACTTTTGAGTCTCCTTTAATCTTAAAAAGTCTCTCCTTTCTTTAAAAAAAAATTTTTTTTTTCACTACACTGGCATTTTTAAGAGTCTAGGCCAGTTACTTTGCAGAATTTCTCTCAATACGGATTTACCTTTTTGTTTCTTCATAATTAGATACAAATTAAACACATCTGGGAGGAACATTACATACTTATAATAATATAGTATTGTGTCTACAAGCACATGGTATATGTTTGTCTCATTATTAGTGATATTTTGATCAGTTGGTTAAAGTTATGGTCAAGAAATGTACTTACTTCCCCATTGTAATTAATAAGCAATCAATTGAGTGATATTTTAAGAATTTGTGACTATTTTTTCCAACACATTTTTGTCCAGTGGATTTAGCATCTATCAGTGATTCTTAGTTGAATTCATTATTGGAACTGTTGCTAAATGGCGATTTTTCTAGGCTTTCGTTCCTTTTTCAATAAATTGACAATTTGAGGAACTTTAAGGTTTAGCACAAGCTGAGCCACAGGCCACATTTCTGGAGAAGGCAGTCCTCCTTCAGTACTTTTTCAGGTATTTATACTTTACAAATATATGTTACATGGAATCCTGAGTAGAATCAACCTCCCTGCATTTTCTACCACCTCTCCCATCTCTTTGAGAAAAACATCTCAAAGGCCTTGTTTTATCATCCATCTTAAAGATACTATATATAAATGTGATTGTGACTTTATAATGGGCCCTGAGCTTCTCTTCACATAAAGATATTTGTTTTAAAAGACATATTTTTAGTTTGAAAGAATCTGTAACTTTTATAATTTAATTCCCCAACCTAGAGATCAAAAGCAAGCTTGTTTGTTAATCATAAACCCGTTTGTTCAAAAAATTATTCATTCAGCAAATATTATATAACAAAGTGCTAGAAGCTATTTCACTAATGGATATAATTCACACACACACACACACACACACACACACACACACACACAGCACCTCTGAGTTAATATGATTCCAGTTTCAGTTTTTCAACTTTACCATGGTGTGAAAGTGATGCGTATTCAGTGGAGACCATACTTCGAGCACTCATACAGCCGTTCTGTTTTTCCCTCTCAGTATGGCATTCCATAAATTACATGAGCTATTCAACACATTATTATAAAATAGCCTTGGGTTAGAGGATTTTGCTCAATGTAGGCAATCAGTATTTCACTAAGCAGACCACACTATAGTTCTTGTGACATTTTTCCTCTTGGTAATTTGAATTCATTTAACCCTGGCTTTTTCTCAGCAGCTACGTAATTCGTGTTGAATAACTAAAGGTAGTGTCTCCCCAGGAGCTCATAAGTTTCCAGCACATTCTATTTTGGAACCAACTGTGGCATCACTAGCTAATTGGCACTCTTTCACCTGAAGTCTTAGTTCTTCAATCTCAACTATAGGTGGCAACGATTCAGAATTCAAAGAAGTGTCCTATTTGCCTGAGAAGCCTCATGCTAAAGGAGGCCCTACATAAAAGTAAGAAGGCTCTACATTAAATATTCCCATAACTTTGAGGGTTCCTACATATCTGGGTGTCACCGAGATACTCTCTGTCAGATTGCATAAATGATTATCCTGGTTCTATCAACTGCCAGCATTGTATGCTTGGTCAATTTATGTAATCTCTGTCAGTTTTCCTATGTGCAAAAGGGACAATAATAACTATTTTATAGATTTCACTGTGAAGTTAAGACAAGATAATTCTACATAGAAAGCATATAATGTATGTTAGCCATCGTTGCTAGGCGCAGTACCAGTGGTAGTTTTATCATTGAGGTAACCTATGGCATTTATATTGTTTGGTGAATGTAACTGCCCTTCAGGAATCAGCTCAGTCACTTTGCTTAAGGTCATTCCCATTCCTGGGGTAGCTCACATTTAATGACCAATAGAAATAGAATGATAGCCTTGCCACCTTAGTCCAACTTGGGGCAAGTCTGTTGGACCATTCTTGCCCCATGGTTTGCTGTGGGGTTGATAGAGATTGTCTGGGCTCTATTGCAGCTCAGCCTATGTATGTCTCTGTCCAATCCTGCTTTGTTCCTCTCTTGTCCACAGGAGCTGAATCCAAGTATGCTCCTTCATATGTATCCTACACACTAAACTCTACTCTAGAGGTAACTCTACAGGGAATACTGCCTGTGATAATAGGATGGGAAAACAAATAAATCCCCCCTCTCAGATGTTGGACCCTGTGATCTAAGACCTTTGACCATCATAGCTCTCCCTGTATCAGTCTTTGGGGTACTGTATGGTGTTTTGAAAGTACTCAGTAGTTCACCCAGAAACTGCCTGGCTTCTTGGCATTTTTTCCAGTACTTTGGGTAGACCATTTTCTGTAAAGGGGAGAGTATCATAGGAAGGCCTTGAACATCTGCCTGGAAACACTCCCTGTGGCCTTGGGTCTTGGGTAAGCATGCAATTGGCAGCCCAACCAGTGAGAAATACTTTCTTTCCTGGTGACTGGTCATTTAACCTGGCTGTCTGGGTCACAGAGGTTTGGGGGCATGGTAGAAAATGGAGCTTGGAAAAGTTCCTTTTGAGATGCTAGACAGAAGCTGTAGATGTTTTGCCCATGGAGCACACAAATTTATTCACTGGTAACAGGTTGAGTTGGTTTTATATAGATACACAGATTTCAAATATGGTATCTTTTATCTTTTCAGAGAAATACAAGTGTCTTATTCTTGCAGCTTCAGACTTCTTATCTATTTAAACTTCTCATATACTGCCTGTAGGTCTTTCCAAGCCATACATCCACAAGTTCTTTTCAAATAATATTGATTTATCCAATGTAAAAGACTTGAATTCATTTCAATAACAACTTGCTTTCTCACTAGTTGACAATTAAAAAAACAAACAAAACAATTCAAAGAATGAATGAATGAGTGAATATTAAGGAAACACAAATGAAACAATCCATATTGTAGCCAGAGTGATCTTTCTAAAACACACTTTGTTTACTATTCTTCACTAATCGTATTAATGTACCTGGAAGATTCTGTATAATCTGATAGCTGTTTATTTCTTTGGCTTCACCCCATTCACCAAGTGTTCTCTCAATACGTGAAATACAACAAAAGCACACATACCCATACATACACATTTTTCTGTTAGTTTCAGACAAATGTAAAATCTAGCTATTTTGGAATATGATATATTTTTCTCCAGTCTATGAAGTCATTTTAAATTTTGTTCACTTCTATTAAATAATAAACAAACTGGAAAACTGTGCTGTATCTGCTATCATGTTAGAAGAGGTTGCTAATTTATTTAAAATTATCAAAACGCATTATTGCATAAATTCATCTTAGATGTAGATATATCCTTAAGTAAAATGATATCTCAAAGTTACTGCTTTATTTACCACCTTCGTGTTTTCTTCTTTGGAATTATTCTTTTGCTTGAGGCGAACATAATTTTGATGGTTTTGTTGTTGAGAAGAGGAAGTGTTAGAGCAGGGGCATTCTGGCTTGTTTCTTTGTATTGTCTTTATAGACCCTGGGATATGATAAGGGATTCAGTATTGAAGTAGGGGTATTGGAGACATTTCTGAATTTCCATTGCTCCTCCTTGCAAAACCATATATATATATATATATATATATATATGCATAGAACTTTATGAACTACTTCCAATCCTGGTTTTGTGTGATAAAGTCAGTCATGAACAATTTAAAATAATTTATCCAGGTAGCAATAAAAAGATTTTTCAAAAGATTTTCTCTACGATCTTTAAAGGTATGATTTTTTTTTTTAAAGGAATTTTTCCAGCCAAATGGAGAATCTGCTTTTATTTTGTACACTTCACACGTGACTTGCATCTGTCTTATTTTGAAAGTAGAATGTTTATTCTGGAAAGTAATATTAAAAACAAACTGGTGTTTAAAAGAAGGTTTTTTAAAAGAAGATGGTTTTTAAAAGAAGAAATTGATGACGACCTGGTTTCACTTTCTCATTACTTTTATTTTTTTAAGTTTAGGACTATAAAATGCAAACTGAAAAAAAATGAAATTCTGTAGTCTAGTTCCTGGTGCTGCACCACTTAATTACTCTGCCTCAAATAAGACCGGGGTTTTAAAAATACACATATTAAATTATAATTAGTATTTTGCTATACATTGAAACATTTAAAAACCTGTATTATTTTAGCAATTGTTTTTAAACATTTTTTATATTTTATTAATAAAACTCTTATTTTAAAAATTTGCTAACATATAGGGTAGAGAAGAATTCTTGAAAAAACTCACTCGAGGTGAAGTGTCTGCTGGAATGATGCTTCAGGTAATACTAATTTGGTTTTAATATTTTATTCTTCCTTTAATTTGCATTTTATTTAGCATTTTAAATTTGCCTGTAATGAGGCATCTTGTCACTACTTGGTTTGCAAGCCAGCAGTTTTTTCTCCTTAGCTGATGACAGTTGCCCTCTGTGTACAACCAGCAGTGTCTGATCATGCATAAAGTAACTGACCTCCCATGCACATATCTCAATTTGTGGCTTAATGGGAATTTTTGCCAGTCTAGTAAAAGGGCAGTGGGATCTTATTTTTAAGTGTCTGACTCTTTAGTTTGCTTTGTGATGATGTTATGTTTTCTTTACTCTTAGTGTCTTTCACTTGAATTTCTTTATTTAACCCTGAAAGAAAAATATGCTGTGATACTTCTATATAAACATTTTGAAATTAAAGCATGTAAGCTAGCAAAATCAACTTGAATTTTTAAAATCTTTATCTACCACCTGCATATCCTTTGGAAACTCAATTAGATTTTTTGATCCACGGCATGTTTCTAGAATATCTCTCCTGCAGAAATGCGTACATAATTGAAATTAGTATTATTATAATTATTATGAGAAAAAAATGAGTCAAAACAGTTTCAAACAGTGTTTTGTGAGATGATCTACACCTCTGCTTCTCCTTGAAGCAAACATAAATTTTGTGGGTTTTTTTTCTGTTATGAAATTTGGCATTTTCAAACATAGAAGCAGCATGTGCTTCCATATGTTTCAAAACTCTATTTTCCTAATTTATTTCTATATATACGTTTTATTTCTAAGTGTCTAACTGGAAAGACCTTTTTGTTTAATATTTTGTTACTAACTTCCTCTGAGTTTGCTTTGTCTTACATTACAGGACTGGCATATATTTCAAGATACGTTGCTAGTGTGTTCTCTAACTTGGTGCCCTCCAATCCTTATTTAAAATGTTTGATTTTGACATTTTGGGCTGCGTAATATATTTTTTAAATGCTTGATTTTTATTGTCGATTAAAGTGTTTCTCTCATTTCTTCTAACAATAACTGTATTCGCTTTAAATATACTATATTCAACTGGGTTGTGGTGGCTAATGCCTGTAATCCCAGCACTTTGGGAGGCTGAGGTGGGTGTATCACTTAAGGTTGGGAGTTCAAGACCAGCCTGGCCAACATGGAGAAACCCCTTCTCTACTAAAACCACAAAAACTAGCCAGGCATGGTACATGCCTGTAATCCCAGCTACTGAGAAGGCTAAGACAGGAAAATTACTTGAGCTTGGGAGAGAGAGGTTGCAGTGAGCCAAGATCATGCCACTGCACTCCAGCCTGGCCAACAGAGGAAGACTCTGCTTGGGGGGGTAAAAAAAAATATGTATACACACACACACACACACAATGTTTGTATTCATTTTATGGTGGCATTTGTTGTATTATTGGATGTTTCAAATAACAACAAATATTATTGCCTATCACTGAATAAGAGGCTCAATAAATGTTTAAGTAATTAATAACTGAATGAATTTTTTAAAATTTTTGCTGGCAGAAAAAACTGTATGCCATGCACGAAGTCCAGGCACTTGAGAGGAAAGAGCTTATGCAAAAGAAAGCGATATGCGCCGTATCACTGGCAGAACTAGAGGACCCTCTGCATCAACTAGAAGATGAAACTGAAAGAATCAGAAATCTCTACAAAGAACATTCTGCTGTAAGCACTTAATAATCTAAAAATCAATTTGCAGAAATATATACATTAGTAAGTTACGTGTGTCATTTTACATTATTATTTAGAAAATTGTGATTTCACATAGGAAAAGTATGGGCAAACTAAGTAACTATTTCAGGACCACACAATTTGATCTACAGTGAAACTATATAGTAAGACCATGAATGCTATTATCTAGAACCCCATATTCTTAGAGTGTACTTGGGAACAGCAGTTCTCAGGTGTAAGTGTGACTTATCTGGCGTGAACGTTCATTATGTTAAATTTAATTCAAAGTCTTCACTCCTTCCTAATGAGATGCTAAAGCTGTGCTTATTTGCATATAAAATGTAAGAGATCTTGACATTTTTATGGTAAATTTTTGATGCATGTAGATGTGTAGACAGCTAGGATGAAAAATAAAGCAAATGTTGATAAAATATTTTCAAAATTACAATTTTATGGCAGTAACTGATATCACTAGCCCTTCCCAAAGAAAAATTCAGCCAAAAAACATGTGTTAACCCTGTCATTAGTCTTTTGGAGAACTAGAGGGTGTGGCAAGAGTTATTCATTCTTGTCCTTCCCTGCAGGCAGGCCATACATATATTTATTTGAGCCATTTTGGCAATAAGACTTTTTTTCCTTTTCAAATAATAATGTAATTTTATATTTTTAACCCTTTATAATTTACAAAATGTCTTTATTTCTTAAAATTGTGATTTACAAAGTGTTTCTATGTTAAAGGATTTTTGAGCTTGAAAGCCTTCCTATGAAATAGGCAAGAGGGAGTTTACTGGTATCAAAGACTTGTGAAAATTTGTGCTCAAACAGCCTAAGCAACTTGTACAAGTTCATGAAGCATGGAACAACAAATTCTGAGTACCACTCTGTTTAGGGCTTCTAAGTGCTATCATCATGCTCCTGCAATAAATATATAACCAGTACAAACATCTAGTGGGATAAATGATTTTAATGATGGCTCCCCTTACATTAATGATGGAAATTTATTAATTGCATCAAAAGCCTAAGTGTAGTTATCTGAGTACAATAATGAATTCCAGAAAAAATTAATGGTTTTTGTTTCCTCTGATTTTATAACAGCCATGGTTTTACGTTTTCTTGTAGTTCAGTAATCATTTTTGATTTGACTATGTTTTAATAGTTAATAAATTATAAGAATTAATAATTTAGAACACACTAAGGAAGAATAAGTTTTTACACATTTTTGCTTACATTTGTATTTGGAGTTTTAGTTTTGATTAAAATAAATATTATAACAAAAATTGATAATTTCTACGTAAGCTTATTTTTGTTACTTAACTAAAATTCATTAGATTTTGTCTTTCTCACATAATGCAAGTAGAATATTGAGATTTTTGAGACTTTACAGTATGTTTCTGTAATTCATGTGTGTTGGTTCTTTTCCTTTATTTGCCAAAATAAATGCTGTTGTTATTAAAATAGTCGCTTAAGTACTATTTGGCCTAAATGACGATAACTGGGTTACAAATGCTGCACATCTTAATGTCTGAATGTCTTCTAGATACTTGATAATATTTTTGAGCAGAAAGATGATATTAGAAAAAAGACGGAAAAAATTAAGAAAAAATTACGAAAAAAGGGGAAGAAAACCCTGGCTGCACTAACAGAAACTGAGGTGAGATATTTAATTTCAAAATATAATTTTGAATTTATGGTTTACATATATCAATAAAAATTATTCAAGCAAGTTTAATTTTAAATGAATGTGTCTTATTTCTTACTGGTTGTGCTAAATCGAGTATGTATGGATAAAAGCACACACACCCACACACACAGTCCTTGTGTTTTCATTTACTTTCTCTTACAATATCTTTCTCACTGTTCTAGTTTATTAGGGACATGGTTCCTAATCAGGATAAATACAAGGAAAATTTAATATTGGATTCATGCAGAGGTCTACTGCTTTCTGTGATTGCCATGCTGTCTCCTTTTGCTTGGAGATTAAAAAAAAAATGAAGAAGAAAAGAAAGAAAAAGGGAAGAAAACAAGAAAAAACAGAGGGAGAAAAGGAAGGGCGAAGAGAATTGCTATGCTCTGAAAGTTTGCAGTCCCCCAAAATTCATATGTTGAAACAAAATCCCCAACAAGAGGCTAGGCTTTTAGGAGGTGATTAGATTATGAGAGCTTGTTGGGATTAATACCCCTATAAACTAGGGACCAGGAATCTTGCTTGCCCTTCTACCACATGAGTATGAAGGAAGAAGATACCATCTTTGAAGCAGAGAGGGAGGCTTCATGAGAACCCAAATCTGTTGTTGCCTAGCTCTTGGATTGCTTAGCTCTAGAACTTTAAGACATACATTTCTGTGGTTTATAAAGTACTCATTCTAAGATATTTTGTTACAACAGCCTAAAAAAACTAAGACAGGAAGAAAGAAAAGGAAGGAAAGAAAGAAGGAAGGAAGGAAAGAAGGGAGGAAGGGAGGGAGGAAGGGAGGGAAAGAAGAAGGAAAGGGAAGGAAGGAAGGGAGGAAGGAGAAGGACAAGAAGAAAAGGAGAAAAGTCAAAATTAAACAATAAAAAATAGCATGATTACACTTTTGTTAAATGGCTGGAATCTTCTATTGACATATGTCTACTGTTTTAGCCAGAAATCATCAATCTGTCACTCTGAAACTACAAAGTATCACATTTAATATAAACATGCTTAAAACTAGTGAGCATTTTCTTTTCAGGTAGAGAACTTAGAATCATTAATGTGATTTAATTATTTTAATTTTAATATTCTATCATAATTTGACTAAATTTTAATATTCCAAAAGACAATAATTTAATTTAAAAACAGATACATAATTCTTTAAATTTTAAGCCAACTACTACTAAGATTTTGTTCTTAGAAAGCATCTTCACTTAGCCAATTAACATCAACTTTTTGCATTCATCTTACTACTGGTTTTGTATACAAACTCTTTATTTAGTTGTCAGTTAAAATAAAGGATTGACTTTACATGGTAAAATGATATTCTGTTTTGCCAGGGAAAAGACCTACACTGGCTTTGCTTTTGATGAAGAGAGTGTAAAGCAGAAGGTTTCCAAATTATGTAATGCCCTGTTGGAGGCACAGCTCACAAAAGAAGTATAGTTCAAAAGCCAAAAAAAATATTTTAAATATTTTACTTTTGTTTGCATTTTATAAAAGACACTGTGACCAGAACTATAATGATGTCCTCATCACTCCCAAGTGATGCTCCTTGTACATACTTCTTTGCCTTTCCACACCCCCCCACCCCATGTTCTCACACACCACAGGCACAAAGTGCCTCTCATCAATTTCCTGGAAAGTCACTCTTCCTGTTTATCTCATGTCCATCTATCTCTTTCTTTCTTTCTTTCTTTCTTTTTCTTTTTCTTTTTTTTTTTTACCCATCTGTGTCACAAGAATATTTTAAAATAACAGTTTGGCAAAGGGAAGACTCATTTCTTCAATAGAGATGGAAATAGAACCCAGACTCAACTGTTGGAGTCGGCATATTTTTTTCAGCCAAAAGAATGAGAGAAAAGTCCAAGAGCACTGCAACTTTAATGCTGTTGTCTTATGTATGAATTCCGTGCCTACTAGGTCTATTAGGCACTATATTCACAACTTCAGATGAAAGAGAGAGTAGCTTCTCTGAGGAAGATGACTCAGAGTGCATGAGGCTATGCACAAGAAATGAAATGAGTGAATTGCAGGGTTTATGGGGTATATTTGATGTAGACTTCATAACAGTAAGCAGCCCTATCCCTTGCTGGTACCCAGGGTTTTGTGGGTTTCTCTGAAGAGTCAAATGCTTAAATACATTCAAGTATACTTAAGAGAGTATCCTTGGTAGTGGCATTTCTTGCACACTAGAATTTGGGAATTAGGAGTCATAAGTGGAAGATGTGTTTACTACAGCAGTGAAAAATGACTCGGTCAATTCAGAGCAGAAAAGAAAATCATTTTCCCAGCATGGGTATTGTCTTCAGCCAATATTATCAGTAGACGTTAGGTAGGTCAGCTACCTCTTATTAACTTCATTATTATCAACAACATTTGTTAATGTTGATTTCAATGTGCTGACAAAGGGTAAACATGGCTCAGATCATTTTATTGAATTATCACAGCAATCTTGTGAAGTACTTACTATTCCATTTATATAAATTCAGAGCTGAGGTTTAAAGAGATTAAATTCCCAAGTAGCAAGAATTCCCTTCTATCCAATGTCAAACTCATGCATGCCAATACTTACTATGTATACTAAAATCTCATGTAAATTCCTTTAGCAGCAGTGACAAAGGGCAAGGGCCAATTCTGATATAGAGAAAATAACAGTAAAGGCTTTGGAGTCAGAAAAATCTAGTATTTAACCAGTTGTCATCACTTAAACTAGCTATTCTATCTTGGACTTCTCCGGATTTCCTATTGTAATGTGGATATAACATTGATTATATTGTTACTGTGAGTCATAAAAGGCATAGTTCAAATACAATGCATAGTACAATCATTGGTGCATTGTAACACCCATGATTACTCCCTCACCCCCATTGCCTTTTCTACTAAGTAGAGACTGGAATTTGTACTCTAGTAGAGAGTATCTTAAAATCACATTTCTGTTATTAATTTGCTTCCGTGCTAAGAAGTAACGAAAATACGTATTACCATTTATTTATAAATTACTAATAATGACAAACTATATAACAAAATTTATGACATAGGCCAATATAATACTTTGACATTACCAATAAATGATTTTGATTTTTTAAAAAGCCTAAAAACATTTAACATATTTACTAAGGGCAACCATGAGAATGATTAAAAGGGATGTATTTTTTTAACGGGATATAATTATACGCAGAGTAAATTAAAGAATACCACTTGGCATAGGAATTTGTTTTAAGATCTATATGAAGCGTATGATTTATTTATAAAATACAGAGGGTGAAAACTGGGTCAAAAGAAATAAAACACAATAGATCAATGGTTAGAGAAGAAATTGAATTTGTCCAAACTCTACCAGTAAAACCAAGAATGAGTCAAGATACTGTATGAGCTTCTCTACACATACCACTGACAGAGCATAACAAAGCATGGACATCTTATAAAATCATTCTATAATGAAACTAAAACCTTGCAACCATAACCAAAAATTAGTAGCATAAGAAACAAATTCACTGGTGATCTTGCTTAGGAGCATAGATGACCAGGTCATAAATATATTAGCTAAATAAATTTTGCAATATGTTAAAAGATATGCAAAACCAGGTTCCTTTGAGGATGAGAATCTTCATCTAAAACTAAGAAATGAATGATGAAATCTGACCTAAACATCAAATTTAGGTATAGAGAGCATGCAGTACTCAGAGGACCCATACTCACTCTCTTCTGCTTTCTGTCTTTGAGTTTATTTCCTCCCACCACCCATAACTTAATACTCCAGTGGGCCCATCAACAAATTCTAGTTAGCTATATTTCCATTGCATTTTACTATAAGGAGAAAAAGACTCATGTATCAGTAGAAAATTTTCAGAACTTTCCAGAAAAGGAAACAAAGCAGGAAGGATATGAAAATTCAAATGCAGTACCCAGTGTTCAAAATCTTGAACAAATTACAATGTTTTATAGGAAAATAAATATAAAATATTAGTTGTTATTCATGAAATCTATGAGTAAGAAAAGGATTTGGAAGCATATGAAGAAAATAGAGGATAGTGGGCGCAGAAGGAGCTGTAGAAATCTGTAGAATCAATTGGGAGAGTAACACTAATTATCAGCCATGCTGAATGTGGGAAACAATTCAATAACAGTCAATCAGTGAGTCACTCAGTCCCATTTGAACCCCAACAGTCATAAATGGATGACACAAAAATAGATGCACAAACAAATCTTCATTCTGGAATTGCACAGGCCTACCATGGAAAATTGTGCTGGTAGTAAATATTGGCTTCTTTTCCTGGGAAGATCAGAACAACATATATCCTTGTCCGCCTGCCAATGCACTTTGTACATGTTTGAAAACCGGTGACTACACATTTACATCTTGAAATGACATGCTTATAAGGTGTGCATTTAGGTGTGTGTTTGGAAAGGGGAGAAAGTTCGTGTGGGACAGAGAGAATAAATCGTTTTATTTTTTAGAAAATTCATCAGATATAGCAGTGGAGAATATAAACCTCAGTTGTTTTTTTAGAGACAGGGTCTCACTCTGTCACCTGAGCTGGAGTGCAGTGGAGCAATCATGGGTCATTGGAGCCTTGACCTTCTACACTCAAGTGATCCTCCCATCTCAGCCTCCCAAAGGGCTGGGACTACAGGTGTGAACCACCGCACCTGGCTATTAAAAAAAATTGGGGTAGAGACCAGGTGCTTGCTTTGTTGTCCAGGTTGGTCTTGAACTCCTTGCTCCAAGTGATCCTCCTGCTTTGGCTTCCCAAAGTTCTGGGATTACAGGAGTGAGCCATCAGATCTGGCCCACTGTTAACTTTTAATTGTTCACACAGCCAATGTAATTGTGTCCCTAAATAGCAGGGACCTGAAAATCCAAGTACTTAAAACACTTCTGTATATTTTTTTTTCAGAGTAAACGTTCACTAATTTTTAATGACATAGAAGTGGCTAAAAGTAAGACAACTATGTTTTTTTCAAAAATAAATGAATTGAATGAGGAATTAAAAGCAAAAGAAGAGGAAAAGAAAGGTTTCGAGCAGACACTTGAAATGTTAAAGTAAGTACCTAAACTATCAAAATATGAAGTGTATTAAAATATTGATAAAAGAAATTAGATTGAATTTCCATATTTAAAATGCATTCTTAAAATGGTTCATATTTTAAACTATAACAGTGTGGAATATATGTATGATATTTAATAATTTTAGTTTATAAAAACATAATCATAAACCGTTTTCATTTTTTTTTGCTTCTCCGGGTTTATCCTTATTTGAATAACTGGGAATATTTCTCCCTTTCCAATGAGAATAACTTTTATTCTTTATGATATTAAATATTCTTCATTACTTTCAGATGTATCAGTATTTATACGCCATGTTTAATAATTTATGGTTTTTCACCCAAACTTTTTAAATTAGTTTTGAGGTAAGAGTTAAGACTCAGACAGTCTATAAAACCTCATACAATTTATTCACATTTATCATCTTCAAAAGTTTCTTATCAGTCACCTCATCAGTCAGAGATATAACTGTTCAGGGTTAGTAAGGCCTTTGGCTTGGAGAATCATCATGTGCTGAGGCTCATTGGGTATCCATAGACCCTAACCTAGAGCTTATGTACTCCTCCTTTACTCATTTAGCTTCTCATTTTCTATCTTGTAAAACACTGAGAACTAGACTTGGAGAAGTATTAGAGGAACATGCACTGTCCACATTTAGGGATAACAGCCTGCTTTAAATATGGAAGGCTAACATAAGCATTAGCAAAATCATAATGCTTGAGGGATAAGGTGTCAAAAAAGGTTATGCCCAGCCTGATGCCATGCATTCCAATGGAGTCAAGTCAATGCCCCCATCAAGGATTTGTTTAGCTATTATCATAGGGTAAAAACTTAGGTTCAACATGATAATTCAGCTTTATCTGAAAAAGACTACTCATTCAGTATATTATGTGAAAAAGCAGGGAAACATATCATTTACTTTGAAAGATATTTATCCACCTTTTTTAACACCTGCAAGAATATCTTGGGACTCAAAGATATAAATATGAATTTATATAACTTACATTAAACTTGTAAAGATCTAATTCAGGAGCTGATAAACATTTTTTCTTCAGGCTTCCTCCCATTTCAATCCTAAGTTCTTCTGACGCTGGATTGTATGGCCTTTCAGACAAGAGTGGTTTCCATGTCCCATTGAAACAGTTCTCTCACTAACTTGACAAAACCCTGCCTTCCAACAAGAAAAGGAGAAAATGAATTAGCCAATACTGTAGAATTACTTATATAACTATTAATTAGCAGTGATGATAGATAATGCCAAATAATATTTAAAGCTACCATTGAATGACTTGCTATTGTGCCAGGTGCATCCTGGACAATATGTGTGCCTTGTCTCATCCAATTCTTATAGCAAATGGTTAAACTGTATCATTTCCAATGAATGCTTAGAAAGAGAGGCCCAGGGAACTTAAGATCACACTGTAACTCATGGTAGAGCTAGCATTAGCTTAGCTCCATCCTGTTCCAAGTGTGTGCCCTTTTGACTGATCCCCTAAAGTGAGATTCCAAAGGAAAATCAGCTGTTTTATGAATAATCTACCTATATATTCAGTAGGTTCCCATAACAAGTTACTAATTATGTTTTGGGAACTCATAGTGGGCCTAGTGCCAGGCCCCAATAAGGACAAAGATGGCAAATGGGAAAGTGTATCTTCAAGTGTCTGAAGATCTTTGCAGAGAGACAAACCTCACATATATAAGACAATTAAAATATGGTGTTAAAAATAATGGCAGTCAAAGCCATCCTTGACCCTCACTTAATTTTTATAATTGTTTCTTACCTAGAAAGTGTAAAATTAAAATCCAGACCCATAAGACTTCACAGTCTGCTTGTTTTATCACTAGGAGGAAGAAAACACCATTTTATTGCATGGATATACATGTATATAGTGTATATAAATGTCTGTGTAAATATAATTAATAAAATGCTATAATATAATATCAAAACAATGTAGAGAACAAAGTACATGTGGTCAAAGTATATCAATTTTGGGGGGGAGTAACTATGAACATTTTATCCTTTTGGTCACACTAGCTCCTTCCTGTGTGAATCCAATTGGTTCTTTATGCTCCTAGATGTCAATATCATTGGCTACTGATAAGACATCACTTGATAATTTGGAATGTCATTGGTATGAATGATGTAAAGGAAAAATCAGGGCAAGGTAGATGAAAAAGGAGAAGACCCTTATTTCCTATGGAAGAAAAGGCTCACATCCACCAAGTGTAAATAAGTTGGTATGTTTTCAAATTTGCTGATAACAGATATAATAAAGAGAGAAAAAATGAATACTTAATGTTGAACTGCTGAATCAGAGAAAGGCAGCACTAGATTTGAATTCTGGGTCTGTCATTTACCAACTAGTTGAACTTACACAAGCTAATTAATTACACAAGTTCAGGTTCCTCAACTCTAGATGGCCATCTTATTATCATTTCATGGTATTTTTGTTGTATTAAATGGGATATTATTTAAAAGCAGAGATATTATTTTAGTCCTTCCCAAAATATTAGTATTGCTGCCTTTATGGCAAACTGTGAAAGTGATTTAATTTTCTCTATCAGTAGACTTGCTCACTAGTGTGAATAGAATTAGACTGTGCTGAGGTTTTTTCAGATACCTTATTCTGGAAACTGAGTTGCTGCTCAACTTTGGCAAGCAGCTTATTGTCACCAGTATTGCTTAACCACATTTTGATACTTTTCTACTAGGATTGTTCCTTGCATAATTGTTGAGTTTGCCATAAAAGTTATTTACCTTTGCATTAGGATGTATTTAATTGCAAACAATAAAATACAGACATGCACACACACGCATACATATACACACCTATTCACATACCAGCTTAAACAATAAAAAAATGCATCATCTTATATAACAGGAAGCACAAAATAAAAAAATGCATCATCTTATATAACATCAGCTTAAATAATAACAAAAAAAGTGCATCATCTTATATAATGGTAGGGAGGAATGTTGCGGGGTTGGTTGATTCAACAGCTCAACACCACGCACTCATTTTTTGTCTGCCTCCACTATAGCTGTTGGTAGCAACTTTGAAAACATGAGTTATAAGTCACATTTAGTGGGTATGAGCTCTTCTACATGGAAGCCCTTCTCACTCACTTCATTGAGCTATCTTAATATATCTGCTCACTCCTAGACAATGGGTCATATGCTGGTTGGACTAATCTAATCAGAATATATCTCTAGAGTTACATGTTGCTTGGAGGAAGGGTTTTCTTGAAATACCTAAAGAACAGAAGCATGCTGGATAGGCAACCAAGAGAATCCACTATTTTTCCATATATTTTCTTCTACCTGAATGATTTAGATGTAGCCCTATGGAAGTAGGCCTTTGGAAAAAACTAGGGATTTTTTCCAAGGCCTGTCAGCTGAAGGCTCTTAAAGATTTTTCATTTTGGGTCTTTTAAAATGTATCATAAATACATTTTATAAAATAAAATGTGAATTGATTAGTGGCACATGAAATTCTTTCTTCATAGGAACAAATTTATAAGTATGAGATTTAAAAGGGAACACGCACAAGCTGTGTTCGATCATTTTATGAAAGAGAAAAAAGACTGTGAAGAGAGACTCTTTGAGGAAGATCAGAGATTTAGAGTGCTCCTTGCTGTAAGGCAAAAAACTCTTCAACATACTCAGGTAAGTATTGTTTTTGACTGCTTCAGAATGAACGAAATATAGTGATAGTTAAATTAGCAGCTATTTTGAGGCACTTTTTAATCTGAAGTAGCAAGGATGTTCAGATTTTAAACATAAATTTTTTAGCATAATAAACCTATAAGTTTTCATTGTCTCTTCTAAGTAATTATAACATATTCATAGAGCATATTATACTTTTCAATGCATTTTATGTGTACTCTTATTTATCATACTTTATTTTATTTTGAACTCTATTAATATAAAAATGTAGACTGTATTTATTCCAGAGCCCTTTTATGCATTTAATGAAAAATGTGATAATGGTTATCATTTGTTTCTGAATGAATAGTTTACCAACCAACTCTTTTGAAGAATGAAAATATGTCATGCTCTTTTCCTATAGAAAAATTTTTCATAATATCCTAATGGACCTATAAGTTTACTTGTTTGAAAAAGGGAAATTGTATTAAAATGTCTTTTAGGCCTGATTTTTTACTAATCAAATTGTATAAAGCTATACTTATAAAATGTTTGCATTCAGTTAAATGAGTCCTATCCCATTTTACGTTTCACAATAGTTTTTGTTACATTTAATTGTAATTTGTGTTAGTACCATTTTAAAAATGCATTTAAAAATATTACTCAGTTTTGAAAGATACAATGGGACTTTTTCCTAAAAAAGAAAATAATTTTCTGTACTATTTTAAAACTATTTTCTGTGAAAGTTTTCAAAGTATATATAGTTTCATTATATACTTATATCAGCTATTTTGATCCTTATATTCATTTAGTCAAATATAATATTTATATATTCAATTATTATATCCATATTTCAATTACATTGCCTACTTTTTACATACCCAAAGATATGTGAGAACAGTTTTTTAAAGATTATTTGGAACAAATGTACATTGAATGAACAAGTATGTGGGTGAAAGAACATATCTTCTTTAGTTCTATTGCTGTGGTTTGTCTATACGAAAATTGTTAAGAAGAGAATAATATTTTATTAATAACAATACTAAGTAACATTCTTCCATCTTAAATGTGGCCATTACATTTTAGAAAAAGGGTTTTTTTGACCTAAAAATATGAAAATAATTGGTGCCATCTAGTGGCAATACATGATGCCTCTTCTTAGAGGAGCTGCTGAAACTGATGGCTGAGTTTCAGATATGTAAGCTAGGAATGGATCGGAGGAAGCTTAGGCTGCAATGCACCTCTCAGAACAAGAAGGCTTAAGTTATTTACCGACTTAAGCATTCTTCCCCACCTCATATTTTATTACAGCAGTAGAATTAGTTATTTTAATTCAACCACATTTTCCAATCATAGTGGTGCTGAGAACACAGTGGGGTCTCAATAATCATTTATCGACTGGCGTTCCAGCACTATAACGGAACAATAATAATTAGTGAAATGGCAAAAGATGGTCAGCAGGAGAGAGATGAATAAAACATCCTCTGTAACTAGCCTCTAAATTATTGAGATTTGTGTTTCTTTTCATCAAAAAGCCTGTCCTTGCCTTTCTACTCCCAAGTGTACCCACCCCCAGCCACTTGGAAGCATCATATGGTCTCATGTTTTTTTCCTGGGCACTGATCTCTATCTAAACTTGTTTTGCTAATTCATTTATACCTTTTTTTGTCTGCCTATCTCCTGCCATAATAATGTCTTCTCTAAGGGGAGGAAAATTTCTTTCATATTCTTCTATATATCCTAAAAGCTCAGTACTATGTCTGGCCAGAAGTACCCAATAAATATGTGTTGAATGAATGAATAAATAAATAGATAATGGATGCTTGTTTGGATAATTTTGTTGTCCACATGCATAATAGTAGCAAGAAGCAGGAGCATTTTAGAAGTACTGTTCAAACTCCACCAGCCTGATACTCCTGATGCTTTACCAAACTCATGCTGGTGCAGAAGCTGAATCAATGTCTCTTTCTCTCTATCTCTCTCTGTGTCTCATTCTCTTTCTTTTCCAGATACTTCCCACTCTAGTGAAAATGGTTAAATCACCTATTGCTTTCTAGCACTTAAGGATTCTCTTAACTGTGTCAACAGTGCTTGTCAAATAACCTTAAATTTACGTGAAGTTTTCTCTTACCAGTTTCTTGTATAGCTCTTTGTTGTGCATTCACCTTATATGACCAGAATCATATAGTTTGAAGATGTGGAGTTTAGAGATTGATGTGCCTCATCATTAATGATGCTATTTATCTATGATTATTATCAGTTATTGAGTATTAAATAGTGAAAAAACAATGATTTCTCATAGAAACCTGACCTTATCCCTGTTAAGGAAGTAGGTTAGTTTGTAAATGTGAGTGTAATGTAAAGGATTCCTGCAAAGAAAAGAGTCTCATTAAAGGCATCATTATAAATGTAATGTTACTAATCCGAGGTGTCCCTTTTGGACAAAAGAACTGATAAAAATTATGGGTCATCTGAAGGGATGATTTAATAAAATACTTCATAAAAGCCACAATAGAGTTAATAGAGAATATGAGAAAACACACCATAGAATTAGAAATATAAACGGCTAATAAAATAAGAAAATATACACAAACTTCAGATAAAATACAGACAGCATGGTTCTGGAGTTAACTTTGATGTATCTTCAGTAGGCAATTTCATATCATATATCCTAAATGGTAGATTGTTTATAGTGCCATGGCATTTTTACCAACTTCTATAATTTGCAAATGCCATTGCTTAAGATTAAATTTTCAGTGTACCATATTCATCAGAGGACAATAGCTCTTGCTACTGATGTTTCTCCTTGCTTTTGGAAAGATCTGTATGAAACTGGAGCTTATATATAATATAATTTGTTATGAGTTGTCCTTAGAAGGCCAGCCGTATTGTCTATGTTATTGCGTTCCTCTGTGTGTTCTTCCATAGATTTGCTCTCCCTCTATAATTTAACTTATGAGAGAGGTACAATGAATTACACTGGAAGAATAATTTCAAGACTGAGTTCTAGTGGAGACAATCTCCTATCCTTGTAGAGTTAATTGCTTTTTATTCTGCTTCATATTTTCTACTCTCAGGAAATACCTCTTCCTCTGCCTACAGCAGTCCCAAATTTGGATATAAAATTATTTTTGACATTTCATGTGGAAAAGTTTTAGTTTAATACATTGTTTCATTTTGACTGCCAGATACTGGAATAGTAAAAATTTGAAACAAGTTTAATTTCTGAGACATTATAAAGGTTATTACAATGTATATATTATCCTATTGGTCACTCATCATTTCTGCATTCTCACAACTATTTCATGAGTACTACTGTATTCAAGGCACTCAGTGTTGACCAAAACCATAGACAACATTTTCAAGATACATCAGCAGGAAGATGGAAGATATGAAAAATAGATTTGAATACAGTGGTCACACCCAGATTATACATGTGATGACCACATCCAGATTACAAACAGCAAATTGTGGCCTCATCCACTGTTCTGAAAAATTAGAGATTACTTTTAGTAAAAAAACAATCACATATTCTGTGGTCTCAATTGTGGGAAATGAATGTGTGAAAAACCTGGAAACATTTAGAGGAACTGACCAATGAATTTCCCAGGCAAGAGTAATTTGCCTTATTGACAACCTTCTGTCGCAAAGACTATTTTACTATAACAAGAAATTTTTTTAAGTTAGGAATCAGCTTTACATAATTAACATTTCTTTCAAAATAACTTCTGATAGGATTAAGCATCAATCACACATTAATTAATTGCATAAACTAGGCTCATTGTATTGCTTTTTAAAAGTAACTTGTTAAAATCTATTGCTGCTTGAGGAATGAAAATTTTAATTTGAAAATTGGTGGCAAGAGTGCTAATTCTGTGTCAGGGAATACCTCATGTTTTTGCACAGATCTGGTGTTTCAATCATCATAAGTACTTAATAGGATAGAGTAACACTAGAATATAGAGGAAGGATGGAGCGTGGATATGGTTGATTCCTAAATATATATTTAATATATTTTGAGTGTTTGCCTAGAGCATGATCCATTAAATGAGGAAGAAGCTTCTTTTCTTTGCAAATCTCTCTTTACCATCATGTCACTCCTTGTGGACATGTGGCAGAATTACTGCTAATACTATATTAAAGCACTGTCTATCTGAAATTTGAATATATTTTTTATTTTCTGCATTGACAACCACCATGTTTAGCTTTTCTTTTTTAACTACCTTGAAGCATCTATTGCAATTATTTGGCTGTAGTCCATTTCAGTTTTTCTACAGATGAGTATTTGTCTTATATAGTTGTTCTAATACCCAATGAACATAGTTTTGGGAACTGTGTTCTATTTTTCTCAGGGTCATTTTCCACTGGAAAACGAATGTTCCCTGAGAAAATATCATTTTTGCCATGCCTTCACCCACTGTAGCATAACAGCAAAAATACGTGATTTTTCTCTTTTGATCAACTAAAATAATTATGAGTTTTCAAATATCAAATTGTGTATTTAAATATACCTTAATTAACAATGGTTTATTAAATTTTTAATACATTACTAGATTCAATTTACAATCATTTAATTTGGAATATCTATTGGTCTGTAATTCTATTTTGTACTTTTTTAAAAAGCTGAGGTGGGAGGATCACTTGAGTCTGGGAGGTTGAGGCTGCAGTAAGCCATGATTGTGCCACTGCACTTCAGCCTGAGTGACAGAGTGAACACCTATCTCAAATAAGTAATTTGCATGGGGTCTTCAACTTTTGCTTCATAGACAATTCGTGAGCAAATAAATCAATGAAATAATTAGTCTAATCTGTTTAACAACAGATTCCACATAATGAAATTTCTTACATTTCAGTCTACTTGATCTGCCATAGACATTCATAGTGTATTAAATTTCCTACTTATTTCTGTGGGCTTTGCTTTATATATTTGTTGGTCTTGTTATTTAGTGAATATTATAAGCTATAATTATTAAATGATCATTTGGATTGTAATTTTTTATAAAATGGTCACTTTCTTTTATATTATTTTAAAGTTTATACTATTAACTCCTGCTTTACTGTGCATTACACTACTTTAATTTTATATTCTATTATTGACTCTTCTGACTTAATTTTTTAGATGTGCCTTCTATAAGCTTTATGTAAAATATTTAGAGTGATTTTGCTTTTTCAACCCATTTTTATTTAGTGATTCATTTGTATAAGAATTTTATTGGTTCTTGCTTCTATCATTTTAATATTTTCTGTGATACTTTTCTGCTTTTGTCATTATTTCATTTTGGTACATATACTATTGTGGATTAATTTTATTGCCATTAATAATAGAAAATGGAGACATTCTACTTTTAATTATATTATTGCTTCAAATAATTAAATGTATTCATAAATCTATTTTGTATTAATTATCAAAGTCATAAATCAAAAACTTTTACCTTACTCCAACAATATGAACAAATTGACCCCTTTATTCTGTTATCCTTTCTCCCTCCTTGCTTCCTGGTCATAATTAATGTGCTTAGAATTATGGCTTTACTATCATTAACATACTGTTCTTGTTTTTACCATGTAAATTGGCACTTTCAGAAAGTGTTTAGCCTTTTGCATTTCCATATCTTCAATAGTTAATTTTATAATATGCTACACAGTAAATGGGTTTTCATATTTGTTAATAATTCTTTTAACTATGACCTCTCCCACTGCAGTGATTTTAATATCAATACATCTCTAGTTGATCAAGCCACATATTTTGGTATTTTTTTCCAGTAGGCAATTGAGTTTATACATTTTCCAAGCCATCTCTTTACTCATGAACAAGAAATGGTGGTATATAAATTTTTTAATGTCACAATCTCAGTCCTTATCTGTAAAAGAGAATAATTACAAGATGCGCCCTCTTGGCTTCTAGTAAGAAACGTGTTAACAGGAGCACTTAAAACAGTTTTTGGAACAAAATAAGGGCACATTACATTAATAATTTTATTGTTATTGTTTCTCTCAAAAACTCTTAAGAATTTTGCTCATTCATTTATTGGTATTCAGTTTTCTTGAGAGCAACCTGAAGATATTATTTTATTGCATTTAAAGATAACATTTTTTTCTATTCATTTTTCATTCATTTACAATATCAAAAAAGTTACCTTTGTATATTTTAAATTAATAATTTTTCATTAATTTTGCTCAAATAATTATGACATATTTAATCTTGAACTTAGGGTTTTTAAGTTCTAGTTTGGGAAACTTTCCTTCTATTTATGTCTTTCATGATTCTTTATATTACATTTGCTTTGACTTTTAAACTTTGATAATACTATTCCTGGACTATATTTTGTTTTCTGTTTTCTGTATAATTAAAAATCATTTGTTTTCCTTTGTCATACTCAGGGAGATTTACATTTGTGTCCTTCACATTAATGTCAACTCTGAAGTGACTGGGATTTTGAGGTTATTTGTTCAAGCAGTTAGCTTCCCCTAACTCTTACATAGACCTCACTGAAAATGCTCATTGGGTAGAATCTTAAAAAAGCTGTCATAGTTAGTCATATAGACATTTGAAAGAAGAACATTACAAACTCTTCAGGTGGCAGCATGCCTATGTGTTCAGGAAACAGCAAGGTCACAAACTAATTTAAGCAGAGGGAGCAATGGGGAGGATGATAGGTAAGGTTAGAGAGATAATGTGAACCATTTTACGGAATTCGATATTTACTTTGAATGAAATGGAGAAATAGTTCAGGTTTTGAGCAGAGGAGTGGTTAAATCCTGACTTTATGTTTGAAAAGATTCACTGAGGCTACTGGGTTAAGAATCGCTGAGGCTGCTGGTTCAGAGAACCAGAGTGGAAATAGAAGACCACTTAGGAAAATAATAATGTCTTTATTTCCTACTTGTAAAATTAATAATAACAGTAATAATAACAAGATAATGAAGTCAATATATTACGAAAAGTATCAGTGACTATGTAAATTGTCTTGGATTATGAAAAAGTTAGGCATATCAAAAAAGCAGAGACAAGAAAGATAATTTACTACATAAAATAAGATAAAGATAATACCTAATAGAAAAAGAAAAATAATCTATGTGAAAGGAAAGCAAACTTAAAGTTAAAAGGCAGATGACTCATTGTAAAAAGAAAAATAATCGCAAAATATATGACACCTAATATCTTTAATTTATTGAGTGCCTATAAATGAAAAAGCAATACAAAATATTCCAGAAATTATGAAAATTCAGTTCATAAGAGCAGATATGTATATTAAATTGATAAATATTTCTGATAATCTCAAGACCTGAATTAATACAACAACAATATACCTTAATATAGGAAAAGAGGAAATTATGCTAATACCCAGAGCTATAATAGCTGCATTGGAAATGTAAATGTGTCCATTTCTTCCAGATGGAAATTTTGCAATGTTTTCAAAACCTCCTAAAAGAACATATGCTATGATCTACTACTATTCAATATTAAAAATATGTCCTATAAAAATGATTAGAAAACTATATACAAAAATGGTTATTTAGGAATTTCCATCTAAGTGTGCTCTTATATTAGTAATGTGATACACAATAAGAGATAAGGCTGAGAATACAGGTAAAGAATATATTGTGAAGACCTAGTGAAAAGTTTACACTTAATTTGCAGGGGAAGACACGAAAAGTTTTTATGGAGTGAAATGTGGTCAGAGATGGGCTGTAGCAAGATCAATTAGAGAGCAATATATAGAATGAACTAAAATGAAATGTAAGCACAAGTTGCAGATAAAAGTCACAAAAAAGTGAATTGTTCATCAAAGAGAAGTGATGAAGCACTGATGGAACAGGAATGCAGGTGTAGACTCCACAGAGCCCAATCTCAAATCATGTGTCATATGAGGAAAACACTAGAAGGTTAGAGGTGGTACCATCCTGGTTGACTGGCAACAATTACGTTGGCATTTTCAGTAAAAAGAACTTTTGGCAACTGGATTTTCTAAAGGATGACTGGTTTGGGACATTAGTAGAGACATTTTTTTTTTGAGACGGAGTCTTGCTCTGTCACCAGGCTGGAATGCAGTGGCACTATCTGGGCTCACTGCAACCTCTGCCTCGCAGGTTCAAGCGACTCTCCTGCATCAGCCTCCTGAGTAGCTGGAACTATAGGTGCCCGACACACACCTGGCTTATATTTGTATTTTTAGTAGAGACAGGGTTTCACCATGTTGGCCAGGCTGGTATCCAACCCCAGACTTCCTGAACCGCCCACCTTGGCCTCCCAAAGTACTGGGATTGCAGGCATGAGCCACGGTGTCCAGCCAGTAGAGACTATGTAAGTGGAAATATGTACCCAGTAATTCACCATGCAGTGGTAGAGTTTGGGATAAGGAGTAATAATGGAGTACAGCTAGTGCTCGACTTACGACCACAATTGGTTCCGACAGACCGGTCGTAACACGATTTGGTCGTAAGTTGAGTAGGCTATATGCACGCGGAGATGGTAGTGCTGCCTGAAGCTGGTCCGCACTGTCGTACGCCCAGCTGGGCAACATTTGCGCTGCCAGACACGGAGCAGTCGTGGCTAGCGATTGTGGTTGTAAAGTCGAATGGCCGTAAGTTGCGTAGGTCGTAAGTCGATCAATACCTGTATAAGATCTGAGAGTCAGCCACTGTGCTGATAGTTGAAACCATAGGAGCACATAAAAGCCTTGAAATAAAATAGGAAATGTTTGAAGATAGAACCTGGGTATGTTGCTTGATACATATTGTTTCTCAGCTCTTTTCTATTCAGCTTGGTAAATGGTTGGGGCTCGGCCATTATATTTCTCCTTTGTCATCTGGCTCTAAGTTAGGCTCTGCCAATAGAGGGAGACAGGAAAATTAAAGGAGAAAAAGAAACTTGTTCCTTACTGATTGCTTCCTCTGTGGGCTTCCTTTGGCTTCCTCTCTGTTTGTGGCTCCTGTCAGCATCTTCCTAGGGAGCAGCAGTTTCTTCCCACAGCTTCACTTTAATACAACTTGCAGCTTTTGCAACACTTGCAGAACTGATTTTTATTCACATCCCACCTCAAAGACGTCAGAGCCAGCCAACTGGAGCTCCTCCTCTGAAGCCTGTGTTCCAGGCTGGCAGAGCCTGTTCTTTAAACCCAGAGACACTAGCAACAGTCCAGAGGTTTGAGTTTCAGCTCCACAGGGGCTCAAAAGTGCCAAACATTGCCAAAGTGTTGGGTTATATATTCTTAACTTTGCCATTAGAGAAAGCATCACTAAGAGTGGGATCAATCTATTGGTGAAGGCAGTAGATCAACTATAAAGATGAAAGAGGCAAGTGCATGGAAAGAAATTAGAGAGGGCAGCTTTGGGGTACTGTTTCAAGAGCTTTAGTAATCAAGGAATTTAAATGTTTTATTTGTTTGCAACTTTTAAATACCAGAAATAAATATTTTTCAGCAAAAGTGTAAGTGACAGGATTGAGAGAGACATTGTGTTTATATGTTGTATGATGCAGGATTTGCTTAAACATTTGGTTTGCATTTCACTTGGTGAATGCTTTAAAGTAGAGAATAATACCTCACTCCTGTGGGCCTTCCCCAGTCTATCACAATATCTAGGACACAGTAAATTATCAAATTTGCCGAATTGAAGTCCAACTGAAGTGATACAACTCCTTAAATAAGCAAAAGAGTAAAATTTATATTTCAATTTACTTTGGCAAAGATAAACTATATTGATTTTTGTTCATTCATTCACCGATTTATTTATTCATTTTGAGGCCATGTGTTGAGTCTCAGAATCTGCGTGAGATTCTGAGCATGTTACAAAAGCAACACCTGCTTTTAATTAACCTCTCTAAGCAATGGTGAAAAAAACAAGCACAGGTCAATTAAAATAAGGTATAACGGGCCGGGCACGGTGGCTCAAGCCTGTAATCCCAGCACTTTGGGAGGCCGAGGCGGGTGGATCACGAGGTCAAGAGATCGAGACCATCCTGGTCAACATGGTGAAACCCCGTCTCTACTAAAAATACAAAAAATTAGCTGGGCATGGTGGCACGTAATCCCAGCTACTCAGGAGGCTGAGGCAGGAGAATTGCCTGAACCCGGGAGGCGGAGGTTGCAGTGAGCCGAGATCGCGCCATTGCACTCCAGCCTGGGTAACAAGAGCGAAACTCCGTCTCAAAAAAATAAAATAAAATAAAATAAGGTATAACAAGTACTTTTCCTGAGTTAAGCACAGAGTTCTCTAGAACCTGGAAAGAGGGGTTCAAGGAAATCTGCAAAAACTTGCGAAGATGATTATTTCATCACTAAATCTTGGAAAGTGGGAACAAGATAGCCAAGAAAAGAATTCTTCAAGTAGTGAAAACATTAGGAGGAAAGGCATACAAGTGTCAAAAATTGGCATGCATTTAGGGAACTGCAGGTGGTTTGTAGCGTTTATAGATCAGATGCAGGGAGAAAGGTCCTACATATAGGTAAGAACTATGTCATGAAAGCTCTGAATGCCATACTAAGGAGTTCATGTGTTAGGTTCTAAATAATTTATCGGAAGGGCAACAAGTCTACCTTTCCATCTGAAAAACATCCCAGTAAAATTCGCAGATTTTCCCCCTGGACTGTTGTTCCACATTAGTGTCACACTAACAGGCTTTAGGTAGACTGAAACATTAACCTTGTCAACACTTAGAGTTGTTGGGAATGGCCTAAGGATGGCTTGAGATTAGACTTAGAAGCCTGTCCCATCAAAGAGCCTTGTCTCATTACCCCAGTACAGTAAAGTGACAATTTCTTTTTCTGTGCTTTCCATGACATAAACATCGTTCACTATCATTGATTACATGTAGTAAGTTGGAGACAGACAAATAATGTTTGATGAAGCTATACCAATGAAGAGTTTAGAAGTGAAATTATGAGGTTCTAGTGAGAAAAAAGGGTGAATCTCAGATTTTTCTTGAGTTAATGTAGACAGAACTTGATGAGTCTTTGAATGCTGATGGTGAGAAGAATTGTCCAAATATATATATCAGGTTTCTGACTTTGACAATAGGAAAGTTGTGATGTCAGCATCCAAAACCACAAACTATAAATTGAGGAACAGATTTGAAACTGGATTCAATCAAATGTAAGTTATCTTTGGAGGAACTACTTGGAGTCCAGTTCCCAATTGAATGTAAGAATCCGAAACTCAGTAAAAGTAGAATACGGTTGCAGAAATTATAAGCATATGCATTGCATCGAAGGCTTCAGGAAATCTTTAATAATGTAGGAAATCTGGAGAAGATCTACCAAGATAAAGCCCTGGTTTGGTGATTATGAGTTGGAAAAGGGAGTAAGAATAGAGGCAATAAAAGACTCAAGAGGTTGTAATTAAAAAACAAGGTATAGGAGTTTGAAACTTCACTGATGGCATAATTTCAGATGACAGCAAGTTAGAAGGGTGTCCGTGGGTATGATTGGTTAATGGAATGTGGAACTGAAGTTAACTTGATCTGAGTAATCCCACAAATTCTAAGATTAAAGTGTTGGACAGGTCATCACAATAAATACTGAAGTAAAAGAGAATGATGTGTGGAACAAGAGATAGACAAGAAGAGGAGACTGAGTCCCATGGGCCAAAGCCTTTGCTTAGTGTGGAAAATGACCAGGAGACCATTGAGTGACAGGGCAATAGGTGGGAGAAGACGGAGTATTATATTCTTTAATCAATATAGATTCGAAACAGGAGTATTTTCACCTGGAGGTGGAATGGTTGAGCATGGAGGAATAATGGTTTGGAAGCAATAATGGGCAACTAGGTATACACTAACTGCAATTAGAACTTCTAGTATATAGGTCCCTGATAAAGTAGCAGTCTCTAACTCAGGCCCAGGTTTAATTAATACAAACAGTTGTATCTAGTAGTCTGAAATAAGGATGAAATATAGCTAAGCTTGTTTACCAAGAAATGGCACCTCCAAAGTTCACATTGGAAAAGTTTAGACTGGGATAATTGTTCAGTCCAATTAACAAATATATATTGAGTTCTTGCTACATAAAATACACTATTGTGGATACTGAGGCTTGTTGCAATAAAGCACATCCCTTAACTCTGAGAAGCATATTAGCCTTACAGAGAGAGAGAATAATAAACATCATTTTAATATGCTTTGCTAACCAGAGACAGAAACAAGAAAGAGGGACAGTATTAAAATGCAACTTCTAAACCTGGCCACTGTTTCTTTTATCAGGAAAGTTTTCAAGGAGAGAAAGTGAGTTAATAGGACTACTAAGACTTCCTAGGATGTTGCCTCATCTATACCATTACAAAAGGCATCAACAAAATGTTATTATAAGTATGTATATATATCGGTGTCTATCATCAAGAATTTTTTTAAATCACATAAAATGGGCTAATCATTGCTGAACATAGCATAAGACATTTTTTAATCTTGGTTGTCCATATAATTAAAAAGACCTCCAGTTGTCCTGTCCACCTTCCTTTAAATGTATGAATTTTACTTGAGTTGTTACCTTCAAGAAGGTCACCTCCTCCTGCTTTCAGAAAAAAATGAATTTAATGTTGCATAAATGAGATAGCTACAGGATTATACTGTTCATAAGCATAGATCTTAGCCTAAAGTATTCCCCCAGAGCCAGGAAATTGTTTTTAGTTACTATAAGTTTCTAGTTTATTTCTATTTCTTTAAGCTTTTTAGGAGAGGTAAAGATAGGGAGAGAGAGAGAGAGAGAGAGGAAGGCTAGTTCTTACTTTGTCTTTAGTGAGTTATCTGGTTTCCATAGACGTAACAGCACCACGTGTTCCCTGTTAAAGTTAGGATTTTGGAATGTGACCCTGATGCTCTGACAAATATCACAAATATGACTTGCACAGAGTCCTGTGGGGAGTATTGTTAACATTACCCAGGTAGCCCTCCCACTGTCTGATTTATTTGCTTACAGAGAACATGTATACCTGACTTCCTGAGGGAGCTGCATATCTCAAATTTGGGTGTCATGATAATAATAACAGTTTGAGAGAAAATGAAATAGGCTATAAAGAGAAAGGAAATGGAATATATAAACTATTGTACAGTGTCATGTTCATTTTCAGTACTATATAAAATAATGAAAATGTTTTTCAATAACCTTTGTTGATTTTTATAATGTGAAACACACTTTATGGAAAAAGACAATGAATGTACAAGGCAAAAAAAATTAGTAAAAATATTTTTAGCTTTTGACTCAAATCTCTGCATTATTTCCCATAAGTTTAGACTAGAGATGAATTCTGAAACAAAACATCTTTAAGATAAAGGATCCTTTTTTCCTCAGCTTTGGCCATTCTAAGTTGCTCTTTCAGGGTTTAAGTATGTATATATATATTTTATAAAGCAATCCAGTGTGGTAGGTCACAAAGGTTTTATTTTTCTAATTTTAGAGTTACAGTTGGAAAACAAACTGAGAGACATTAAACAAGACTTTCTCAAGCTTTTAAGTTTCACATCTGGAATTACAACAGTTCTCCCTTCTAATAACCCCCATCACCCCACTGCACACAAATATCCTGAAAGCCCTCAGTAAACAATAACACTAGGATATTTTACCACTCACTACAAGTACCCAGATGCTCTTTCATTTGTCATTGTTCTTCGGGTATTAAGATCAAGTGGCTGGATGTGGTGGCTCTCACCTGTAATCTCATCACCTGGAGAGGCCACTGCATGAAGATCGCTTGAGTTTAGGAGTTTGAGACCAGCCTGGGCAACATAGTGAGCCCTCATCTCTATTAAAAATTTTAAAAATCAGCCAGGCATAATGGCACACACCTGTAATCTCAGCTACTCAGGAGGATGAGGCAGGAGAATCACTTGAGCCCGGGAGATCAAGACTGCAGACAGTTATAAAGCGCCACTGCACTCCATCCTGGGTAACAGAGTGAGACGCTGCCTCAAAAAAAATTAATAAAATGGAAAAATTAAGATCAATCAAGGGGAATTAAGGCCCAATAAAAGCCCCAAAACTTTGTGATCAAGTGACTTCTGAAGTTAAAAGGTAAACGGAACACAAACAATATATCAAGGCCTTCTCCAAATGTTCACTAGTAAATCAGGCTTACCTTTACAAGAGGCACTTTATTCAGGCACATAGAACAACAACAAAAAACTTGCAGGTTCCTGTTGCAACACCATAACCATCAACTGTGTGATGGGAGACAGGCAGGTGGTGTATGTTGGACGGAAAATATTAGCAGAAGTTATGAGCTAAGAAAATGTAGTACAGTAATTTGCACCTCTAGCTTAAAGACGTTAGTATGCTCAGCTTTTGACGTCTTGGCATGTGGTAGGCCCTGTACCCATAATATCCAGAAGTTCAATAAACTGCACAGCCAGAGAGCACAGTCCGCACCAGACTGCCCTCACTTCAGACACCAGCTGGCTACAAATTTAGGGATCCCATAAGCACCCTCAGATTCAATAATTTGCTAGAAAGCTCACAAAACTCAGAAAAGTGCTATGTTTATAATGAGTTTTATCATAGTAAAAGAATGTAAGTTAAAATTAGCCAAGGGAAAACACATAATACCCAGTCCAGGAGGGGTCTAAATACAGAGCTTCCGTTCATCCTTTGCACTCTGGAGTCAAGGATGGTGTTACCTCCTCTCTGCCACCAGGTGTGACAATACATACAGGGGATTGCCAACCAGGAAAGCCTTTGGTGTTCAGAATTTTTATTTGTGCTCAATCACATATTGCCCTTGTTGGCTGACCTTTATTCTCCAGCCCTTCCTGGAGGTCAGGATAATTACCAGTTTTCCAGAGGTTGGAACTGATGCTGTCTTAATTGTATCAGTTATAGATAAAACTAATTGCTGCAATTACTTTTGCACCAACCTAATATGTGACCCAAAGTCCCCATCATAAGTTCCATTATTAGACTGTCCAGCAGCAAAGTCTCCAAACAAGTAAAGACATACCTATGTATATTAACGGTGCCCAGGCAGCCCACCTCAGTAGTTAACAACTTCAGCTCTCCAGTCAGATAGCTCTCTGTTCTAATCCTGACTCCAGGATTAACTATTTCATTATCTTGGTCAAATTACATAACTACTCTAAGTGGCAATTTTCCATTGAGCATATACTTATAAAGATTATCTGAGATATTTATAAAGCATTTATTTTATTGCCTGGAAGATAGTAAGCTAGTAAGCACACAATAAATGTTAGCTCCTATCTACAGAGGTTAATACATGTTTACTTAGTGCTATGGTTTGAATGTTTATCCCCTCTAAAACCCATGTTGAAATTTAATTGCCATTGTAACAATATTAAGCAGTGGGACCTTGAAGGGTGATTAGGCTATGAGTGCCCTGCCTTCATGGGTAGGAGTCACACCATTATAAAAGGGCAAATTTGGCCCCCTTTTGCCTCTGCCTGTCTGCCTTCTTCCATGTGACGATGCAGATACACAAGTGTTCTCCCAGATACTTGGGAGGATTTGATCTTGTACTTCTCAGCGTCCAGAACCATGAGAAAATAAATTTCTGTTCATTATATATTACCCGGTCTTAGGTATTATGCCACAGAAGCACAAAACAGACTGAAACATGCAGTATGCAGTGAATGAACATACTCTGCTTTGTAAATTAAGAAAAGGTAGTATAACCACTTAAATATAGTTTACTATAACAGGTTTTTTCAATAAACTATGGCTATTGCATATATTTGGTAATGACATTAATATTTTCCAAAAATATATTGATATAAATTAAAAGCTACTTCCTTGAACTGATTCAGAATCCTGTGTGAGATAAGACATTATAGAAGTCACCTATAAAAAATGTTGCAATGTTTTGTACAATGTGGAGTTAGGAAAGTTAAAGATATTTCAGCGTAAAGATTTTCAAATGAAGCATTCCACAGTAAAATGTCTACTATGTGAATTTCTCTCCATATTAACATGGATATGCATGACTCAATTATTTTAATTATATTTAACAAAGTCATTAATTGGATATTTTTAGTTTCCAAGGCTTTTTTCTTCTGCCACATCCTTGCTCAATGGCTGCCCCCTCTAAGGCCTCCTCAGACGTCCTTAGACTTGTCATTTCATTCTCTGTTTCCACTGAGTCTTAGAGTGGGAGTTTTGCTCTTGTCAGCCAGACTAAAGTGCAATGGTGCAAATCTCGGCTCACTGCAACCTCTGCCTCCCAAGTTCAAGCGATTATCTTGCCTCAGCCTCCCAAGTAGCTGGGATTACAGGCACCTGCCACCTTATCTGGCTAATTTTTGTATTTTTAGTAGAGACAGGCTTTCACCATATTGGCCAGGTTGGTCTAAAATTCCTGACCTCAGGTGATCCACCAGCCTCAGCCTCCCAAAGTACTAGGATTACAGGCATGAGCCACAGCACCTGGCCCTAAGAGAGTATTTTACTCTTCACAGTTTATTACAATTTTCTGTTGGAAAGCCTGCCTCGGTTGTAGATTGTAATAATTGTGCAGCAGGGACAGTGTTTTTTTGTTTTTTTTTCTTTTTTTCCAATGTGTATCAGAGTGCTTTGATATAAAATTAAATTACTAATGTCCATATTATGTATTTTTAATATTGACCATGACTCTGTTAAGTGTAAATGTGTTAGTATATTCTTTACGTGCTGAGAAAATTCAGCTTAGTTGCAGGTGATATAAGTATAATGGCCAATGTAGGTCCACAGAGGAAGCGACTGTTTTCATGTCAACACAGTACCTACTGTATATTATTCATTTATTTAAATTTAATTTAAACAAGGTTACAAAAGCTACAGTTATGGCTAAATATAGTCTTAAACATTTATCCATTATCAGTTTATATCACATAACAGCATGTGTGACTTTACCATATTTTTAATGTATTACTAATTTCTCAGTTGCTTTTGGAAATTAAGATAATCATGTTTATTACTTAAATTGATGGAGTTGATAATATATCATCTCAAATAAGCTTTACTTAAATATAGATATTTATCTCACTATATTTTTTTCCTGATCATGGAATTTTTGTCTGCCTCTCATTTTATTTTCTTCTATTTCATAATATTCATGGAAACAATTCATTTGATTACTATTCAGAAGTGCAGATGAGAAGGCATATAAATTCAATAAATATTAAAAGACTAAAAATTAAAAAAATTGAACTCTCTATGCACATGAAATGTCTTCAATGCATATCTGTGAAAACTCCAATTGCCAAGTAAAATTTCAAATATTATTAGAAAGGAAAATGGATCTAATATGATATATTCTTGTATGTTTCATTATGTTAATAGAATCCTGAGAAAAGACATACATAGTCTTCTTTGAACATAATTTTCTTCGTATAGAAAATAGACAACAAATTATTCTTAAAATACTTGAAAATAAATTCAAAGTTGAAATAAAGTAGTTGAAATAAATAATGACTGCTTGTAAAATGTATGGCGGTTTCTTAGGACAAAATTTTCTAAAACAAACATTTGTTGACACTTTACCATGAATTAGGCATTTTGTGACTTAAATAAAGATCTTGTCTCCAATGTACTCACTATCTATTGGAGAAGACTGATATCAAAATAATAATAATATGGCAAATACAGTAATAGAAATGTGTGTAGAGAAGTATTATAGTGGCATCCAACTCAAAGATGAGGTCAGTGAAAGAAGGAATTCTGAATGTGGTAATATAATTTTTCAGAGTCATTTGAGAAATAGCTAAGAATTGTGGAACATAACAGAGTAATAGATAACCTTATAAATGTAATAGTGTGACACATACAATCACTGAAACCATCATGCCTGACATAGTTGAATATGATGCCTTAAAAATGATATAATATAAGCAAATGATAAGCAAATTGCTGCGTGGAGGGTCAAAGTGTATTTGAATAGAAGCACTGAGTATATTGCTGCACTATTGGGATGTTCATTGAAAGTAATGAGAGAGAGAGAGAAATAGCAAAGAATAAATTAAAAGACTGAAAAATAAAGGTAAGGCAACACCCAAGATTCTGGCTGATGTTTCAGAGCAGATAGTTATAAGGAACACCAAGCTGCAACTGTGAAGGATAATCCTCTGTTACACTCAGCTTCTCCAATATGAAAGTAAATCAGGAAATTTTATAATATTTTTCTCATTTCTGGAACTGGTCATTTGGGAGCCAGCTCTGCCTACCATTGCATCAAATGTCTACCTTGAAAATATGCAAGTTCTCAAGTTTGTAACATATTTAGAATGTATATGCTTTTTCATTGACTGGTGTCATACTAAACATGTGCACTTAGAGAAAAAATTACTAAAAATATTACCCAGAAAACAAAATTATAGAAAGGAAGAAACAATCTATAAAAATTATAAAGTTATATCTATTTGTAGTCTTAGAAGAGTCTCTTTTCAATAGTGTGGACCTCATCCCTCAAATTCTGTGTGGCTGTGAAGGAATTTCTATCAGTCACGTTTCTGTTGGAAAAACAGAGCCTTTTAGGAGCAATATGGGAATAAGAGATGTATTATAGGAATTCAGCCTAACCACAATGAAATAAGCTTGAATGAAAGATCTGGAAAGGGAAACTGGAAGGTTAGAGAGTCACTAACTAGTCTTCCAAATCACTAGAATAGGGGAGAAGCCTAAAATTCTAAGAAGCCAAGTACATCCAGCCACTGAAGCAGAACCATGAAAAGGGGGCTCGTGAAGAGTTCTACAGGAAGCTAATGCTTCCAGGTGTCAACTACCACAGCCAAGCATTGTTTGGTGGGTCTAGGTCTTCTTTTAGAAGTGTCAACAGTCAGCATATGATCTGGTTGCAGAGTAAAGAATAAGGGCATACTGGTGTCCACTGAGTATCTCCATATCTACCATATATGACCATGATGACCATCCAAGATTAGCACTACCACTTCAGTATGTTTTCAAATCCCATGCAAATTCCTCATATTTTTTCTTTTGACATAATATAAACTGGAATCTTATAGTCAAAGGTTTTGTGAAAAATGTAGTTCCCAACTAAACCAACTTGATAGTAACATAATTCAATACAGTGTGCCCTTTTGACCTCCACACATACCTTTTAAAAATATGTTTTGCTTCTAAGTAAAGTCAATTGCAAATAATTCTTCTGATTCTCATGTTAAAACTAGTCTCCATACAACAAAAATGTGCCAATTATTAAGTCAAAACTGGATACACAGTTCATATCACTTTGTTCATTTAGCTAAATAACACTCCTTATATGCTATCCTGTAATGTAAATACCAAGATGTAGGGCTATATATCTTGTGTTAAATATTACTGGAAGTAGGTGGAACAAAACTAACTTACATGTATGTAAATACATATATGTTAACATGAATACATATATAATGTACAAATGTATTCATGTCAAGACAAAGAAGAAATAGCCATAATTCTTGTTTCTGCAACTGGTTATCTGCTCATATACAACTTTGCAACTTTATTTATAATTTTACTCTTCTGCTACTTATACTACTTGCCCTCAGCAAACCCCTCATCTTGTTGTAGTTGCTTGTCTATTCAGATGACCCAAATCTTCATATTAGCCATCCTGTCTTTGTTGTAATTTTCCATTTACTTACATCACAGTTCATGGGAGTACTAACTGATGCCTCCAAAGAAACTTCTGCATTTCAGACCTGCTCTTCCTTACTTGCATTAAATAGTAGTGGCTCAATTTCTCCTTGAAAGTCATGATCAGTCATCCAGGCTAGTAGAGTATCACATTTTTTTGCCTATTGATTCACTGGCATGAGGATCCCCAGAAGTTTCAACTTCAGTTTCAACCAAATGATTACATTATCCTCTCAGGAAAATTTTCTATTATTTCTGTACTTTACTTAATACATGAACCACTGTGGTCATTTTCTATTGCTGCCATAACAGATTTCCACAAACTAAAATGCTTAAAACAACATCCATTTAATGGAAATCAAGGTGTTGCATTTCTTACTGGAAGTTCTGGGGTGGAATCTGCCTCCAAATGCATTTGGGTTGTTGGCCGAATTCAGTTCCTGTGGTTGTAAAACTGAAGCCTCCACTTAGTTGCTGGTTATTGCCTGTGGCCACTCAATCCTAGAGGTCTTTTTCTGCCACACACGTGTGTCCCCTTACACCTTAGAACCAGCAGGTGGATCAATTCCTTCTCACCTTTGAAATCTCTCTGACCTTTTCATTTATTTCATCTTTCCTGCTTTCCTCTTCTGTCTTCTGCTGCTGCTTTTAAGGCCTCTTGTGATCACACTGGGCTTGCTTGGATAATCCAAGATAACCTCCCTACTTTAAGGACAATTTAATTAATTCCCTTAATTTCATTTGTAAAATCCTTGCTCAGCAGTACCTAGAGTAGTGTTTGAATAAGCCTAGGATTGAAATCTTAGAGGGACATCTTTAAAATTTTGAGTACCATAACCATAAACCACAGACCCTATATTGATTGCTGATTTAGAGCACATTCCATATTCTGGAGAACATTACCCTATCCTGCATGGCATTTTACCTAGCTAGTACCATGACTGAGTCCAGAATTTTATCACATTGTCTCTGCTGGTTTAGAGCAGCACTCCAGCTTTTCTTTATCCCTACTGCATTCAAATAATTGATTTCGATGGTAATATTTCCCCTGGTCACTCTTAACCTGCAAAGAATGACCGAGCTCTTGAAGAATGTTGGTATTACCTTTCCCATTGTGTTTTTTAAAGCCTTGGTGAAATGAGTATCCGATGGAACTACCCAGGAAATACAGGCAGAAACTGTTAAGTAGATTTCACATGGTAAATTTACTTCAGGATTCTGATCTCCCAGAGACTGCCTATCTTCTTTCATATACCAAGGAAGTTATAGGATTTTAACTTCATCTTGCATTGGCCAACTTTAGGTCCTGGGTTTAGCCGACTCACTACACAAATGGAGATTCTTCTATCTGTTCAAAAGCATACTTCAAATTCAGGACCTCTCCTTAGTGCAATCATATGAATAAATTTGGCCTGATCCAGCCTTATTTCACCCTAAACCAATATATTTAGGCTATATTCCTGTATATATTCAGCAAGTTTTTGTTTATACAGATTTTCAAAATTTTAAAATCATTTCAATGTATGTGGTGCATACTCAAATGTAACATTTCGTATCTGATCCCTGAATCTTCCCAGAACTTGAGTCTGGTTGTAAACCTAGAAGGAATGAGATATATTGAGGTCGGGTCTTAAAGAGGTCAGTATTTCTCTGAAGGAGATTGACATTAGGACATTTCATACAAGGAGAGAGTAACTTCCTTGGTCAGGAGAGAAAGGGTTGCATCTATTGAGAAAAAAGGCTAGAAGTGAAAATGAACTGAATGTGCAGTCATGGAGTCAAGACAGGCTGGGCATATGATGTGGTTGGCTCTGTGTTCCTACCCAAATCGCATCTTGAATTGTAATCCCCACATGTCAAGGCAGGGACCTTCTGGGAGGTGACTGCATCATGGGGAAGTTTTCTCCCATTCTGTTCTCATGATAGTGAGTGAGTTCTTATGAGATCTGATGGTTTAAAAGTATTTGGCACTTCTCTCTCTCAGCCTCTCTCTCTCTCTCTTTCTCTCTCTCTCTCTCTCTCTCTCTCTTGCTGTCTCCTGACACCATGTAAGACTGTAAGACATGCCTTGTTTCCCCTTTGCCATGATTGTAAGTTTCTTGAGGTCCCCCCAGCTATGCATAACTCTGAGTCAATTAAACCACTTTTCTTTATAAATTACCCAGCCTCAGGCAGTTCTCTATAGCAGTGTGAAAACAGTCTAATACAGCATGTCTGTTTGTCCATCATGACCTCTTTCTACAGCTCTGTCTGACTGCAAAGGTCTTCCAAAAGTAATAGTGCTTCACTTCCACCTTCCAAATCTGACACCAATTAAAGTGTTGGTCACTTTTAATCTCTAATTATGCAGGGAAAGAGGTTCTAGGAAAGAGTTTCTAATTTAACAACATGAAAACAGCACAGTACAGCAGAAGGTCCAAATCTTGGTCTCTGGGCAATCCTTTAGAGACTAGGTAGATTCACGAGGATGTGCTGAAAGAAAAAGTAACAATCTCAATACTCCAACATAAAACTAAACAAAGAAACTCAGGGAGGAGAGTTTTTCTGCTGACAAAGTGGCATGTGGCTCTATAGACTTTAACCTCAACTATATTCTTGTTTCTATTTTATTATTTATGCAGAATTAGAACATTGTCACTTAGAAATAATCTTTGACTATGTTTTGGTCGCCACACATGTAAGAAAATACTTTCTCAGATTGTTAACACATATACTATGATCAGTGCATCTGGACTACAGACAAAAGAGGTGGTCTGAGATTGGCCGTCACCATATACAACTGTTAGAGTGCTAAGTTGCTACTTAAGATTAAAACATACAGTTAAAAAAAAATATATATATATATATACATATATATATATATATATACACACACAGTCTTCTTGTATAAGGCAGGTTGTTAGATTGCAAATCAGAATAATTTCCAAGTAGAAGAGTAATATGTAATTTTAAACATTTCAAATGGCAAATTCCAAGTTTTATCATGTACTGTACATATTTATGTGGGTACTAAGCATCTTGAAACAGGCCTCATCAACTACATCATATGTATCTAACCTGAACATATTACAGTACTTGGCATATATCAGATAATCAATAAATTATTCTTAGAGGCATGACTGAATGGATGAAATATGGAATCATTAAGGCAGATGAAAGATGAACTCTGTAAGCCTGGAGAGATTTGTTGTTGCGATTGGTGTTGGTGGTGTTGGTAGTGGTAGTGTAGTGGCTTTTTTCTTTCAAACGATACCCATTTTCTCCCTCTGGAGATAGTCATTCTGGTGAACCATGAGAGCAGGATAATAAAGTTGAAAACTACTGACCCATAGGTATTTGAAGATGATATTTTCTATGTAAAATCTTCTTTAGCCATCATACAAAAAGCCCAGGTTTTCTCTGCTCTTCTTAAGGATAGTCAAGATTTCATTAAATTAAGTGGCACTGAGTCAGAACTTCCCCTTTTGCCAAATATATCTAAATTTTTCTTTGTCAGAAAAATTTTTGATATGACTTTTTTATATTTGTTTGTTATGATCTCCTTTTGTAATAACCTTCTACTTTTGGCTTTATTATTATTTTTTAAAGTTGTTTTTAAAAATGTTCCAAGGGAGATTATTTGATTTCTCTGCAGTTATTTAATTTCTTATACTGTAGCTAATATAAAGCAGATACAGAAAAAGTAATAATACATGCTGGAGTATAATGTTTCAGTGTGCTTTTCCCCCGGTATTTGTAAGTTTGCAAAGATCTAAAGCAGTATTCACAGTGTACTCTTACCCCTTTCACCCATATCTCTTTTCTACATTCCTTCATTTGTCATGGGAGGTTTTTCCTTATACTCTAAAGCAAGACTTTCCCTATAACATTGCATACGCTGGAAGAAATTTGGGTTTTCTCTTCTTGTTCATCCTTGCAAGTTTCCCTCTGTACTTTCCACTTTCCCCTTTCTTGCAGTAATTGTGATGCAGGATAAGCACAGTCCTTTCCCAACTCTCTCTCAAATGATTTCTTCAAGCTGCAATGCACCTTTCGGCAGAGGAGGGGACTAAGGCGTCACACCCCCACATTCACACTAAAGCTACTGGATAACTATCTTTACAGTATGGCTGTTGTCATCCTTTTTGGAAAAAAGGCTGTATACAGATCTTTGCTTGGGTCTCTTTGGTCTGGTATAGATGCAAATTAACCTTTCTATTCTGCTTCACTTGAGTGCAACTAGTTACAAGAAGCAGTAATACCACAGTGACCTGATTTAAATAAGTAACTGTGAGCAGGTTAAGTAAACCTGAGTAATGACCACTCTGCTCCTTGAAAGATGTCGGTTGTTTAAAGTTTTCTAATATTTATGTTAATAACAGTATATATTTTCCCATGATTTTTTAGTAAGCTATAAAATCCTTCACTATTACAGAATACATTCTGGTAGGTCATCAATACAGGAAACCTAATTGGAAGGAATTGTTTCATTTAACAGAATCCTGTAAGATTCTGAGTCTATGAAGTTTTCCTCCAAATGTAGACCAATATTTGAAGAAGGGCATAACAATGCCTTTGGCTGCAGCAGCTTTCTATTTTAAACTTACTGGGTCCTTCATTTTCTGGTTAGTGTTCACCAACCCTAATGGCAGCAATGGATATTGGACTTTCTTATTATTCAGTCTTTTGTCTTGCCTTCACTGCTTGCAAAGAACTATTGATTGCATTGTTTATTCCTCATATCTCAAACATTTAGTCATAGCTTTTGGTTCCTTGTAAGTAGCCACTACTTTGCTTACTTCTTGGGTAGCACTCTTCCTTTTACTCTGTAAAATATTTTATTATATGTTGAAATAAGATGACAGTGGCATTCCAAAGTAAATATATCATCAATATTCTTTTCAAACAAATATCTACTAATGTTATATACTATGAACAAAAGAGATATAGTCTTGACATAGTCTGTGCTTGTGCATAAGTCACTGACATTTGTGACAGGCTAACACAAAATATACACTAAAAAACAAATCCAAACATCTTCTTTTTCCTTCTTGTTTGAAATCCAAATCTACAATTCAAACTTAAGCTGCAAATAACTTATTTCTACTAGTTATAGTTTAAGCCGTAGAAACATTAATAGGTGGCAGTGATTCTGGGTTAGAATAAACATAGAGAACAGATAAGTCTTTTAAGATAAACTGTATCACTCTAATAAAATATTAAATAGCACATATGAAGCTCCCCAAATAATTTTTCATTGAAAATTCATAACAAGTTTTGTTGCTTCCTAAAGGCTACCTGAACACATCATGAAAATTCTATAGATCAGAGTGCAATGAAGTAAGAGTGAGTAATAACCACTGACTAGAGATTCTTGTAGAATAAATCTATTTAATTGCATATTTAAGATGAGCTTGGCTTCTGTGTGGGGGGAGCAGAGCTGAATGCCCTATCACAAACCCAATAGCGCCAGTGTCAGTGAGCTGTGTGAGTTGTCTCTATGGGTTGTAAATTGGATCCCCTCAGTGACCAGTTAATGTTTTCTGTATTTACGGCAGTATTTCTGTTTTTCACAGCCACCAGGGTACTTTGGCAACATAAAAATTTAAAAATAATTTTTAGCAATCATACCGTGCCAATTTTTTATAGTTAAAGGGGCTCATTTAAATTGGAAAACCTGCTAGTCTGAAATTTTCATCTGAAGGATTACCACCAGCCAGAGCTACTTGTCTGATGAGGGTTTCACATGGCTTATCTAATGTGAAATCTCCATGTGGTATATAGTTTCATTAAACGGTGATCAAGAATACATTAGTTCAAAACAAGAAAAGGCAATGGAGCTTAATCCGCCAGGCATCTTGGCGCAACAACTTTAAAAGAGTTATTGAAGTGAAACAATTTGAGAATTAAAAGTCTTCCACTTATACAAGACTCCTGTCAAAAGCCTAAAAGTCAGCCTTTCCTTTTTCTGTTTTCTGTTTGTATACCACAAGAAGAAAAGCCTCTGAAACAATATTCCGACTGTTGTAAAGCCAATAAAATGCATATATCGGTGAAATAACCTAATCCATTTAAAAACCAGATTTATTAAGATAGAAAAATAAAGTAACTCATAGATAATGTAGAAATAAATTGAAAAATAAATTGTTTAGAGAAAAAGGTAAAAAACAAGTATTGGTGTGATGTAATAAAGACTGAGATTCATATAGCCTATGTTTATGTTTTAAAAACAATAGTATTAGCTCCCCTTACTGAAGAACTGATCATTAAACCAAATATTCACATTGCAAATATACTATTTGAAGAGACATTGGGATATATTTACGATTTATATATAACACAAATGTTAATGATTTTCCATTTTAATGAATAGAAATTCATAATAATATTAAATGATTTTAGAGTTACAGTTTTTTATATATCTCAGTAATGTATAATACAGCAATAACTAACTAAATAAATATTTATAAAATTAATTTGACTTGTCATGTTGACATATATAGTGAGAGACTATGCATACATTTCTTTGATCTAACTAATCATTTTCATCTATTAGCACTTGATGAAAAATGTATTAGCTTATGTCAGGAAATTTCAACTCCCAGCACCAAAGATTTGAAAGATTTCTCAACATGCTTTAGCACACAATATAAAGAGTGATATTTTAAAAATGCTATTACAAGTATATTTTGAATAAAGAGTCTGAAATTTGTTGTATTGAACTATAGTATAAAAGACAGACATAATTTGATTTTAAAAAATGTAATCTTACTGTAGTACTTTAGAAAAATTACAATCATCTGAATTTAAAAGATCAGCTTCTGGAAATATCTGCCACTAAATACTTATTTTCTACTTGTTATTCAGCTTGGATTTAAAGATACTATAAAGTGCATACTTCCCTACATTTCTCGGCACCAGTGTATTTCAGCCTTAATCTTGAAGGAACTGTGTCTAATGATGTAAAGATATTTCAGGTTATGTGTTATTTAACCTGAGTTCTCTTGTGAAAAGTGATATATTCCATGATAAAACCAAGAGTTATAAACATTTTTTAAAATCTCAAACAATATGTGTCAGCTATTTTGCATTTTTTACCTTTTTCTTGGAAGTCACAACGATCCAAAGTAAAAAGTTCTTTTATATACACACTTCGAATTTTGAGGATTTTTTACTGTAGTATAAGGGGCTGTAATAATAACGTCCCCTTATTATATGGTATGGTGTTTGCCACTAAGTAATGTCATAACTTAAAAGATTTCATGATTAGTCACCTTTTTTCTTAATATGTCATTTGCATATATTTCCCTATTTTGTTATTGTTAGATAGCCTTTCAAAAAAATTAATAAATTCTATGTAGTTGGCAGCAAGTATAGCAACACAGAATTTAGGCACTCCCTAAATTCCATCGGAGTTTAGATAAAACACAGACTATATTAATGTATGGGCTCTGTTATAACCTCTATTAATATAGTTGAAAGCCGTCAAGCACCACTGATTCTCAGAAACATAAAAAAGTTTGTATTAAAAATCACTGAACAGTACAAAAGTGGGAACAATACATATAAATTAAATTCAACGCTCAACTTTATAAAACACCTTTCTTTATAAAAGATGGCCTATGTTTGCATGCATTTCATGTTGTAGTAAATACAAGGTTTTTAACTGGGAGTACTCAGATGCTTATTGCTTATTCGATAATTTATCTTCTTATGTTAAAAGATTAAGAATTTCTACCCAAAACACAAATGTACTTTTATTTTTATAGTTTTAGGGGGCCCTTTTAAAGGAAGTTAGTGTAAGAATGGCAATATTTACTGTTGTCTGCATTTGAGTAGTTCACAGCTGAGCACTCCTCTTGTGTATTCAGTGACAAATGGCAATCACTTTATCATTTATCTTATGACAAATAGCAGATTCAGCCACAAACTGCTGGCCGTAGCAAACTTACAGGATGAAGTTCTTTATTGTTTATGGTTTGTGGGTTGATGTATTCATGCCTTGTTTATTTGTGAAATGAACAAAAATCAGTAAGCAGGCATGAACAGAAATTTGGCCACGCAATCAATTGTACTTTTTTTCCTCCAGTCTTCCAAGGACCTTACAAGGAAATTCGCTGAACTAGGTCTAAGCTATAAGCTGCCTTTAGAAAATAAAAGTCATTAGAGGATGCACCAAATTGTGACATTATGCCCTTAAGCCAAAATAACATTGAATGGAGTTCCTACCTCGCATTAACCTCCTGAATAAGGGTCTTAAATTTGATAGCAGCTATTGTCATAGACAAGTGGCATAGGCCAAGTGTAGAAGGAAATTACCCCATACTTTCACAATTTAAGCAATACGTTGAAATTTTTACTCCCTGTTTTTTACAGCTAAAGGAAATTTGCAAACCAACTTTGTACATCAATGTGAATTGTACCTGGATTGCATATACCAACTGTGTTGTGATTAAATATATTCTTAAGTTTGTTACTAATGTAGCTTATATAGTTAATATATAAGGAAATATTGAAGTAGGTCATATTCTGTGACATGTTAGAGATTAAAATATGTGATACTGGATAATAACAATAGCACATTTAAAAAATTCTACCAACACAATACACAGAAACATGTAATGTTTTATTCCAAGTCTCTTCCAGGATGTCTTTGAGAAATTTAGCATGATGCATTGGATTATGTTTTGTAATTAATATACCTTTTAATATCATTATGATACATTATAGTGAATCTAATGAAATGTATCAAAATTACTGATCTGTTGAGTTAAGAGTGAAAAAAAATCACTAATAAAGGTAATCCAGTTAATAACAAAGTATTAACGTTAGGGGAAAGATTTCTTTAGGCATAAATGGATATAAAGAAGGACTTAGTTATACATAAATAGAAAAAAAAGAAGGTACCTATGTACAACATGGAATCAAGTTTTGATATGTATACCACTAATAACAAGTCAGCAAAAGAAAGTAATGCCTAAGATTTTGCTAATTTTAAAAACTCAGTAGGTAAATGTGATGTTTTAAGATAAAATAAATGATGAACTCATTTAATAAAAATTTAATGTACATTTATTTTCAAGTCATATTCTTAAGTGCTTTGCATAAAAGCCATTTGAATAGCCTCCAAGCAAATGTCTATAAGTCCCATAATTTGGTATTATTAAAAAAAACAGATATTTGCAGCGTAATATATTTATCAGTTCTATCCTGAAAGACTTTCTGCCAGAAAAAACAAGCCAAAAAAAAAAAAAAAAGAAAGAAAGAAAAGAAAAGAAATCTGTCCCGTTGATGTCCATGAAGTTTGTAGACTAGTGGTGTTAAAACTAATATTCTGAAAGGAAACTGAAGTTAGAGGTCCAGAAAAAGCTATTATACAGCTCTGAGATTTGCATATGCTATCTGCTTGGCTCATCAGAGGTGAATGATAGTTTCCACTGCACTTAGTTACAAGCCAATCTAGATGCAGTTATTTGCATAAACAATTTGATTGGTAAACATTGCTCTATACCTCTGTATTGAAAACTTTTGGGGAAAGAGACACTATCTTGCTCTTTCTTTTTAAAATCATACTTGGGTTATATTTCCTTTGTGTTATGACAGATAAAAGACAAAGAAAAATGATATACAGGTAAAATTTGATCAAACAGATAATACAATAAGAAGACAAAACATGACTTTAAAATCTTATTTGAATTTACACTAATTGATAAAAATTATTTTCTGAAATTACTCTGAAAAGGGAAAAGTTGTCAATAAACCCAGACCTATAATTCAATCATCCATATTTGGATAAATTTTTATGCTCTTTTTCTCTCTACATCTATATTTTTTATAAAACTGCAATGATTAACTTACAATTTCATACACATATTTTCACTTAACAGTAGATCATTTTCCTTGCTACTATATGTTGCTTAAAACAATGTATATTTTTACTGAGTGCTTTAGTAGTCCCTCAAGGAATAAATTCATTAAACAGCTATGGAAGGACTAACGTGCCAGATTTGTTGAAAGTTGTATAGAAAATTGTTATCACTATGATACTGACTGCATTGAGCTTACAATCTAGACAGAAAAATGGAATGAGAAGAAAAATCAAGTACAGGTTGATAACTGTGGGGTGCATTGAACAGTTCAAGAATAAGCATCTAAATCAAAATAGGGGCCCATGGAGGGTTTCCCCAGTAAGATGATTGATCTAAATTTTGCTTAAAGCTTTTTAAGAATAGGTAAGAGCTAGCCAGGTAGAAACAGTATATGATAGAAGTTGGATAGCACTTATTGACAAAGATAACAGTGCAATTGAAAACATGGTTTATCCCTGAACAGACCAGGTCAGCCAACAGGAAAAGTCTGTATGGCCATGAGGTGGGAGACCATCGTGTATGGAGCTGAAAATGCCACTGGAAACTAAATCTGAACATTATCCTGAAATGAAAGAGAAGTAAATGAAAGGTTTTTAAGGTGGTAATGGGTACACCCATTTTGACTTTTTATAAAGAGGGTAACCAGAAGCAGTGTGAAGATTGAATGGTGATTGGAATGTGTTTGAAGACAGGAATACTGGTAGGAGGTGCTTACAGTAATCCAGGCTTAAAGTAATACAATATTTCAAGAGAAACAGTGAGAATGGAGATGAATAAAGAGAAGAAAGGAAGATTTTGAAAGAAAATTAATGGTACTTTGTGAAACTTTAGTCACTAATTGGATGTAGGAACCAGTGGGACGGAGGAGTTGAGGATACGTCTCAGGTTTCTAGCTTTTGAAACCAGGTAAGTGACAAATGCCTTTTACTAAGAGGAAGAGCATCTGTGAGGGAGAGAGTATTATGAGTTTAGTTTTAAAAAAAATTGGGTTGGGTTGCCTGTCCCATCCAAGCAGAGATGTAAGAAGTCAATACATCTCTGGATCCTAAGGACAAATATGACATTGAAGCTTTGGGAAGCATTTGCGTATGGTGTTATTAAAGTATCAAAGCAAAAGTTCGTTGAAAGAGGTAAGAGCAAGTTGCAAGGGTATGGAGTAATTTGGGAAGCACTCATATTTTATGAGAACATGAGAATTTCATGAGTACGAACATTAATCATATGAGAAGTTGTGGGGGAAAAAAAGGAAGAAAACCAACCTCAGGCAAAGTAAAACAATGGTTTCCACAGAAAAGGAGTAGTCAAACATGTCAAAAATGCAGAAAACTAAAAGATGCTAGAGGTAATTAATAGATCATAGTTACTTTAAGAAGTTTGACAGAGTGGTGGTGAAAGAAGCCATATTTCAATGTGCTGAAAAGAAACAAGAAAATGAGAGGGTGGACAAATTCATTATAGCTTATTCTTTCAAAAGCATAGATTGTGTTAGAAAGAGGGAAATTAGTCGACAGAGAAGAGTAAAGGGATTATTATAAGGTGGGGGCACTTGAGCACACTGATTTGCTAAGGAGAAAAAAACTAATAGAGGAAGAAATGTTCATGCTTTTTACACGAGCAAAGGAGATGTTTAACAAGGCCAACTCCCCAAGGATGCAGAATGGAATTGGAACACACAGAGTCCCAGCAGAAGCACTAGCCTTGTTTAGAAAGGATAGAGAAGGAAGGTGGTAAATAAATTGATTTTTTATTTATTTTATTTTTTATTTCATTTTACTTTAAGTTCTGGGATACATGTGCAGAGCGTGCAGGTTTGTTACATAGGTATACCTGTGCCATGATGGTCTGCTGCACCTATCAACCTGTCATCTAGGTTTTAAGCCCTGCAGCATTAGGTATTTGTCCTAATGCTCTCCCTCCCCTTTCCCTCAATCCCCAACAAGCCCTGCTGTGTGATGATCCCCTCCCTGTGTCCATGTGTTCTCAATGTTCAACTCCCACTTATGAGTGAGAATATGTGGTGTTTGTTTGGTTTTCTGTTTCTATGTTAGTTTGCTGAGAATGATGGCTTCCAGCTTTATCCATGTCCCTGCAAAGGACATGAACTCATTCAACAAGATGGTTTTTAAATGGGGTGAGTTCACTCTTTAAATAAGAAAATGAAAATATTGTTAAATCAGAGATTTAGTGAAGAGGTTTATTATTGAAAGATATAAGTGAGATGTGGCTGGCAGAAAACATAGAGGAAGGATTGAGAAAACAGATTCACTTATAGACCTCGAATTTGTAGTAGTAGCAGCAGATCATTTTCTCCTATATCACAGCTCAAATTTAAAAGAAAACGCTTATTTTTTGTAATTAAGAGCTGGAATTTTATAGATTGCCTGAGACCTAAACACAAATATGGAACAAAAAGTGTACCGAAAACAAAGTAATTGAAATGATAGAGTTGGTATCTAAGGAGGATAGAAGAGGATAGAAAAGCAAGTTTGCTAGTGAATGGAAAATGCAGAGTAAAAGTATAAGAAAACTTGTACCCAGGTAAGAGATGTCTATTCTAGTGAAAGAGGGTGAAAAATGGCTGTGAAAACCTGAATGTGGAAGACATAGACAGGAGAAGCTAAGACAGTTCTCACCTTAAAGTTTGTACTTACTGAGTAAAATACAGAGAGCAAATCTCTTGATGGGCCCAGCAAATAAATCACAAAGTATGATAGTAAGAGAAAAAAATCATAGTTACAAAATGAGATGATGTGGTTTAAAATTTCAGAAGTGGGACATTTTTGGGTGGCAAACATGGGTGTGCTGGTGAGTTCAGGTGGTTACAGAGCTGTGGCTGTAATCTTTGAGGAAGCTGAAGTACTCTAAGATAGAGTGTTGGATTGGACACCCCATGGATGTTAAAATCATCAAAGATAATTTCAGTATTTAAGTTGTAAGGAAGTCTTCAGCAAAAGTAGGAGAGTGACACTAAGTAAGAGTAAAAAGAAGGGTTATCAGGTGTAATACCTGGATGGCATGATCTTTAAATGAAGTGATTGATAGGCAGCTGGAGGAGCAAGTGTGTGGAAGTAGAAATAAAGGACAAGAGAACACACCTGCCTACCTCTCCCTTAACTATCTAGGTGTCCTGGTGGAGATTCAGATTTCAGTTAAAGAAAAAAAAAATTGGTAGGAACAATCTATGAAGAGTATGAAAAAGTGGAGAATTGATCAGAGAACAGGGGTTCCAGAAAGAGCAATAGACATTTTTGGAGTGGAAGGCAGTTGTAGAAGCAAAGAGTGTTATTCCAATGGCAGTAAAGAGAGAATGGAGGGATAATGTCAACATACTGGGTAGAGACCAGCAGAGAGAGAGGCATCACTGCAAGAGTCATAGGCTTTAAGATTCTTCTTGGAACTCTCAAGTAAAATGCTCTCTGTCCACATGGTAGCTTCACTTCAGTGGTTTAAGGCCAGAGAATAGTCACTGCAGGTTGTCAGGGCATTTCAGTGGCCTCTGCTTAGTGTTTTAGATAGAAACCAGCAAAGCACTGTGTCTGTAAAGTTCAAAAAACAAGTAGGTTCATCTACTGGGGCTTCAGATGAGATATGTGAATTAAAATCGGCACTAAATGAGAGCTGGAAATGGAGGGAAACACCTGTAGTCCTAACTACTGGGAGGCTGAGGCAGGAGGATATCTTGAGCCCAGGAGTTGGAGACCAGCCTGAGCAACATAGCAGGACCCCATCTAAAGAAAAAAAAACCCCATAAAACTGCAATAATAACTTTATCTAAAAAATATTAAAAGGAGATCTAGAAGCTTAAGCAAACATAAAGGATTATTCTGGTGGAGGCTGACTTTAAAGTATAACAGTTGGGACAAAAGAATTTGAAGATAAATTTTGTGTTAATGCTCCTATTCTCACCAATACATAAGCAAAGAAGGAGGATACAACACTATGAAACAGGAATTGTTGGTTAATGAAAAGGAAAAAGAAGGAGAGATAATGTTAATCACATTATTGCTGTAGTTTGGGATGTGAGAATAGTAAAATGAAGAAGATAGGATTTTTTAAGAAAGTATTTGCCTTTATATAATTTGATACAATCAAGAGTATGAAACCAAATAAAATGGAATGGAATGGCTTTGACAGTTACTCTCCCCCTTCTTAAAATAAAGGATTTATCTTATTCCCAGCTAGTTCAGGTGCTGGGGTTTCCGAAGTGTCTGATGTGATGACCTATCCTTGGTCAGTGTCTTATTTCAGTTCTGTCTGTTCACTATTCCAAATCTCATCCTCTGTGCTCATTCTTAGTCCTTGGAAAGCTTCTATAAATAATATAAATATAACATTTAAGAGCCTACACTCTGGAATCAAATAAACTCATTTCAAATCTCTGTTATTTAACTTTGAATGTGTTGGATCTTGAGCAATTAATTTAACTTCTGATATAATTTAGATATTTGTCCCCACCCAAATCTTACGATGAAATGTCAGTGCTAGCGATGGGAGTTGATGGGAGGTGTTTGGGTCATAGGTGAAGATCTCTTACGGCTTGGTGCTGTCTTTGTGACAGTGAGTGGTTTGTCACAAGATCTTGTCATTTAAAAGCGTATAGTACCTCCCCCGACACTCTCTCTTGCTCCATTCTTGCCATGTGATATGCCTACTCTCCCTTTGCCTTCCACCACAATTGGAAGCTTCCTGAGACCTCCTCAGAAGCAGATGCCCCTGTGCTTCCTTTACAACCTGTGGGACCAGGAGATAATTACATCTCTTTTCTTATAAAATACCCAGTCTCAGGTATTTCTTTACAGCAGTGCAAGAATAGCCTAACACAACTTCTCCATGTCTTAATACCATTCTCTGGTAAAAGCCAATTGTTGATCTCCTTACTTAGATAGCCATGATAAGCACTTTTCAAGGATTATCACTTTTACTCTAGTCTTTTGAATTGGCAGTAAAACTTGAGAATACAAGAGAAATGCTAAATGGTGTGAGGAGAAAGTCCCAAACTAATCCAGGACATACTGAAGAGAGAACTCTATGTATCAAGTGTTCTCATCAATGCAAGACACGAAGGAAGAACAGTCATGGCAGAAGCTTTAGCCAGAGAAGGCAAACATACGATAGGCGATGAAGGCAAGAAATATTTTTGCCCTTTTCATGAAATTCAGAACCAGACTTGGGGAAAACTTAGTAACAATGGGAATGCTAATGCAGGGAAACACTAACTTGAGAAGTTACTCTAACTTTAAGGAAAAAAGCATAACAAGAATCCTAAGGGAGGACATCTGTTCTTTTTTATGGCATCTTTTCTTTTTATCCAGTGATTCTTTAAAGCCATGTCACCTGTAGTTCTGAAGCTTTTGAGGAAAGTCATAATAGCATTGCTCATAAAAATTTTACATGGTTTGTAGGAGAAGGAAAATAGCAAGTAATTAGAAGTTTCTACAAACGTAAATGCAAGCCAGGCACAATGGCTCATGCTTGCAATCCCAGCACCTTGGGAGGCTGAGGCAGGCAGATCACTTGAGCTCCGGAGGTTGAAACTGGCCTGAGCAACATGGCGTAACCCCATCTCTACTAAAAATACAAAAATTATCCAGGCACGGTGGCCCCCATCTGTAGTCCCAGCTACTGAAGAGGCTGAGGCGGGAGGATTGCTTGAGCCCAGGAGGCAGAGGTAGCAGTGAGCCAAGGTCATGCCACTGCATTCCAGCCTGGGAAACAGAGCAAGACCCTGTATCAAAAACAAAAACTAAATGCAACTCTAAAATATTGCAAGGATGTTTATTTTAAACAGTGCAATCAAGCAGAACTGTACAAAATGACCTTTATTAGAAGATTAATTTGACATTCTCTGAAGAAGTATAAAATTATGATACAGGATGAAAATATATCAGTTATTAAAAATCTTGGATTAGTTTTTACAAGATAGAAAGACCTAAATGTGTACGTTTCTTCATAAGTAAAAGTGAAAGAATTATGAATCCTTCATTAAAAGCAAAAATTTGAACAATTTGGAAGCAGCATGTTTTATTAAATAGATTCCAAGATAAAGTAAATTTTGAAAACACCCACCAGAAGCCATAGATCTTCCAGAAAACAAAAATATAAACAAAATACAGTTGAAAGAATATGAGGATAATAAAAATAAAATACTACCTAAAAGCACTAGGATTATATGAGATTTTCCTAAAGTAGTAAGGCCCTGAGATTTGTGGAATATCCCTAGCAAGGTTTTAGTGGTTAGGAACTAGCATGCTTAATATATTTCAAAGCTATATATTTACAAATACAAATATATAAATATATAATTTTTTGGTGATTATTGTAGCTTTGATTCAAACTGTCTTTAAGTATTTTTGTTTAATTTGCATATTTATATATTTGATATTTCAAAATTTATTTTATGTATTTATATTTATTTCACTCCATAATTAAATATATAATAAGTGTATTTTAAGGCTATCTGAATTACACATTTTTCAGGGACAGAAGATTTTTGTCAACTACCTACATAAAATATAAATAGATCTGAAGTCAAGGACAGGTATATATAGAAATAGGATATCAAGTGGTATTAATAATATTTTATAAAGATCTTTTGTTTTAAAAATAATTGTCTGGGTGTGGTGGCTTACACCTGTAATCCCAGCACTTTGGGATGCTGAGGTGAGTGGATCACCTGAGGTTGGGAATTTGAGACCAGCCTGGCCAACACAGTGAAAACCCTCCTCTACTAAAATACAAAAATTAATCATGCATGGTGGTGTGAGCCTGTAATCTCAGATACTCGGGAGGTTGAGGCAGGAGAATTGCTTGAACCTGGGAGGTGGATATTGCAGTGAGCCGAGATCGTGCCACTGCATTCCAGCCTGGGTGAGAGAGTGAGATTCCATCTCCAAAAAGAAAAAGAAATTTGACATAAGTAAATAGAGGTCATTTAAATATCAAAAGTAAAACGAAACTTTAGCAAGTATAGCAAATTCAATTCATTGCCAGCCACTAACCTTGGCACTAGGAACACAGGAAACTAAAGAAATGTTGAGCCTACGTTAGGAGTATTTCCTCAGCAACTCTCTATTCAGAGACACAGTGTTCCTCTACACATTTTCCTCAAGAGCATGTCAACTGTTACCCCAGCATAGCAAGGTGCTGAGGACTTGGTTCCTCTATAATTGGCAGCACAGGTAATTGCAGGAATTGTCAAAAACATAGACTCCAACCTCTATAGCTTCAATAACTTTGGTCAAAACTGCAATTCAGTAATCCATTCTTTTAAGTAATATAAAATCTCTTCTTGAATTATATCAGACCAGCAGAAAGCTGTTTCTGATCATCTATTATCTTTTCTCTATAGAATTACTACCTTGAGGGTCACTATAAGAAATTGCTCCAATGAAACTCATTGTGTTCACTATAAAGAGGATATTATCCATTAAATTCACAATACCCACTTTAGGACCAGAATTTTTGTCAGGTGTACGTATCAGAAAGAGTGTATACTATTTATTCTGCACGTTCACTTTCTTTGATCTCAGGGACACTGAATTGACCGGGTTTCCCTTTTAATAGTGTCTGCTAGGGTACGTAGGCTTGTATTTGTTACTTGCTTTGGGAAGTAGATAGTTCTATTTTATGCCCCATGCTTGCCTATTGCTCTTTTATTTTTTCCTCAGCTGGTTTAAGTGTATTTTTTTCAGTTGTGTTTGTTCACAAATAAATTTGAATCCTGTATCAGGATGGAATAGGAAAGAGAAAAAAAGAAAAACAAAGAAAAACAGATTATCTATATGGAAAATGCTGTAATTCAGAAATGAGTGAAAAAGGAGTCTTTCTCCAGTTAACCTATAGTATGAATAAGTAATACATAGAGAAACCATAACATAATGGAGAACCAGTATTTTTTCTAGAAAATAATGTGCTATTATAAGGTGAATGAAGTTATTATAAGAATGGTCAGAATAACACAATGGATTATTGATAAACTGAAAACATCCATTTAATTTTTTCTCTTGCCAAGCCAAGAAATAATAAATCTCCTGCTTTTATGACAGAAAAACTTGAGCTATGTTAAGCAGTTTTTATATGTGACATAAAATTGATATTAATTTTGTAACAATATGAATATTTATTTCCATCAATTTATATTTGCATCACTTAAACTGCTAGTTGTAATTTTAACATGTAGTTAGTTATTAAAGTCATTATTTTTCTATTAATCAATATTTTACATGATACATATAGAGTGCTAGGATTTCTTCCACAGCTGATATCATTATATTTATATTGTACATATGACACCTAAATATTTCAAAAGCTGTAGTTACAGATTTTAAATTGTACTTTCCAGAGTAATATGTTTTGTGATTATTAAAATTAAGAAAGCAAAAGAACTTCAAGAGAGATACACTCATCTTAAATCAGAACAAGAGAACAGAAACATTTATGCTTACAGAGTTCACAGTCTTTCTTGTTAGCCTATTCCAATAATTTATAAACAGGAAATTAACACAGGGGCTCTGGGTTACACTGAGCCTAGAACTCCCGGAAATCCATATATTTCATGCTTAAATTCCAGGAGTAGCTAGAGAAGGATGTTTTCCTGAAAAAACTTTGCATGGCTTTCCTCATTCTTCAAAGTGAAGGAGCCATTTCACACACACACACACACACACACACACACACACACACACACAATGCCTGGGATATACCACAAAATATGACATCTTTGAACTTAATGAATTTCATGGCTAGTATTGGTTTTGAGGAAGAGAGATACAGATGAGCTGGTATATGTGGCAGCAGAGATTGAGGAAATTGGAGAAGGTCTTGTTTGCTATGTAAGCTGATGATTAATATTGTCTTTGTGCAATAATACTTAGAGGTGGACCCTACTACCAAAAGAAACCAAATCACATTTAATAATTGAACTGAAAATGATAATACTGGCTTTTATTTTCTAATCTAATCAAGCCATTATACATTCTTGTACTACAAGGACAGAGCATTTTTTTGCTATTCTAAAGCTTAAAATCTGACATGTATAGGTAGGAAACAGCACACTGCTATCTCGCCTCTCAAACAAATATTTTTATAAGAATTTTAAGTGAAGATTTGGTATGTGACAGAAGGAATATAAAAGCTGGTGATATTCAACCACCCCTCTGTATTATATTTTAGTGTAACCCTGGATTTATTATTTCTGTCAACTTTCTAATTCTTGTTTTTGGGTAATAGACCAAGAATAGATTTTTAGAGAATGGCACTTGAAGTTAGTGACATGAGACTTGAGCCTTTGCCTCCTGGTTATAGAAGCAGAATTTTTTTTCTAGTGACCCACCACATTCTGTACTTCCACAGTCTTTAAGCATTTCCAACCAGCCAAATTTTTCTATTATCAAAAATCAGTTAACTGCATGATTTACTCAGGCTGATCTTACTAGCTTAAATCTCCCAGTGAAATGTATCCCTAAGAGGAATGAATTGTTAAATTAGCTGAAATTGCACTTTTGAGAAACTGAAACAGGTGTGATTTGAATGCACATTTCACTTAGGTTTTAATGCCTGATAGTGAAAGAAACTTGAATAGCTAAAAATAGTGTATTCTGTTTGTAAATTTCCTTAACTTATTTGCAGTTTTAGATAGGTGGCCAAATGGTCTGACTGTTTTGATTCAATGACAATTGAAATGCTTTAATCTATTGGGCAATGGCCACTGCCTGTCTATTGAGATGTAAAAAAAAAAAAAAAAAAAGTTTACCCTTGCAATGTAAGATAATTATGTACTCTAGATACACTGAACAATAGCTGTCAAAAACCACAGCTGGATGTAGACTGAGAAATTTGATAAATATTACTTAAATATTGGAATGAATAAATTGTAAGCAAAACTTTTTTTAACTAGGTTTATTTTATTTTCTGCAATTATGAAACTGTTTTGGGTCCAATTAAGTTCTGTCTGCTCAAAATTTTTTACAAACGAAGAGTAATTATTTGTGAATAATAATAGAGCTCTGCATTCTAATCTTTTACACCATTAGGAAATATTACTAAGTAAGTTCAAATTAAACGCAAGACTGTATTTTACCAAACACCTCAGTCAGTATGATAGTTGTATTCATAACTCATATTTCAAATGCTCTTGGTTTGATAATAAACTGCTTACTTTAACTTCATGTTTTTGGATTTAAAATTTTTATTTTTAATAAGTTTTATTTGATTTTATATACACACATTAACAAAGAACTGATTTTTTTTTAGATTTGAAAAAGTATTTTTTAACTTGTTTGCAAGTATTTTCTCTACTGCTACAAAAATAGACACATACACTGATAGAATAGAAAGCCCAGAAATAATGCTGCACACCTACAACCATCTGATCTTCGACAAAATAGACAAAATCAAGCAATAGGGAGAGGACTCTCTATTCAACAAATGGTGCTGAGACAACTGGCTATCCATATACAGAAGATTAAAACTGGATCGCTTCCTTACACCATATACAAAAATGAACTTGATAGATTAAAAACTTAAATCTAAAACCAAAAACCATAAAAACTCTGGAAGATAACCTAGGAAATACCAAGCTGGACATAGGACCTGGCAAAGACGTCATAACAAAGGTGCCAAAAGCAATCACAACAAAAGCACATATTGACAAATGGGACTTCATTAAAATCAACAGATTCTGCACAAAAGAAACTATCAACAGAGTGAAAAGAAAATCTACAGAACTGGAGAAAATATTTGAAAACTATACATCCAACAAGGGTCTAATATCCAAAACCTTTAAGGAACTTAAATAAATTTACAAGAAAAAATACAACCCCATTAAATGTGGACAAAGTACATGAACAGACACTTTTCTTGTCTTTTTTTTTTTGAGGCAGAGTCCGGCTCTGTTGCCCAGGCTGGAGTGCAGTGCCACAATCTCAGCTTGCTGCAACCTCCACTTCCAGGTTTATGTGATTCTCCTGTCTCAGCCTCTCAAGTAGCTATGATTACAGGCATGCACCACCACACCAGGCTATTTTGTGTGTATGTGTGTGTGTATTTTTAGTAGAGATGGGGTTGTACCATGTTGGCCAGGCTGGTTTTGAACTCCTGACCTCAAGTGATCTGCCTGCCTCGGCCTCCCAAAGTGCTAGGTTTACAGGTGTGAGCTACGGCATCTGGCCAAACAGATACTTTTCAAAAGAAGACATTTATGTAGCCAACAAGCATATGAAATAATGCATAACATCACAGTCATTAGAGAAATGCAAATCAAAACCATAATGCAATGCTGTCTCATACTGGGCAGAATGGCTGTTATTAAAACGTTGAAAAATAACAGATGCTGGTGAGCTTGTAGAGAAAAGGGAACACTTATGCACTGCTGGTGGGAATGTAAATTTGTTCAGCTATTGTGGAAAGCAGTTTCATCCTTCAGGCAATTTCTCATCTTAAAACAGAATTATCATTTGACCCAGCAATCCCATTATTGGGTATGTAAATCACACTACCATAAAGACACATGCTTGCATATGTTCACTGAAGCACTATTAACAATAGGAAAGACATGGAATCAACCTAAATGTCCATCAATGGCAGACTGGATAAGAAAATGTGGTATATATTCACCATGGACTACTATGCAGCCATTAAAAAGAATGAGATCACATCCTTTTCGGGAACATAAATAGAGTTAGAGGCCATTATCATAAGCAAACCAACACAGGAAGAGAAAACCAAGTATTGCACATGTTCTCACTTATAAATGGGAGCAAAACATTGAGTACATATGGACACAAAAAAGGGACAACAGACATCAAGGCCTACTTGAGGGTGGAGGGAGGAAGGAGGGTGAGGATCGAAAAATTACCTACCAGGTACTATGCTTATAACCTGGGTAACAAAATAATCTGTACCTCAATCCCTTTGACATCCAATTTACCTATATAAGAAACCTGCATATGTACCCCTGAACCTAAAAGTTAGAAAATCAAATCAGACCAGTATGAATTTTTACGTAAAAGTCAGCTACAGGCCAGCATAGTGTGGAACATATGTACTAGCTTAATTTGGCTTCCATAGTCACTAAAAGTAAATAGGTATTACTGATAGACAATGGGAGCAGAGAGGTGAAATGTCTATTTGATTTGGATTTGGATTATCTCCTTTAGGTGTTAATTTTACTGAATCTTGTCCTTCACCAATAGCACCACAACTCTTTCCTTATAGATACCTAGTAGGAAAACTATTCCCTGAAAAATGAGTTTAAGGGCTGTAAGCTCTAGGCCATCCAATTGGGATCAGAGTTGGAAGCTAGTGCCTTAGGGAGACTTTTTTCTTTTCTCTAAGTTCCTACATCATTCATTTGGCCAGAACTTCAATAAGCAATAAAATATTTTGTGACAAAGGGAAACAGTTATTTTTAATAATGGTTTTATTTTGTATAAACACATTCTGAAAATACTGAATTTTTGAAGATTTGAAACCAATATTTTTAACTTGTTAGCAAGTGTTTACTTGTTCAGTGTTATCTGGACCTACAGTTCTTAAAGTATGGTCTACAAGCCTGAAGACCTTTTCCAGGAGAAAGAAGGGGAGGGGAGGACTTATAAACTATTTTCAAACAGTGGTAAGATATCTGTCTTTTTCACTGTGCTGACATTTGTGCTCATGGTGTAAAAGCAGTGGTGGATACAATTGCTGATACCTTAGTATAAACCACGGCAAAGTGGTGTCAACAGTACTCATTGTGTTTCTCACTGCTAGCCTCTTGCATGATCAACTTTAATAAAGAGTTTAGTTGGTGTTGTAGTAAATATTAGGTTGGTGCCAAAATAATTGTGTTTTTTCCATTAAGTAAAATAATATTAATGGCATTAAATCTCAGCACTTTAGTACATGTCTTTTTTCTAATCTTTGTGATGAAATGTGAAGTACATTTAAAACAGTCGTGCTGCACATTAAACTGTCTCTAGAAAAAGCACTTGTGTGATATTTGAAGCTGTGAATTGAACTAGCCTTTTTTTTTAAAAGAAAACATCATTTTTACTTAAAAGAACAATTGACAGGCAAACTGTTAATATGCAGACTAAACCATTTGACATACATTTACTTGAAAATGAACAAAATGAGCCTGTCATTTCAAATAAAACAAGTTATAATATTTATTGTCCATAAAACGTTTGAGCTTTCCAACGGAAATTAGAATTTTGTAGAACTTATTCAGTCATCCTTCGGTGTCCATGGGGGATTGGTTCTAGGACCCCTATGGATACCAAAACCTGAGGATGCAAGTCCCCAACATACAATGGCATAGTATTTACATATAACCTCCACACCTCCTCCTGAATACTTAAATAATCTCTAGATTACTTATAATACCTACTACAATGTAAATAATGTGTAAATTGTTGTTATGCTATATTGGGTTTGTTGGCTAGACACAGGTTAATGCTGTGTTGTCCTGGCTGGAGTCCTGTGCCCAAGTGATTTGCCCACCTTAGACTCTGGAGCAGCTCAGACTACAGGCATGTGCACTGCAGTTGGCTGTTTTTTTGTTTTTGCTTTTGTTTTAATTCAGATTATTTTGCATTTCCTTGGATAAGGAGGCTTTCACATCTGCAGATTCAACCCGCAAGTGTATCAAAACTATTGCATGTACTATTGAGAGCTTGACATCCTTCCAAAATGTACAGACTTTTCTAAAAAGATAAGAATGATATTAACAAATGGCATTTGTATATGGTATAATGCATTTATCAATATTTGGAAGACCCGCATAACTCCAAAAACCAATATATCAAAAAGACCAATGCATGATATCACCAATGGCTTTTAATTTAACAAGGTATGAAAGGTTCATTGATATGACTTCTGAGTCCAAATTGTAAAGAATATTTGAGAAACTACCACTTACTGAGTTGGGGCATACTATCAAAGAAAAATATCCACAATTATCTGAAAATACTTTCATTTCCATCTATATATCTGAGGCTGGATTTTCTCCAAATCCAGTAATCAACACAACATATGTCAATATACTCAATTTAGAAGCAGATAAGAGCATCCATCTGTTTTTTTAATTAACCCAGGTATTAAAGAAATCTGAAAATGTTAAACAGTGCCATTCTTACCACCATTTTTTTTTTGTTAGGGAGGATAGTTATTTTTCACACATAATGATATTTATTATTGCTATTTTCATTTATTTATTTTAATTTATTTATGGCTATCTTTAATGTAAGCAAATTTTACTTACACAGGATACTCAGTAAAGTTCACAGATCTTTCTATAAACTAGTGGAAGCAGGTGTGTGGAAAATATCAGCTATGGATTGAATTGCTAGTATACATGTTCTGATACAAAGTTACTATTATTTCAAATATGTGTTCACATTTAACTTTCCACAGATACAATCAGTTTTATGCTATAAAGTTGGAAAATTATTGCTGCACAATAACATTCTTTCAAATAGTATAAGACTTAACTAACACTAACTGAATCAGCATTCTGATACCAAAGAACTATTTTGCTTCCTTAGTACCTTTTAATTGAAATGATTAGTTTTGGCTGCCAAATTTTAATGACTAGTAAATATTATTATTTTCATATATTATTCATATTTGAATGTATATATTTGAATAATATATTGAATATATTTTCATATATTATTCATATTTGAATATATTCATATTTTCATATATATCATATGAAATATTTCATATTTCATATCATATATATTTCATATATAATATTTCAAATATTTTAATTTTCAAATGAAAATTATTTTATTATGGAATAGCTATAGCAATTCAGGAAAGTCAAAGTTATTAGAAAAAAAGGGCACTGAGCAGCAGAATTGATTTATTGCATATGAAATCTTATGTAAAGCAGTTTATTCTTCTTTTTATCAAGTACCAGATTTTTTAGTAATAACTAATAAGCAAGTGTGTACATAATAATTTTATGAGAAAAATGAATCCTGATTCCATCATTTACACTAGGGTCACGGTTCTCTATTTTCTATGTTGTTATTATTATTATTATTATTGCTTTAGAAATAATAAAAAGCATCTATTTAAATGAGACCTGTGTTGTAGAACTGAGGCTATGTGTATGAATCACATGTGCCCCAGCTTAGTCATCGCATATTGGCAGGCTATATGTTTATGTATTTTAACTTGACTTCTGAAAGTTTAACATTGAAAAGGTTTTATTTAAAATTATGTCCTTTTCAAAAGAAGATGTGAATGTGGCCAACAAGCATATGAAAAAAAAAAAAAGGATCAATATCACTGATCATTGGAGAAATGCAAATCAAAAATGACAATGAGATACCATCTCACACCAGTCAGAATGGCTATTATTAAAAAGTCAAAATATAACAGATACTGGTGAGGTTGTGGAGAAAAGGGAACATTTATACACTGCTGGTGAGAGTTTAAATGAGTTCAGCCATTGTGGAAGTAGTATGGTGATTCCTCGAAAACCTAAAAACAGAACTACCATTCGACCTATTAATCCCATTACTTGAGTATATAGACAAAGTAATATAAATCATTCTACCATAAAAATACATGTACACAAATATTCATTGCAGCACTATTCACAATAGAAAAAACATGGAATCAACCTACATAGCCATCAGTGACACATTAGATAAATAAAATATGGTACATATACATCATGGAATACTATGCATCCATAAAAAAGGATCACATCTTGTCTTTTGCGGGAACATGGATACAGCTGCAGGCCAACCTCCTTAGCAAACTAACAAAGAAACAGAAAATCAAATACCTCATGTTCTCACTTATAAATAGAGCTAAATGGTGAGAAGTCATGGACACAAAGCGAGGAACAACAGGCATTAGGGCTTGCTTGAGGGTGGACATTTGGAGAAGAGAGAGGATCAGAAAAAATAACTAACAGGTACGAGGCTTAGTACCTGGGTGATGAAATAATGTGTACAACAAACCCCCATGACATGAGTTTATCTGTATAACAAACCTGCATATGTAACCCTGAACCTAAAATATTAGTTTAAAAAAGTAATAAAAACATAAAATTATGTTGAGAGCATTTCAGCTAGATTTGTAGTTCATATTGATAGTTATTACAAATGAGATTTCACATATTCTTATTTATAGTAAGTCTTCAGAGAACCTAGAGGTAATTGGGAATGGGTAGGCTAATTCTATCCATTTAGGATAATTCCAAACCTCTATTCTTTAAGTAAGATCAAGAGAAGATTCCTGCCAACTCTTGACTATAGGAAATTTCTGAGGCAATTCAAATTGCAAACAAGCCTGATGGGAATCCAGTATATATCTATAAAATATGAATAGGAAGGCTGTCAGTAAAGGAGAGATTGTAAGCTTTGTAAGAAAAAGTTGGAAAATTATGGGACAGAGAATGGCCTTTTCATTTATTATGTACAGCTAAATCCTGATAGAATGTGTCACTCATTTTTTCTACTCACATGTAGTTTTCATTAGTCTCAGTGTTTATGTGATAGCCTCAGAAATATGAAGTGGAAATTGGACACAGGAAATGGGTAAAATGCTTTGCATACCTTTTAAAAATAGGTTTTCATGATCTGAAGCCTTCCCTTAGTGGACCTTTGATTTTCCAAGTTCTATATATTATTCAGAACTATTCTTCTCTTCTGGAATTCCATTCTTCTTGTTGCTCCCTCTTCTTTTATACCTCTCGGCAGCTTATGGATAAAATCCTGCTCTTTAAATCACATGTACAACAGGCTAGAACAGTTAACATATTTTTTAGTTTTGGAAATGCTAGTTTGAGAATTTGTTTACTTATGTGGGAAATAAAATAGGTTTTCTAGAGTTATGTATTTTAGGGACATTGTTGCCATTCTCTTTCCTTTTTGGCATTGGCAATCTAAAAAGGGTAGAATTGGGTAATTTTGGGGGAAATTTAATGAAGAGTCAAGTGAATAAGTATTTAGAAAGCATGAGGTATGTGAGGAGGAAATATGGTTACTCACCAAAGCTTGAAGAATATCATTCAAGTCTCCAAACCAAGTATAATGGCTGAAGAATCAGACTCCTATAAAATAGAAACAATTAAAGCAAGATGCTTCTTTGACTGGAACCAGATCCAGGAAAGGTAGCAAATAAGGATTTGGATCTGTGAGCAATGATGTTGAACTTTAACTAGGAAATAAACCCTGAGCTCAAAACCAAAGCACCCTGCCTTCTTGATGGACTGAGTATTGAGAGAAATACCTTTGCTATTGACCTCTGTCCTATGACTGAAGGAGAACATCAGAGAATATTGACCAAGTGCTTACACTTTGAAAGTTCTACTTGTCTAAGGTAAGACTGAGATTCATGGGAATACTCAAATATAAAATACAAGATGGAATGAGTAATACTTGTAATGATTTGCAGCACAAGATTGAGTAATACTTGTAATGATTTGCAGCATAGGCATTTTAAATTGAATCAGGCAGATTATTTACCAAAAAGGTAAATATATATTTCTAAAAAGATATATATTTCAAGTAAGTTAAAAGGGGACATCTATGAACACAAATTCAAGTGTTTATTTCAATTCAAGAAAATATAATTCAATATCTTTCATTTACCAAGTCTGTGCTAGAAGATGAATAATAAATGTTAAATTTCATATAAGTTATATGCCAGAATTAGATCTTTGGAAATGGATGTTTCCTTCCCAGCTATCTTGAATCATTGAAGCAGAAACTCACTTGTAAAGGAACATGGAGGTAAGTAGCTTTCCTGAGGGCCATATTCCAACGCTTTTCTCTCTTGAATTATTTCTTGGGCTTTGTCTTCTTTAAAAAAAACTCTAAATCTATACAACTTTCAAAAGAGATAATTAAAGGCAGTTTTTATAATATAGCTACTTTCTTACCCTAATCATAGGAATGCTATTGTTACTAAACCAAGGGGTCATCTGTTCTGTTAGAAGTTTTCTGGATAGGTTAGAGTTAAAAAAAACTACCAACAAAGATATTTAAGTAAGGAGTTAAAAGCCTGTTTATTCCTACCTCCAGAGAGATACTATTTAAATGCAAACAAACATATGTCTTAAAATTTGTATTAATTCTTGTGGTCTAAATAATGGTCCCCTAAGATATCTACATCCTAATCGCTGGAACCTGTGAATGTAATCTTACATGAAAAAAGGGACTCAGAAGTTGTGATTAAATTAAGATTTTGAAAAAGGAGATTACCTGGAATTATTTGAGTGGACCTGAAATGTAATCCAAAATGTCCTTATAAAAGAGAAGCGGAGAGATTTGACAACAGAAGGAAAAGGTGATATGACAATGGGAAATTAGATGTGATTTTGGGCCACTAGCCAAGAAAGCAAATTCTTTTCCTGGAGCACACAGAAGGAAGTAGCTCTGCTAACATCTTGATTTTAGCTTCATAAGATTTCTTTCTGACTTCTCACCTTTGGAACTGTAAGAGAATACACTTGTATTTATTTGAGCCACTTAGTTTGTGGTAATTTTATAGCTGCATCAGCAAAATCATACAATAAGTTTCAACAAAATGGCACTAGGCCACTTTCATAAAGATTATATATTTTTTTCCTCCCAATAATTTTCTAGAAAGAGGAATTAGATGATATGATCTTCCACAAGTGCAAACATCTGGAAAATTATTTATCATTACAATCAGTTTTTACACTTTTGCCCTTCATTACACATACAAGAGATAACTTATGACCCAAAAATGTGTAACTGTGACCCATCCTAAATTAATCACATGGCCTCTATTATTCCATGTTGCAGAATCTGTTATTTATTCACAGGAACATTGTTCTTACGAAAAAGTGAGTTACTTCTATTATGCACACTATTAAAAATTATTATATGACAATGAGCCGTCCTCATCCAATTATAAAAGAGTAAATACTGTGAAATTATCAGCCCATAAACCTATTGCATTCAAATTATGCACTTTTAATAACTAAACTATCTTTAAAATGGGAGTTAAGCCTGGGGCTTCCATAAATACAAGTTTTATTTTAAAATTTTTCTTCCAATTTACGATCTTCACTCTAGCAATAACTTGGAAAAAATTCTGAGGCAGGCAATTTAGTGTAGAGAAAATTTTCTAATCATAACATACAAAAAATAACGTCGAAATTCCTACTCCTTTTGCTAAATATTTAACCTTAAATAAATCATTGTCTTTGAAATAAATAATTTGGATTAGCTGTTCTTGAAAGGCCCTTCAGATACCACATTCTGCAATTCTGTGATGTTTATAGTAATGATATTTAATTTATAGGAATTGTGACAGTATTTGGCACTAAAATATTGATTGGTCTAAAATTTTTCTTTTTTAAATTAAAATGCTTATTGTTTATAAAAGTTTTAGTTCTTTTTTAAATTATAAAATTAAAATGCATTTTAAACTGATATTTTAAAATACGTGAATTTTAAATTTTAGTTCTTAGGTGATTCTATGGAAATAAAGTACAGATATCAAATTTATAATTGACAATGATTTTTATAGTAACTGTAGATTGAAAATAGACATTTGCTGTGGAAATTCTGGGGCTGCAAGTATTTTCATAGATTTCTTAGGGAAAAAGGAAGATATACCAATTAGATCACTGAGAACCTTGGCAAATCTTGGAGAAATAGTCTACATCTTGGAGAAATAGACTACATCTTGGAGAAACAGTCATCCCCTTTAGCAAAGGCACACAAATAATATTGGAAAAGTCTTGATATCAATGATAAGAAAGCAATTTAAACAGCTGTTGCAGTACAGAAAAGGCTTGTCTGACACAGTTTTAGGAATGGGAAGTAAATAAAAGAAACACTACTATCAAGAAGCACATGTATCTAGTGTCTACAAAAGCTTCTCCAGAATCATTTCAGTTAGTCTAAGAACAAACTCTCAGATAAGTGAGCATTCCAAATCCAGTGGAAAAAAATGTGACACCTATGTTTTAAAAAGCTGTAAGAGGCTCCAAATTACTTACTTCAAGAAGTAGCAATTTCTGTTGGCAAGATGCATGAAAAGTGTTAGCCTCATGGGAATCCATTTGTGACAACAGAGCAGAGAGCGGCCCCTGCTCTGACAATAAAAAAGTGACAGATAATATAGAAGTAATCAATCTGAAAGGTATAGAATATTTAAACCATGAAATGTCTAAAAAGCCATAAGCAAGATCTTAAAATCAATATAGGATGCTACTGAAAGTCAAAGTAATGACTCAAGAATAGGAATATTATACTGGTCCCAGAAAGCTTTTTGTGTTAAGGCCAACAGCAAGGAGGTAAAATTACTATGTCTATGTATTTGTTAAGCCACATTATTGTTAGATTTTTTTTTATAAAAGAGAAAAGAAATTATGCTGATGTTTTATAATGTTAAAAGTGACTTAAAAGACATTTAATATTTTCTAACATTTCGGTTTGCATTTAATATCATTCCAAACTATTTCATGAGAACAAACCACATTAGTTCATTTAAAAGAAGGGTTACAGAAAGCATAGAACCTAATAACTGCTTAGGTCTGGGAAGATTTAACTGGTTTTATCAGCACTTCACTTAAAATAGTCCTAAATGCAAGCAATGTAATTTGGAAAATCAATCACAGATATTACCAATGTATCTGAGAGGGAAGAAATATTGGTGTATTCTTGTACTCTTGGAAACATTTGTTTCCAGTTATCAGATAGTTGGGAATAATGAAAGAAGCATTTCTAGACATGTTTAAAACCAAAGAAAGTACTTAGCCATCATATTGATTTATTGAACCCACTTAAAAATTATATGTAGACTGTTCTGAATCCACTGTATGTTGGATAGAAAGTTTTAACCTATCTTCCTCCTTTCTAAGATAAATGTAGGGATAAAATGCTAACAATATTCCCTGGAATTAGATTTTATGAACCAAGGCTAATTTTTTTTCCAACTGAGTACCAGGCATTGCTATAGGATCAGGGAAACTGGAAACCTTGTTTAGCTTATTTCTGTCTCTGGTACATCTGTTAGCAAGATCAGAAACTCCTGTGATGGAAATCTTCTTCATCCCTCCCCCCACATCTCCAGCTATTGCCAAAATCTATTTTAATTACAGCATCTGAAACAATTCACTACTTCTTTTTTTGCTTTTATTTTCTCTCTCTTTCTCTCTCTCTCTCTCTCTCTCTCCCCCCCCCCCCCCAGACGGAGGCTTAGGGCACAAAAATGATAAGAGAAATAGAGAAAATAAGAGCTCTTATTAAGAAAGAATCAGCTATAAAGTTGCTTTGGAACAGCCCAGAAGTGTGATGCAGAATTAAAATCACAAACAGGTTAGTGAGTAATACTTCTTTCCTTTTAGAATGCCTATTATTTGCTACTTGGGAGGTTTTTTTCTTTTTTTTTTTTTTTTTTTTTTTTTTTTGTTTTTCTTTTTAGGTGGTATTTTCACATACATTTCAGATTGTTTAAAAGAAAATGTTTTCAGCCGGGCATGGTGGCTCACGTCTGTAATCCCAGCACTTTTGGAGGCTGAGGCGGGCAAATCACAAGGTCAGGAGTTCAAGACCAGCCTGGCCAACATAGTGAAACCCTGCCTCTACTAAAAATACAAAAAAATTAGCTGGGCATGGTGGTGGGTGCCTGTAATTCTAGCTACTTGGGAGGCTGAGGTTTCAGCGAACCAAGATTGCACCATTGCACTCCAGCCTGAGCAACAATGCGAGACTCCCTTTCACACACACACAAAAAAAAACAAACCAAAACGAAACAAAAAATGTTTTCTAAATGGCCAGACATCTGTCAACATGCTCCGGATCCCCAAAGATAACTACTGTAACCTGCTTTTTCTGTTAACTAAAGATTTCTTTTAAAATATTCTGACCATCTTTAAGTAAAACTTTCTCATTTTACAATGAAGTCCATGTTGGTCAGAGAACATATACTGTACAAATTCATTTTTGTAATTTACTGGGGCTTATATCACATTCTAATATATTGTCTATTTAGGTGAAGTTCTTTTGCATTTGAAAGGAATGCATGTTCTCCACATGTTAGACACAAAATCTATCTCAATTATGTTAAGATAATTGCTGTTGTCCACAACTTCTATAACCTTAGTGATTTTTTTGGTATTCTATCAATTACTGAATGAGAGGTGTTAAAATCTCCCACTATGATTATAGATTTGTTTAGTTCTTTTGGCTTTTACCTCATGTATTTAAAAGCTTTGTTAGAGATTTGTACATGTTTATGATTGTTGTGTCCTTTTAATCAACCCTTCATAAAATGTCCTTTATCACTGATAATATTCCATGTCTTTTTTTTATTGTACTGTAGGTTCTGGAGTACATGTGCAGATCATGCAGGATTGTTGCATAGACACACACTTGGCAATGTGGTTGGCTGCCTCTATCCCCCTGTCACCTATATCTGGCATTTCTTCCCATGTTATCCCTCCCCATCCCCTGCTGTCCCTCCCCTACCCCCACCAACAGACCCCAGTGTGTGATGCTTCCGTCCCTGTGTACATGTGTTCTCATTGTTCAACACCTGCCTATGAGTGAGAACATGTGGAATACTCCATATCTTAATGCAAGTTTTATCTGATATTTTAGACACTGAATTCTTTACACTGAAGTCTGCATGGTATGTGGTATACCTTGCATTCTTTTACTTTGTCTCTCTGTATCTTTGTACATAAAGTTCATCTCATATAGATGATATGCAGTTGATTTTGTAATTAGTAAAACTCCACTTTTAATTGGAGTATTTACTTCATTTGCATTATTTATATGTTTTATTATACATATACAAATTATTATACATATACATGATTATATCTTTAATTCCATATTTTAATTTTTATTATCTACTAAAATTTCTTATTTTTTCACTCATTATTTCCATCTCTTTCATAATTCCTTGACTATATTCATGACAGCTTCTTTAAAGTCCTCCTCTGAAATTTCATTACCCCAGATCATCTTGGACTCAATGTCCATTGACTAACTTTTATCTTGTCTATGAGTCACAATTTCTGATATTTTTGGACATTATGCCAACTCCAGATACTCTTATCTTTCTCTGAAATCTGTTGATGTTTGTTCTGACTGCTGGGTGGCTTCGGAGAAAAAGCTGGGTCAGCAAGGATCTCTCTCCCTGGGGTATCCTTCTTTTAAGAACCTTCTCCCGTTTCTGCCTACTTTTGGTCATTTGCCAGTACCTTCATATATTTGGTTTTTGTATCGTGGGCACAGATTATAATTTCAATCTACAGAAAGCTACTATGCCATTACCACGAACTGAACTCATTTCCATTATATATATATATACATATATATATATATATATATATGTATATATATACATATATATATATATATATTTTTTTTTTTTGAGACAGAGTTTCGCTCTTGTTACCCAGGCTGGAGTGCAATGGCGCAATCTCAGCTCACCGCAACCTCTGCCTCCTGGGTTCAGGCGATTCTCCTGCCTCAGACTCCCGAGTAGCTGGGACTACAGGCATGCGCCACCATGCCCAGCTAATTTTTGTATTTTTAGTAGAGATGGAGTTTCACCATGTTGACCAGGATGGTCTCGATCTCTTGACCTTGTGATCCACCCACCTCGGCCTCCCAAAGTGCTGAGATTACAGGCGTGAGCCACCGCGCCCTGCCATTTCCATTATATTTTAAGGCTTTTGTATGAAATGATAATAGTTTTAGAAAGACACAAAATTTTTTAAAGATTGTAAGTTGAATAACCGATATTATGTCTTTTCTCATTATATATAGTGATACAAAATCATTGCTGATAATCTAAAAACTAGACAAGAAGAGACAGCAATGAAGTCATTTTCCATGTACTTTTTATATATGCATACCTTAAACATATATTATTTCAAATTTTGTGTAATACTGTATATAATATTTTCAATTTTTCTCTGTTTATTTATATTTTAAATTAACCTATCCCTATGGCATTACACTTCAAGAGTATGATTATTTTATTGAAGAACATTTACTGTATAAATATATGATGTTTGCTTGTTTCTAATTCTTGTATTTTTATGTGACTCCTAAATTGTTTTGTTCTTTAAAAAATACTAAGACAAAATTCTTTGTAATACCTGTTATGCTTCTATTTATTTTTGTAATTATTATGGGAAACAAATCAAGGTTCAAAGTGTTTAAATCTTTGCAGTTTATTGATAAATATTTGGCCAGAACTTTTCAAAGAAATAAGTATAGACATTATATATGAGATACACAGATATAAACATATATATAAGATATGAGAGACATAGGAGATATATTTAGTGAGAGTTTTTTCCCTAGATATTTGTCGCTTCAATGCTTTGCCTATTTTAATTTTCTATTTTCCCAAATACAGTAGTTACATAGTTAAAATGTTAAATTATACTCTAGGAGCAGGAGCCCTCTGCCTCACTCTTTCATAATTTTCCTTGGCCCTCCCTAGGGGCAGCCACTGTAAAATATTTAACGTCATATTTCAAATAACAGTTTTCCACTGTACTCTCTTAGCATTTCTTACTGTGTTAAGCTTATATATAGATGTAATATCTATCTATATATATAATTATTGCTCACAACTGATTTAAAGCATATAGCATGAAAATTTTCCATTTCTTATGTAATTCTCTTTCCTTGAAATTAGTAATTGTCTCTTTGTGTTTCTTTGCCTGTTTTTTTTTTTTCACCAGTTTAATACTAATTCATTTCTGCTTGTGTGTTTTTCTTTGACAATGCCTTCCGATAGTCTCTTTCCTGCTCATCTGACTTGTTTATTTTTGCTGCTTAGCTGCTGTCTCGTGCCTAACTTTCAACGTGTTCGAAAGAATTCTCTTTGCCACGTCCTAGCATTGGATCGACTGCTTCCTGGAACCAACTATATCTTCTTTTTTCTGCCTGGAGGTGTATATTCTCCAGAGGCTTCCTAAGAGAAGATGAGGGTATAGCAGTTCACTTTTGCTGTGTAGCAGTCCGCTCCAAAACTTAATTACTTAAAACATCTACTCTGTGAAGTCAGCTATTGTGGTTCTTGTGGTCTTGTCAGCTTGGCTGGAATGGGAGAGTCTACGATAGCCTCATTCACATATTTGGAACTTCAGCTGGATGGCTGAGATGGTTGTGGCCCCATTGCCTCACATGATCTCTTATCCTTGGAGTCTAGCCTCAGCTTCTTCCTGGTGATCTCTGGGTTTCCAGTGGCACAAGAGGTCAAGAACCAGTGCACAGCCACTTTTTGAGCCTCTCTGCTTGTGTTGTGCTTGCTAATGTCTCATGATTCAAAGCAAGTCACATGGTTAAGCCCAGATTCAAGGGGCAGGAAAAACTGCAAACTATTATGAACATTTCTGTAAAGATTCCCACTTTGCATATTTGAAATTGATTTTGGATTATCTTTCATCTTTATTGATAATGCTCTGGGTGTAGAGTTCTAGATTAGTGAGCATTTGCTCTCACAATTTTAGGACTTTATTTTCTGGTTTCCATTTGTTGTCTAGCCACTAAAAATTCAGATGTCATACCAGTTACTGATCATTGTACATACTTATCTCTTCACTCCTTTCCTCCTCCTTGTCTCTGAAAGTTTAAGATTGTCCCAGTATTCCTAGGGTTATGAAATTTCTTTTGGCCTGGACCTATTTTCAATAATTATGTTGAATGCTGTGTGGATCATTCAAATCTTGAGATACACACTCTTAGTTTGGAGACATCTTCTTGTATTTTATACATAATTTCTTTTTACTCTGCTGTCTATCCCTTTTACTTTTTCTCCTGTTGTTGGAAAATGTATTTTTCACCCTAATAATAGTGTTGTTGATACCAAATGCTGATAGCTATTGAGTGCTTTCTTTATTCCAAGCATGATTCTAAGTCCCTTTACTAACTCTTTCAACCAAGTTAATCCTAATGACAACTACATTAGCTGGGTATTCACTATAGCATGTTTAATAGGACATTACTGTTGGTGGTGTTACTATTATCCCAATTTGACAGATACAGAAATGAGAAACAGTTTACTTGGGGTGATAACTTTCCTCAGTTGATTACTTTCCATTTCTTATAAACTTTTGGTTTACTTTTTGAATGATACCTTCAATGTTGTCTTTCATCCTCTTTGTTGATTTGAGGAAATATTCTCATTTACATTTCTAATTGTAGAACTGTCTTATTGTTTAGAACACTTTTCTCTTTGACAATGTTAACTGTCACTTTGCTTGTTTTTTGTTTGTTTGTTTTCTGCAAAGTCTCATTTATATTTAGGAATTTCCCCATTTGTTTCACTTCTCTCTTTTGAATTAGAAGTATTTTTCCAGTATCAAGTAAACTACAATTCTGGTGGTAAAAACTACTTATAACAGTTGAAGACTGTGGGTATGTATTTTTTTTTCAGGCACTCGCTACCACACCCACCTAATTTTTTTTGTTATTTTTCAAGAATCAATTTATTTATTTTTCATTGTTATTTATATTTTAATAGTTTATGGGGTACAGGTGGTATTTTGTTACATGGATAAGTTCTTTAGCAGTGATTGCTGAGATTTGGGTGCTCCAAAATCACCCAAGCAGTGTACACTGTACCCAATATGTCATCTTTTATCTCTCAGCCCGTTCCAACCTTCTTCTCCAAGTCTCCAAAGTTCATTATATCATTCTTATGCCTTTGCATCCTCATAGCTTAGTTCTCACTTATAAGTGAGAGCATACAATATTTGGTTTTCCATTTCTGAGTTACTTAACTTAGAATAATGGCCTCCAACTCCATCTAAGTTGCTGTAAAAGACATTATTTCATTCCTATTTATGCCTGAATAATATTCCATGATGTATATATACAACTTTTTATTTTTTTTTTAACCATTAGTTGGTTGATAGGCACTTAGCTTTGTTCCATATCTTTACAATTGCAAAATGTGCTGCTATAAACCATGTGTGTGCATATGTCTTTTTCATATGACTTCCTTTTCTTTGGGTAGATACCCAGTAGTGCTGGATTGAATGCTAGATTGAATGGAATTCTTTAAGGATTCTCCATACTGTTTTCTATAGTGGTTGTACTAGTTTACATAAAAACCAGCAGTGTAAAAGTGTTCTCTTTTCACCACATCCACACCAACATCTTGTGATGTTGAACATTTTTTCATACGTTTGTTGGCTGTTTGCGTATCTTCTTTTGATAATTGTCTATTCATGTCCTTTGACCACTTTTTGATGAGATTTTTTTTTCTTGTTGATTTATTTGTGTTCCTTGTAGATCCTGGATATTAGTCCTTTCTCAGATGCATAGTTTGCTAATATTTTCTCCCACTTTGTGGGTTGTCTGTTTATTCTGTTGATTATATCTTTTATTGTCCAGAGCTTTTTAGTTTAATTAGGTCCCATTTATTTATTTTTGTTTTTGTTGCATTTGCTTTTTGGGTCTTAGTCATAAATTGTTTGTCTAAATTAATGCCAGGAAGAGTCTTTTTAGTGTTATTGTCCAGAAGTTTTATGGTTTAAGGTCTTAGATTTAAATCTTTGATCCATCTTGAGTTGATTTTTATATAAAATCAAAATGAGATATGGGGATCCAATTTTATTCTTCTACATGTGGCTTGCCAGTTTTCCCAGCACCATATATTGACTAGGTCATCCTTTCCCCGATTTATAACTTTTATGCTTTGTCAAAGATCAGTTAGCTGTAAGTATTTGGCTTATTTCTGGATTCTCCATACTTTTCCTTTGATCTACACGCCTATTTTTATACCAGTACCATGCTGTTTTGGTAACTATAGCTTTGTAGTATAACTTGAAGTCAGGTAATGTGAGGTCTCCAGATTTCTTCTTTTTGCTTTCTGTTGCTTTGGCTACGTAGGCTATGTTTTGATTCCATGTGAATTTTAGGACTGTTTTTCTAGTTCTGTGAAGAATGATGGGTGTATATTTTTGACTGTCAGTCTTTACTGTAGAATGTTTAATGATAGCAAGCATGTTATTGTGAGAATGTTCAAATACATAGAGTTTAATTCTCTTGGTTTAAATTCTCTTTGTTGAATCATCTTAGTTTTTTAGAATAATTTCATCTGCTACATGTTTGTCAGGAGTAGGGGAAAAGAGATTGTGTAATGGAAGGTTAATGAGTACAGGAGGGAAAGAAGATGGAGACTTCATTATACAGCATATGGCACTTGACTTATTTCTGTACTTTCAGTGTGGCCCTCTACTTTCACTGCGACACCTTCTCCTGGTGTCTGAGGCAAAGGTCAAAGTATCTCTGATAATCTTGGTAGATGACAAACTTCCAAAATTGTGCTAAAGAGGACTAGCCTTCTGATTGCGTGGATACAAAAGGCTTCTAGGGTCTTCAGAGTTTCTTTTGAAAATTCCTAATTCTCTTGTTTTCTGTTCACACAACTCCACATTCTGAGATGGGTAGTACCTTCACCTTTAGAGCATTTCTGGAATTTGGGGTACAGATGGACTCTGTTCTTCTTAATCTCCTCTCTGCTGAAGCTGCTTAACTTCCAACTTTCTAAAAACTCTAAGCCAGTTAGTATTATCTAATCATTTGCTTTCTGGCTTCCACAAGGTGTAGATTCTTCTCATAAAGTATTATAATGTCCACTGTAGGTCCAAGGGAAGATTTCCTATGTGTGGGGATCCAGGGTGTTTTCATCTTGGGGATTCTTTATCCCAACAGGAGGCCTACCCAGTTATTTTGACAGGAGAAGAAAGCACAAGGATGGCACACTAGCTCTTAAATATTTTAGCCTAGAAGTTATACACATCATTTCTGTTTACAGCACATTGTCCAGAAACAGACACATGGATCCCAGCAAGAGGGCTGGGAATAGCCCATGTAGGGTTTGAGGTGTGGGGACCACACCTGGATATCCACTGGCAAACAGTTGTCACTGTCACAGTTGACACTTCTGGTTACAAAAATGTTTCTTGCTCACTTACTGTGACATGCCCCAAGAAAAACAAACTAAGTCTTACCAAGTCACTGCCTAAAGCTCAAAGTCCAAGTTTCTGGATATTATACTATAATATAATATAATCTCTGGATATAATCTCTAGATTCAGACAGATGAAATAAAAATACAAGTTATCTGCATATCCTCAGTCCCATAAAACCTAGTGTTTAATTGAGGAAATGAGGTAGAATAAAAGCACAACACATTCCAGAAAGGGAAAGAATGGGAGATATCCAGCAGAATTCATCAGAATTATGAGATCTTGAAATCTTGCTGGACAGACATTGCAAAGATTCCCCAAGCCTTCAGAATGCTGGAAATCAGGTACCAGATAAGGCTTAATGTATTCACTGGGATTAGTGTCATGTTCATTGTTCTTTATGGTTTTGGTAGTTTCTTCTGGTTTTCAGGATGTTTGATAGCCATGTCTGAAGAGGCTGTTGTGGAATATGCCAGATCAGGGCTTCACAGCTGTCTTAATTAAGATCTTGCCAATGGAAAATTGAGAGTCCTAAGACTGGTAAGGCTCAAATAATCACATAACTCAACAGATATTTTTTCAGTGAGTATTAAAAATCCAATAGACTTTCTGTCTGTTGTTACTGGTCAGTTTATTTGCTGGACTCATACCCAGATGTCAGTATGAGCCATACTCAAATCTTTATTTCTTTGTTCTCATATCTTATGCTTTTCTATGTTTAAGGAGAGCACTCTGGAGGCTGTCATACTAAGGACAGAAAGTCTCCTTTATTTCACTTTTTTTCTGAAGCACTTTCATTAGTGATAGTTTATTGATTGATTGAAACAGGGTCTCACTCTGTCGCACAGGCTGGAGTACAGTGGCATGAATATGGCTCACTGCACCCTCGACCTTTTTGGCTCAATTGATCCTCTGCCTCAGCCTCCCAGGTAGCTTCCCATGTGCCACCATGTCCTGCTAATTTTTAAATTATTTTGGAGAAACAGGGTCTTCCCACGTTGCTGAAGCTGGTCTCAAACTCCTGAGCTCCGGCAGTCTTCCTGCCTCAACTCCCAAGTGATTGATAGATTTTAAAATAGGTGAGGAAGCCACTCTGAATCTGGTCTTTGCCATCAAGGTTATTTTAGCTGGCATTTGTCTCTCAAGGGCTTTTTCAATTTTGTCTCTCACTTTTTCCCAAACTTCTGCTTTCAGACTGAGATATTCTTTGCTGAATCATCTTTCTTGTTATATTTTGCCAAACACAGCTAATAGTAAACAACACACCCTTGAAAGTTTCCAGTTTCCAGTGTTTTGAATTCATTGCTCACATGATTGGCACTGCAACTTATTGCAGGCAATAGCATTATCAAATATCAGTATCAGATACTGCTGTTGATCTTTACTATAAATTATCTAGCTTATACCAGACCACTCATCAAATACTATATTATTTTAATTTAGTTTAGTTTTTTTTTTTTTTTTTTAGCTTTTAGTTTGTTTTTAGCCGCGACTACCCACTTCTTACATCAATCAATAGTGTTAATCAGGATAGATTAGGTTGTGCTTCCAGTAACATTTCCCAAATCTCCAAAATGAAAAGTTGTTTCTGTTGATTTCTTTCTTTTTTTTTTTTTTTTTTTTTTTTGAGATGGAGTTTCACTCTTGTTACCCAGGCTGGAGTGTAATGGCACGATCTCGGCTCACCGCAACCTCCACCTCGGTTCAGGCAATTCTCCTGCCTCAGCCTCCTGAATAGCTGGGATTACAGGCACGTGCCACCATGCCCAGCTAATTTTTTGTATTTTTAGTAGAGACGGTGTTTCACCATGTTGACCAGGATGGTCTCGATCTCTTGACCTCATGATCCACCCGCCTCGGCCTCCCAAAGTGCTGGGATTACAGGCGTGAGCCACCGCGCCCGGCCTGCTCCTGTTGATTTCTAACCCACAGAAGTTTCCTGGTTTCTCTGTGACTCTCCAGGGAATTTCGCTTTCACAAAGTAACAAAGGGCACCAGTTCACTTTGTCTTCTGGTTCCACCATCACAATTGAAGCCCTTCATGGTCTCCTTGACAGTAGAAGATAAAGCTGAAGGGTAACACACCATCCATTTAGTGTCTTGGCCTCAAATTGATTTATGTGTATTCTGTTCATGATCCATTTGTCCAGAACTATTCTCAGGGCCCTTCCTAATTGCAGTGGGGCTGAGAAATGTGGGTGAACCTATGGATATTTGGTAAGCAGCCCATGACTTTCATTGATGCTATTATAATTTTTCAAACTTTGCAAAATTCTGGGTCAATATTGTACTTTATGATGAACTAGATAACATTTCAAGTGTACTATACCCAATAAATCATACTTAAAATTGAGAGGACAAGGATATTCTTAGCAAGAGGACTAAAACAAGTTGGAAAATTAATGGAGATATTGTGTAAACATGAATGTTCCTGTCCTGAGCCTGAAAAATAGCAAAAATCCAAACTCTTTTTAAAACATAGTTTTAAAAATACAAGCAGTTTCAGTAAAAAATGAATAACACCAATTTCAAAAGAACGGTTATAAATGGAGTCATGAGAAATATGTTTTGATTGGTAGAAAGAAACCAGGTCACAGACACTATGAAACAGACTAATACAAACTAATTTAAAATACTTTTTAAAAGGTTTGGACTAATTGTTTCAAATTAGTCCAAACCTTTTAAAAAGTATTTTAAAACAAGATTGGTTTGATGTCTGGAAATTAAGCTCATAATTATCAGATATAAAACTGCACATCTTGACCATCAAAATAAGGAAATTCTTTGAATAGGAGGAAGACTATGGATACTGGTTAGAGGGAAATAATGCATAGGTATTATTTCAAATATATTTACCTAGTCCTTGTGTTATCAATAAATTACTAATAACCTTTGAAGGAAATTTCATGGGAAGTGATAAGAAAATGGTGATCTTGGTCAATAGGCCACAGGTTATTCATGGCACTGTTATTCTAGGAAAAATACTCCTCCTTTGTTGAGTTCTAATTTTCTTCCTTGAGTCTTTTTATTTCTTCAGGAATTATTTTTACTCTGTTGACTTTGCTGTTATTTAGACATTTTAAAACCCAGTATGATTTTAGACTAGATTTTGTCCTGAAATTACTCTACAATTATTTCCTCCAGCCTTTTCAACATTAGAAATTTGGCAACATAACTGGAAGTAGGCCATAAGGAACTGAGGCTGTGGAGGGAACAAAGCATATGGTTTAGGGGCTTTAGCTATGGTCAGTCAATTCATTCTCTTCCTCTTCCAGACATAATGACAATGGGCTTGAAATAGTAGAAAGTTACCTATCCATTGAATCAAGCTGCTTCCACTAGCATTATAATATTATAATATCTTTAACATTTGTTTTATAATTTATAAGGAGCTTAACATTAAAGTGTGACTCATTAGAATGTCACTGACATTTTAATGTCACAATATTAAAATACTGTGCCATTTAAGAATAGATCTTAGAAGGAGCAGGCATGTAAAATAGGACAAATTTGAGGAAAGCAAAATAAAATCACAAATGACATCTAGTGAAAAAACCTTGAAAGGGAATTGTCTTTAATTAGTTCACAGTTGGGGATGGTTCATACTGCTTATTTTAGTTAAGTCTTTCATTTGAGGAGAAACAAGCTATTTAACTTTCAGGATGCTTGCGGGTAGTTGGAGAGCAACTTGAATCCTCTATCTTATTGAATAAAACTCTGCCCTCAATGTAGTATAATTTATAAAGGGAAGAATATCATCTATAAAATATAATAATCTATTGGGATTTGTTACACATTAGTACAAAAACACGAAGGTGATGCAGTAAACTTATAGCATGTCCATGAGTCCGTGTAGGAGTCACTGATATTTATTTTAATCAGTAAAACTGGCTCAGAAGCATTTCTAAGTAGATATCCTTTCCACTGAGCCTTAATAGAAGATCTAAGCTTATGCTAAAAAGAATCTTCTGGTTTACAATATGTGGTAGGTTTTTCTATGTAAAGAATATAAGGAATAAAAGAAATTCTGATAAACATGTTAATTATTTTGGTTTTATAAAGGTTTATGAACAAATATCCTCAGAATAGAATAAAACTTTTACACCAATATTCCATAAGGTTGCTACTTTGCTGAAACCTGGTTTTGTAATATGCTTATAATCATCCACAGCTATCTGTAGTTCACACAAGTTCTATCCACTTCAAGTATCTCAATATAATAATATTAGGGAGCATTATTTCACTAAAGCCTTCATGAAAACAATGGAATCTTACCATAGTTGAAGCTGCACCATGAATGATACCTCTATGCATTTTTATAACATTTATTTAGTCATGATCTATTTACAACAAAACGTAGAAATACAGCAGAGGATATTCAGTGGATATATTTATAAATTTCCAGTTCCTCCTGACTCACAATGTGATGAGAACACATAGCCAAGTGTTCTGATCAATCATAAAAATAGGCTTTGTTTTTTATTTACATTCTGCTTCTAGGTTTTGTGATTCTTCTGTGTGTGTGTTCAAGAAAATTCTTGTGTCGTACTCTTCTTCACTGAAAACATACTTTCCAGTGTCATGGTCTCAAACTCTGTATTTATCCTCATTCCCAGAATTCAATGAAAACATATTATTTGTGATGACTATTTTGCCCAATAAGCTTTGCACAATGCTAGCTGCCTGCTTTGCTTCTTAATGAGGAAAAGGGTTTTCTATACCCATCTTTGAGTCTTGCAACAATTCTGCTTTCTTTTCTCTAACCTTAATACTGTGCCCTTTTCTTTGTGCCATGTTTTCTGTAACCTGTGGAAGAATATAGTGATATTTTAATAAGGAGAAAAACTTATTCATTAGATTTTACATGATATATTACACTTTTGTTCAAAAAATATGGATGCTTTGATATTTCTTGTGTAACTCCCTCTAACACTCCCAAGCAGCTCCTGGGATAAGGGAAAAATAAGATTTTCTATTACTTCCATTACTTTCAATGGCAAAAACCACAATTACTTTTGAATCAACCTAATATTTAGATATTCTTCTTTCTCTGTCTTAGGATATTTATATGTTTGCAAAAATTCAAATAAATGGTGAAATGTCTGCTTTTTTCATATAACTGTTTAATATCATTCTACAAGCCCAATATCCAGTCTTGATACATCTGCTTGAATTGTATTAATATCACTTACTTCTTTATTTCTGTTATTAAATTCCTTCTTAATAAATCACAAAATTTCCCTTTCTATTTCCCCATCCACTGACAGTCAGGTTCTAATAATCAAACTCTTAACTGGATTTCTGAACTCTAGACTTCTACTTTCCGTTATTCCTTTTCTAGTCATCCATTTTACGTAAAACCCCAGTTTACTCTTCTCTCTTTCTCATTTTATTCATGATACTGTATTGTTCAAAATTTTTCAGTGGCATAGAATGACATAAAAAATAAGTAATAGTACCTTGTAATGCCATGGAGGGGCTTTACATTTTAGAGTATGGAGATCCCTTATCTTCATCATGGTTGACATCTCAGGGTAGATAAGCCTTTGTCATGAAGAACTTTCTTGCACATTGCAGGCAAGATACATTAGAAACCAATAACATACCTCCAGTTGTGACCACTAAAACTCTCTGGGCATTTTGCACAGGTAAGGGAAAGGCAGAATTACCCCAGTTGAGAAACACTGTTTGCATACATTTCTGTCTTCATTACAGTCATGTTTGGCTGCAAATACACAAACACCTGTTTACTTATAGTTTAAAGAATAAGCTTTTATATTTGTTTGTTGTTTATGCATTTATAGGTGTCTGTAGGTGAGCATTTGCTGGAGTTAGTACAATGGGTCAATAGTGTTAGAACTAACATCTATGAGATTCTCTTGGCCTTTTCCTCAGGGTTACAATATGGCTGCTGAAAATTTGGGCATCACATCATCTCATAAAGATGAAGGAAGGTGAGGAAATGGGGAAGGGACAGGCTCATGAAACATACATTGACATTTCATTGACCAGAATGTTGCCTCATGATTGGCATTAATTCCATAGGAAAGTGGATCTAAAGTTGATCCAGGAAAAGAAGAAAGGGATTGGAAACATGTTGGAGGAGCTAACCCAAGAGTCTAACATGCCCTAACTTCACTTCTCCAAAGGAACTTTCATCTTTGTGTTTTTTTGGGATAAATAATTTTAGAAGCTAAAGTAAAATGTCCCAAATTTTACTAAGTGTAAGTAAATAAATGTTTGTTTCTTGCTGAAAATGTTCAACATGGCTAACCTTGAGCAGTGAGCAGTCTTCTGTGTGTTCTTTCAAAGACCCAGGTTCTGTTTAGCTTTTGGTTTTGTCTTTTCCAAGGCCTTGGTCTCCCCAACCAGCTCTTCTGCTTCTGATCTGCAGGAAGAAGAAGAAGAAATAGTATAGAGGATTTTACAGAATATGTTTGGGGGCTAGGCCAGAGATATATTTTTACCATGCTCATTGACATCTGATTGGCCAGAACATAGCTAAAATGGCAATAACTAACTACAAGTAGCTCATCTCTGTCACCTGCCCCAAAGAAAATATGTGTTTCCATGTCTACCTTCTATTGGCTTTTCTGAATTTCAATCACCCACACCTTTCTTCTTTCTGCATGTATTAGTCTGTTTTCATGCTGCATATAAAGACATACCCAAGACTGGGAAGAAAAAGAGGTTTATTGGACTTACAGTTCCACATTGCTGGAGAGGCCTCACAATCATGGCAGAAGGAAAGGAGGAGCAAGTCACATCTTACATGGATGGCAACAAGCAAAAAAATAGCTTGTTCAGGGAAACTCTCATTTTTAAAACCATCAGATCTTGTGAGATTCATTCATTATCACGAGAACAGTGCAGGAAAGACCCACCCCCATAATTCAGTCATTGCCCATGACATGTAGGAGTTGTGGGAGTTACAATTCAATATGAGATTTGGTTGGGAACATAGCAAAACCATATCATTCCGCCCCTGGCCCCTCCAAATCTCATGACCTCACATTTCAAAATAAATCATGCCTTACCAACAGTCCCCAAAATTCTTAACTCATTTCTACATTAACTCAAAAGTTCACAGTCCAATGTCTCATCTAATGCAAGACAAGTCCCTCCTTTCTATGACCCTGTAAAATCAAAAGCAAGTTAGTTACTTCCTAGGTACAATGGGGTACAGACATTGGGTAAATACAGCCTTTCCAAATGGGAGAAATTGTTCAAAACAAAAGTTGAACATACAAGTCCAAAATTCATCAGGATGGTCAAATCTTAAAGCTCCAAAATGGTCTCCTTTGACTCCATGTCTCACACCTGTGTTAGGCTGATGCAAGAGGTGGGTTCCCATGGTCTTCGGCAGCTCTGGCCCTATGGCTTTGCAGGGTATAGCCTCCCTCCCAGCTTCTTTCATAGGCTGGTGTTGAGTGTCTGTTTCTTTGCCAGGACACGGTGCAAGATGTTGGTGGATCTACCATTTTGGGGTATGGAGGATGGTGGTCCTCTTCTCACATCTCCACTAGGTGATGCCCCAGTAAGAATTCAGTGTGGGGGCTCCAACCCCACATTTCCCTTCTGTACTGCCCTAGCAGAGTTTCTCTGTGAGAGCCCTGCCCCTGCAGCAAAATTCTGCCTGGACATCCAGGTATTTCCATACATCCTCGGAAATCTAGGCAGAGGTTCCCAAACCTCAATTCTTGACTTCTGTGCATCTGCAGGCTCAACACCACATGCAAGTTGCCAAGGCTTGAGGCTTGCACCCTCTGAAGCCACAGCCTGAGCTGTACCTTGGCCCCTTTTAGTCACAGCTGGAATGGCTGGGACACAGGGCACCAAGTCCCTAGACCATACACAGCATGAGAACCCTGGGCCTGGCCCATGAAACCATCTTTTCTCCCTAGGTCTCCAGGCCTGTAATGAGAGGCCCTGGAGACATGTCCTGGATATATTCACTCCATAGTATTGGGAATTAACATTTGGCTCCCTGTTACTTATGCCAATTTCTGCAGCAGACTTGAATTTCTCCTCAGAAATTGCGTTTTTCTTTTCACATTGTCAGTCTGCAAATTTTCCAAACTTTTGTGCTCTGCCTCCCTTATAAAATTGAATGGCTTTAACAGCACCCAAGTCACATCTTGAGTGCTTTGCTGCTTAGAAATTTCTTCTGCCAGGTACCCTAAATCATCTCTCTCAAGTTCAAATTTCCACAAATCTGTAGGGCAGGGGCAAAATGCCACTAGTCTCTTTTCAAAAACATAGCAAGAGTCACCTTTGCTCCAGTTCCCAACAAGTTCCTCATCTCTATCTGAGACCACCTCAGCCTACCTTATTGTTCATATCACTATCAGCATTTTTGTCAAAGCCATTCAACAAATCTCTAGGAAGTTCCAAATTTTCCCACATTTTCCTCTCTTCTTCTGAACCCTCCAAACTGTTCCATCCTCTTTCTGTTACCCAGTTCTAATGTTGCTACCACATTTTGGGTATTTTTTCAGCAACACCCCACTCTACTGGTATCAATTTTACTGTGTTAGTTTGTTTTCACACTGCTGATAAAGATGTACTTGAGACTGGGAAGAAAAAGAGATTTAATGGACTTATAGTTCTACATGTAAGTGGGAAGGCCTCACAATCATGGCAGAAGACAAGGAGGAGCAAGTCATGTCTTACATGGATGTCAGCAGGCAAAGAGAGCTTGTTCAGGGAAACTCCTGTTTTTAAATTCATCAGATCTCGTGAGACTCATTCACTATCACAAGAATAGCATAGGAAAGACTTAGCTCCATAATTCAATCACCTCCCACTGAGTTCTTCTTATGACATGTGGGAATTATGGGAGTTGCAATTCAATATGATTTGGGTGGAGATAGCCAAACCATATCACTGGAATTCCTTGCCTTCCTTGTCTTGTTTGTGAAAATCCAAACTCTTCACTATCTCCTAGTAAAGATTAGGGGACTGTACCACTTCAAGGCAACTGACTGCTCCTTCCTGTGAAACTGATACTATGTCATGATTGGAAGAAGGGCTTTGGAGTCAGACAAAACTGGGTTTAAATGATGATATGCACTCGTTTTGTAAACTTGCCCGTTTGACATCTATGAATCTTGGATTTCTTATTTCACATCTATGCATCTTGGATTTCCCATGTTTCAAATTGGGCCAATATTTAATTATGAATGAAGTGAAATAAAGCCCTTGACATAGCACTTAACATACAATTTGCAATAAATAAATATTATTTTAAAAATCTGATCTTCTTAAGCAGTAACTACCTGTGCTATGCCTTGGATACCTAGCTGAAAATCACATTTTTCTCCTTTGTTAAATTCATTAGTTCCCTGGGCAGCCATAAGCATTCCTCCAGGCAGGAGCCATGTCTCCCTGGTATGTATGGAGGAGGCACCGAGGAAAAGACTGATAAGTGATGCCTACTTCTTACTTTTTCCCTCGATGCAGGCTGATTGACCATATGGAATCTATGCCAGTAATATCTGTACCTCATGAGACAGGGATACCTTTTTACTTTTGTCCTTTTTTGTCTAATGCTTATTTTTTTTATTTTCCATGAATATTATTGTAAATTGTCAAATCAGAATTGTATACCTTTATGTGGTACAATATGATGTTTTGATATATGTAAACAATGTGAGGAATGATTAAATCAAGCTAATTAACATATCCATGCTTCATGTACTTATTTTTTTTTTCATGGTAAGGCATTTGAAATGTATTCTCTAAGTTATTTTGAAATATACAGTACATTAATATTGATGCTGATCACCCTGCTGTGCAATAGATCTCAAAAGGTATTCTTTTTATCTGAAGTTTTGTACTATTTGACCAGCAATACCTTATTCCCTCTCTTCCCACACCTCTAGTTCCTGGTAACCATCATTCTACTTTCTACTTGTATGAATTCAACTTTTTTAGATTCCACATATAAGTGAGATTATGCAGTATTTGTCTTCCTGTGCCTGACTTACTTCATTAGTATAAAATCCTCCATGTTCATCCACATTATCACAAATGACAGAATTTTCTCTTTTAAAAGGCTGAATAGTATTCCACTGTGTTTATATGCCACATTTTCTTTATTCATTGATCTATTGATGGGCACTTAGGCTTATTCCATAACTTGGCTAATGTGAATAATGCTACAATGAACATAGGAGTGCAGATATCCCTTTGACATATTGATTTTAATTCCTTTTTATGTATACCCAGAAGTGGTATTGCTGGATCAAAAACTATTTTTAGTTTTTGAAGAACTTCCATACTGTTTTCCATAATGATTATACCGATTTACATTCCCACCAACAGTGTGCAATAATTCTTTTCTCCACATTCTCACCAAAATCTTCCATCTTTTTGATAAATATCATTTGAACAGATTTGAGGTGACAGATAATCCCATTGTGATTTTAATTTGCATTTCCCCAATGCCTAGTGATGCTAAGCAATTTTTCATGTTCTTGTTGAGCATTGGTATATCTTCACTTGATAAATGTCATTCAAGTCTTTGTCCATTTTTTAAGTGGATTGCTTGTTTTCTTCCTAATGAATTGTCTTTTGTAATTCAAGATTTGAAAAGCCCAAATATAGTAGTATCTACATCTCAATATCTATTGATTAAAATAAAGGTTATAAAATAACACAGTTATTAAAATTTAGGAGTCTACTGCCTTATTTCATTAATCAAAACAATTCCCTTCTGCTACTATCCTAGACCCTGTTTCCCCTGGTGCCTACTCCTAGAATTCATTCATTGCAGAACTGTGATATTTTTAAAATTGTAAATCATCTCATGCCCCTGCTTAAAACTCTAGTCACTTCTGTAACCTTCAAAATAAAAGCTAAATGCATTGAGCTGGTGTACAAAGTCACAGATGCAAGAATATGGATACCAAAATTAGTATGTAAGTAGAATCCTCTGTGGAAACCCTCTTAAGGGAAAGATTTGGTTTAAACGTTGAAAAGATACTTCATGCTTAAATTTATATATGTGACCCAGTTTTAATGGCCTGAAAGATAATCTTTTCTTACTATAGTCTATTGAGGCTTGCTTGGAGTTCTTTGCTTCCAGAGCACAAATTCAGAGAGATTGTCCTATAAATATTTGCCGTAGGAAGGTAATTGTAGAGAAAGCAGTTTGCCATGAGAGATGTCTAAAATTGCAGTAAGAGTAGACAGATGATACAGATACATATAGACATAAAGGGCCTTGGTTTTAATGCTAAGAAGAGATCTTGGTAACTATGTTAAAGGATATGTAAGAATGACATCTAGGTTTTTAGGGGAGACTAAATCACTGGCATTTCTTGGCCTTATCAAATTGCATAACATAGAAATTATAATTCTTAGAAGAATATGAAAAGTTTTATTTTTATTCCCTTTGGAATTCTTTAATTATCAGACTGGAAAATGAAAACACTTTAGGATGAATTTGGATCTTTGCTTAAGTAGTTTACCATTTTGCAGGTGGTTGATTAAAAGCAGTTATTTTATCAGGAGGTGGGGTAGGGAAGGGAGAGCATTAGGAAAAATAGCTAATGCATGCTGGGCTTAACACATAGGTGATGGGTTGATAGGTGCAGCAAACCACCATGGCACACGTTTACCTATGTAACAAACCTGCACGTGTACCCTGGAACTTAAAATAAAACTAAAATTTTTTAAAAAGCAGTTATTTTGCATGGTTTGGTATTATAAATAACATTTAAAATGGATTTTTGTTATCTTTCAAAGGAACTTTAAAAATTCCACCTGTAAATATTTGTTGACTCTTTATATTTGTGTTGCTATATTTATAATAATGTGAAGTTTCCTACTATAAGATGTTATTGTTAAATATGAAACCATTCACCATTACTATTGTATGATTTTTCTATAAAATCTTTAGAGCTGTATTTTAGCTCTACCCATAACATAAATTCCAAGACATTCTCTGTGTTTACATTTTCTTAGACTGACAAATGTTTGTCAATTTTAACTTTTATTTGAGATATATTTTACTTGTGTTATATTGGTATCTACTAAAGGAGTTTCAATTTTTATTTAATTTCAATAATATCCCCAAAATAATTGGAAAAAAGTTAGCAAAAAAGCATTGATATTATGATTGTGTTAATCTAAATTCACATTATATGGAGACCAATGAAAGAAAGCAGTTTATAAAAAACAAATGAGTTTGTGAATATTAAATGAGAGATTTTTATTTTATTAAAAAATAATGACTATAGAGTAAGTCCTCATTTAATGTCATAAGTTCTTGAAAACTGTGACTTTCAGTAAAAAATCATACAGCAGGTGCTTGAATAAATGTCATTTTGTTCAAGATAATTTTGATATAACATTAATGAGAAAGAAATGTTTTTGTTATATGTTTGTTAGTTTAAAGTCACAGTTTCTGAGAATCCATGTTAAGTGAAGTCTTAGTGTACATATTTCCCTCCCTCTCTCCCTCCCTCCCTTCTTTCCCCCTTCCTTCCTTTCTTCCTTCCTTCCTTCCTTCCGTCCCTCTTCCCTCCTTCCTTCCCTCCCTTCCTCCCTCCCTCCCTCCCTCCTTCCTTCCTTTCTTCCTCTCTATCTGTCTCTTTCTCTCCTTTTTTGATATAGGGTCTCCCTCTGTCACCCAGGCTGGAGTGCAGTGGCGGGATCTTAGCTCACTGCAACCTCTGCTTACTGGGCTCAAGCAATCCTCCCACCTCAGCCTCTGAGTAGCTGAGACTACAGGAATGCACCACACCCAGCTAATTATTTGTATTTTTTGGTAGAGATAGGGTCTTACCATGTTGCCCAGGCTGATATTAAACTCCTGAGCTCAAGCGATCCACCCACCTCAGCCTCCCAAACTGCTGGGATTACAGATAATGAGCCACCGCAACCAGCCCTATATATATTTCTAAAACACTAATTATTCATATACAATAAAATGTCCTCCAGGTTCATCCATGTTGCTGCAAATGACAGGATTTCCTTATTTTTTGATTGCTGAATAATATTCCATTATGCATAATCACCACATTTTCTTTATCCAGTCTTTCATTGAAGAACACTTAGGTTGATTCCATATGTTGTTTATTGTGGATAGTTCTGCAGTAAACATGGGAATGTAGATATCTCTTCTACATACTGATTTCCTTTCCTTTGCGTATATACCAAGTAGTGGAATTACGGGATCATATGGTATTTATATTTTTTGGTTTCTTAAGAAACCTCTATACTGTTTTCCATAGTAGCTGTACTAATTTACATTCCCACCAACTGGGTGTAAGAGTTCCTTTTTCTCTGCATTCTCACCAGCAATTTGTCTTTTATTTGTTTGTTTGTTTTTTCTTTTTTCTAATTGCCATTTTAACTGGAGTTAGATATCTCATGATGGTTTTGATTTGCATTTCCCTGATTGTTAGTGATGCTGAGTATTTTTGAAAATACTTGCTGGCCATTTGTATGTATTCTTCTGTGAAGTGTCTGTTCAGATCATTTTTCCATCTTTTAAAGAGGCTATTTGTTTTCTTTCTGTTGAGTTGAGTGCCTTATATACTCTGGATATGAATCCCTTCTCAGATGGACAGTTTGCAAATATTTTATCTCACTCTGAGGGTTGTCTCTTGACACCACTGAGTGTTTCCTTTTTTTCTTTTGTGCAGAAGCTTTTTAATTTGACACAATCCAGTTTGTTTGTTTTTGCTTTTATTGCCTGTGTTTTTTAGGTCTTATTCAAAAAATCTTTTTCCAGTCCAACATCTTGAAGCATTTCCCTTGTTTTCTCCCACTAATTTCATAGTTTCAGATCTTACATTTAAGCCTTTAATTTATTTTCAGTTAATATTTTCATGAGAGATAGGGGTCAGGTTGTATTCTGCAGATGGACACCTAGTTTTCTCAGTATCATTTATTGAAGAGGCCATTATTTCCCTAGTGTATGTTTTTAGTTCCTTTGTCAAAAATCAGTTGGCTGTAAATGCATTTATTCATAGATTCTCTATTCTGTTCCACTTAAATATATGTCAGTTTTTATGCTGGTATCATGCTTTTTTGTTTACCATAACTTTATAATACATTTTGACATCAAGTAATCTGATACCTGCAATTTTTCACCCTTCAGGATTTCTGTAGCTATTCAAGGTCTTTTGTGGTTCTATAAGGATTTTAGGATTTTTTTTATTTCTGTGAAAAATGATGTTGGTATTTTTTTAGAATACCAACAATGAAGTCCCATTGAATCTGTAAAATTATTTGTATATACATTTCACCAACAGCTACTGGCTATAGTGGGAGATAAATCCTGTCTTCCCTCCAGAGTCATGTAATTTGGGGCAAATCAATTATTTGGTATGTAAACAAATGTTGTGATTCTACACAACATTTTTGGAAAATGATTATACACACAAAGTGTTAAATCATGCTATTTTTGATTTATATATTTTCTATACTTTGGTGCAATAATGGTAAAAGTGAATTGAGACTAGTCTGAATGACTTCATTCAAAGCTTTGATTTTCTTTAGCATAGTATCTAAATACTGAATATTGTACATATATACACATATATAAACATACACATATATATGGGCACATTCATAAATACACAGATATATACACATCACATTATTGAGGCTTTTTATGTTTTACTGCTGCATGCTATGGGTACCTCTGTCAAACTCTTCATATAATTGTTTTTACTCTTATTGTAAAATAAGTCCCCACATTTTTTAATGCAGAAAAAAACATGGGTTCTATTTATACCTCACAATACAAATACAAAGCTCTTCTGTGCTTTCTCATGTAGCTATACATAAACATTAATAAGTAGTTGACATGTGAAGAATTAAGTAACTGATCTTCAGCAGCTGGGTACCTCTTTGAAGTTTAGAATGCTAACACAGCCGAGCATAACATTTGTACATCAAGGCTTCATATTTACCAGTAATGTTTGGTGGGTGTAAATGACAATACCTTTATACCTTTCACATAAATTTCCCCATTTGAACTCATGTGAGACTAGGCTAGCAATTATTATTTCCATATTATAGATGTGCAACTTCAAATACCTTGAGATTAAGTGACTTGCATAATAAAATGGCTAAAGAATATATCCTAAGTGTTCACCTTGTCCACTTTTCATTACACTATTGAATTACAGAGCTGTTCAATTATAGCCTTACGTAGGAAAAAAGCCTTGGAGCAAAATACAGGGGCCTGTGCTCTGGTCATGGCTTCCACTAATTGCCTGTGTGATTGTGACTTCCAAGTCTTGAACCTTCTATTTGGCCAGTAGCTGCATCTGTGATGGTAACATCCTTAATTTAGCTTCGGTATAAACAGGGATGCAGAAACTAAATCCACCTGATTTGCTATGGAAATTGGTTGTCTAAAGTAGAAACCACATATCCATTGAGAAGGAAGTCTAGTAAATTAGTTGATGCCTGGAAATAATTGCTTTTCCAGATGGGTTTATAATGGATTTATGAAGTATAAATAGAACATAAAACAAAGTTACCTAGATAAAAGATGGAAAGGCCTTGAAACTTTGCAGACATAGAACAAACATCAGCTCTGATAGATTAGGTTCTCTTCAAAGAATAGCACTCATAGTTGTAGAAATTTATAATGGCGTAAATACACAATTGCTAAAATAAAAATTTCCATTAGTATTAATATTAACCTATTAAAGGATATTCTCTTTTAATTAATTCCTTATAAAATCATTTGTTATGCCTTAGACTATATTTTATGAAATCAGTTTGAACTATAGAAACACAATATATTATTTGCTTTTTAAAAAGTGTTTGCATGAGAATGACAATGCTAATAGACGCTTAGTGAATGCTTATGAATGAACTGAATAAATTAATGAAAGCTGTTCCATTGAGAGACTAACATTTTGATTTCTTTCATCATTTTTTTTATTGGAGCAAAAGTAGGAATATTTCAAACTTCCAGATTGATCTCGCTGTCTTTCTTCTCTCTGGCTCTCACTCTCTTAACTCTTTCCAGTTTAAATTGCCCAAGCAAAAGTATGTTACTTTAATTGTGCCTCTTAAATTATATTTACATAGATATGGGGTCAGGAATATTGGCTGTTTGTTCACTTGCCCACTACTATGGCCTCAACCCCTATGGCCTCAACCCCTAATCTAATAGGTGCTTAACAATTACGTGTTAATGAATAAATAAATCACATAGATAATTTTTTTTCATTGGCTTCTTGACTTGTCCACAATAAATTATATGAAATAGAGTGAAAAATGTTCCTCAATGATATGTGTCATCAAAGTTATTAAGATCAAGTTATTTTTAGAAAAATAGGATAGCACCAAATAAAAAATATAAAATTAAATTTTATTGTACTTGAAATTTGTAAATTGAGTTAAAGAATGTGCCTTGTTTCCAAAATGAGGTCAAACTTCTTTTAACAGTCAAATTAAATGACCCCAAGTCTTTATCCTGTGGGCCACACATATATTATTCTTATGTCCCTAGAGTCCCTGTTGCTCTATTGCCAAGTCAATAATGACCCATGTTCCCAAAGGCTTTGTACTCAGGCTAAGTAATCAACTCTAGTTATTCTCACCCTGCAGAGGGAAAATTAGAAATCTGATTCATGTCCTGAAGAGCTCTTCAATGCTTCTACTGAAGTCAGAGGTAGACATTTTCTAGCTCCATATTTATCAAGGCAGTCACCAATACTTGAGGTCTGGTGATCTGCTATTCTTGTAGTAGTTTATAAAGGTGCGTGGGGAGAAAGGGAACATGTCATTTCACCATATTAAACCCGGTTCCACACCACAGTAGGTCAAGGCTGCCAACATTCAATGCTGTGGCTTCTCAGCTCTTTTCGTTTAAGCTCTACAGAGTCATTCCCCCTCTGCCTGCCTAGGGTCCCACAGAGGCTGGGTCAGCCTCTGCCTTAAACTTGCTCATCAGAATAACAACCCAGGATCAGATTTTCCCCTTCCTCAGGGTGAGTTTTCTGATCTTATTTGCTAGATTTGTAAAATAGTCATTTGTACAGGCTGGTATATAAATTCTAAAGGGATCTTTCAAGATTGCAATAATAAACAACAAAAATGAGTTACATTGGGTCATAGGCTCTGTAAACAAGAATCTGTGTCTATTACCACAAGAAGGATGTGAGAAATCTTGCAGAGCAGACCAAGAGTCACTGTGTCACACAGGGTAAATATTAGGGTCAGTACCCTATTCGTCCCATCAGCAAGCTAGATGGGCTACCCAAAAAATGTTGAAATTAGGCAGATTTTTCAAACAAATCAAAGTTCATAAAAGTTTATTCAATAGTATTGGTGATGCAATCAAAGATAGACGCATGCAAAAAAGACACCATATATCTAAAAGTTATCCTATTAAAGAAACAGACTAGATCATTTACAGGTGGTTATCACTGTGATTTTTACTTTATTCTCTTAACTGTATATAACTCTATGTAATTCTGTGTAATTGTGTGATGATAGTTACTTTTGTATCAGCAAAATCCAGAAGAGTTTCATTTTTACATCTAGTGTTAGATAGATCAAATTGATTTTTGATGGTTTGCTGCATGATACTTAAATATCAGACAGATTTTAACTCATATTTTTATGTCTCCTTGTAAAATACATATATTTTGTGTGCCATCTACTTGGTCTTACTAAGCTTTGCATATTTATTTACCAAAACCTTGACCACTATATTTTTAATGAAATAAAATTGTAAATTTAACATTACCTGGGCAAACTGCCTTTTACATGTGTAACTTTTACTGTGCCAAAAAATGTAAGGCGCTTTTTTTTATTATTAGTGACAAAATTAATAAGTATTTTAAACATTTTCCCCTTCATCTTAAATTCAATTTATATTTCTACATTATTTAGACAAAGATTATAAATTCAATTCATGATTTAAGGCAACATGATTTAAGGCAATATTTTGTAAATATTCTATTTACAAAAATGCATTTTAATTTTATTTTTTTCTGAAATACCGCTCCCTTTTTTAATATTCCATTTTAATGGAATATCAATTTAGTTTGAGTCTAATGAAATACCAAATTAGAGCACTACAAATTACGAACTGAAGAATTAAGCAATACCTTTTGTTCATTTGTGAAAAGCAGCACTTGCTCATTGGTTTTTCACCAAGAAGTCCTAATTGATCCGACCATGCCAGTATCTTCTCTTCTGCTAGTAGCAGAGAAACATACATGTGAAAACTCAATTTTTCACATGTACATTAAACTAGGAACAAGTTTTTATTCTAAACAGTGATTCATAGAATCTGATACTTATGAGATGCTCAATAAATATTAGAAAGAAACAAGAATAAAAGGAAAAATGGGATGGGGAAAACGAAGGGACATTTTGGTCATTTCTAACATAGGATTTAAAAACACAAATCTTGTTTTGAAAACAGTGGCCATTTTCTTATAACTCAGCTATGAAAATGTAACCCTTATATGTAGATAGAATAAATTGCATATTTCAGTAGCTAAGAGTGAACATTTTGTATATATTAATTTTTCTCAATTGCAGTAAATGTATCATCATTATCATAAAATTTCTCAAAACATTTGAGATAATTTAGGATGCAAGCTTGTAATTACTGTTTTAAAACCTGCTATTTGTAGTCATATGTTGAAATAGGCCTGCAATCTAAGCAGATGTCCGACACAATCTCTTGGTAAAGCGATTTTCAATTATTCTAATTCCCAATTTTGAACATTCATAAAATATGGAAAAGGTAACTCCTTAAGCATAACAGGAATATTTTTAAAACTATATATGTGAGTAGTATATTAAAAGATAAGAATAGATTTCTAGGTTCTAAAATTACTTTTCCTGGAGACCTAAACTTATTATATAATTCTAGTTTATAACTTACCTCTCAGATGCAAACTTTGATCTGTGAGTTCCTAGTATTTTGTACATGTTCCTTAAATTTTTTTCTTTTCTTTTGTAATTGCATGCAGATTTGATTAGCTTAAGTCTAACATACATCTGAGAAGACAAAATCATCATCATTTCAGCCTACTTAATGATTTTTCTCTTTGCCAGCATCATATAAATACACTTTTCCAGAAGTGTATCTCAAAATCTTGAATCTAGTGACCCTATTTAAATACACTAAGCAAAATGACCCTGTGCAATGTGGCTTCTTTGAGCCTGGGATTAGGGCTCAGAAGACTTCATGAGTTGTCTACAGAGTTTACTGGGCAATTTGGGCATGCCGTTAATAGCCTCTCTAATCACTGAAATATAAAAAAAAAATTGTAAAATAATAGATACCTCACATGCTTGTTGTGGAAATTGATTAAAGAAAGATTTAGTGACAGTTTCAATTTAGAGAAAGGTTAAAGCATATATCACAACAGGCCCTTAGGGATAGGTATGTTTACAATAGTCTGAAAAGTTATTAATTTCTTTCTATAAAACCTAGAGGACACTAGTTGGGCATGATCAAATTTACATATTTTCTCTTCAACCTGGCTTCATTCCTCAGCTTAAACTAGAATCAGGAAAAAAAAAACTTTAAAAATTATATAAAAGATTAATAATATTCTATGTATTTAATTCCATAACATACAAAGTCCTTTTATCAAAATATAAAATATTTTTTCTGCTTATTGACCATTCCTCACAGATATTTTCAATAACATTTCAACACGTCACATGAAATCATATCTGAGCTCTCTCTGAATTCCCTATGGTAGCAAAACTCCCTCCTCTCAGTGTTTTTGAGATTTATTCATGTAACTCCCATTAGAGTTAATTGGAGTTACTAACATAAATTCCACTTGCTCCAAATAAAGAATAGGTTTCTTTAACGTTGTTTTTATTTTTAATAAGGTTAGACTTAAAATATAATCTTGTGTACAATGGTCTCTTTTGCCTTGGGAAATTAAAATTCCTTTAACAACTTTTAGGGTTAGGGAATTGAAATCTCTTGCAAAGTTTTCTTCCTTATTTTAATTCTGCTGTATTACTACATCATCATTACAAATTACCATTGGTAATGGAAGAAATAGGAAAGTAAATTATAAAAGCATTTTTTTCAGCAAGCCACCACTATTTACATACTATTTGTAGTTTTATTTGTGGAATTACACTGTTAATGGTGTATTATTAACACTATTTAGAAAAAAATGTGTTTTTTGTTCTTAACAATAAAGAGAAAGAAGCAGATATTATATGTTGAGAGAAAAAGTACCATTTCAAATGAAAATAAAAGCCTCCACCTCTTTTTACATGAATGCTGTTTACAGGCAGTTTCTTTTAAATTACCTATTAAAATATAATTGTTAATAAATAATAGTCATTTAAAATATGGGTGACTTTATATGTGCAAATGTTATTATTTAAAACAGTTAAAACCAAATCTCTAAAGAAAAAAACCTGATTAATGCTTAATTAACTAAAAGAAAAACAACATGAGATATAGATGTTTGTCAATTAAAGAAGGTTTAATTAATAGACCAATGAATTTTCTTTCAATAGTGCATGACCTCTCTTAGATTACAGGAAAACATTCTTCCACTCTAGCACATTCTTGAAAAGTTATTTGTAACTCAAACATTTCAAAGAAGATTGCAGTGAATTAATTTCACCTTAATTATTTTTCTATTTTTTCATGGAGATATTTCCACAGAAAACAATTGACTTAGAATAATTCAATAAAAATATACTCACTTTACTCATTTATATCACCCCACTAATGTTTTTATAAACCCATTAAAGACCATTTACACAGTGAAATTGTAGATAAGGTCAGGAAGTTAAAAAGTTAAAATAGTCATTAAAAAATGAGACTAGGAGCATTTCTCTTAGCTACATGAGTAGCACCAAACAAATAAATAAAACAAGTATAACTTTGAATTTTGGGATAGCCTTGACAAAAAAAAGAAAATGTGAAGGATTTTATAATTCTGTTTTGTCCCAAGAGGAGGCATAAAATGTATTTAGAAATATAAAGAGAAAAGTTAATATTTGTAAATGACCTAACTCGGGCCATTTATTAAATTTAGTGGTTGTCATGGCTAAATCATATAATCCAATGTGGTTTTATGTTATGTTATTATTTATAGTTAAGGAAACAAGCTCAGTGAGGTTAAGTAATGCCAGAAGTTTATATACATCTAGGAAAAGTTTTTGAAGTTCGTATTCATTTCTCTGACATTCAATATAACAAATATTCTTTTAATGTTTAAATCCTATAAGAAATGGCATAATGTTGGTAGGTAAATATATTAAAAACAGAGAATCATGCCTTTATTATTTCAGAAACCATTATATTCATAATTCTAAGATAATTGTGTTAATTATATGATACTTTTAATAAAATTTTTCTTTTTCCATAACAGTATTACCACTTTAATTTTGAAATTGTCACTTTTATTGTTCTGAATTGTGTTACTCGCATAATTCTGTTTGGGCATGATTTTTTTCAGTTTTCCTTTCGATGAGTTCATACCAACAAGCATTCAAATATTTTAAAATGGAACATTTTTCTAGATAATGGTTATATTTGCAATACAATTTCTTGATATAATTTAGCTGTGCTGCATTATGGAAAACTGATTTAATACAGAAATAAAGTCAAGAGCACCTACAGTAATCAATAGTTTAAATGACCTTTTAACTTTCTCTTGAATATTTTCAGATAGAAAATTAATCATCATGAATTCTATCATTAAAATTCCATTCAATAAAACATCAATGAAATAATTTGGAAATATGGCTCCCATTATCTCACAGCTCCACACTCAGCTCCTTATATAATAGGCACATTTTAATTTTGTCTCGATTTTGTAAAGGATGTAGCATGGTGAAGTGGTAATGAAGCAACCTTCCTCATTGCCGGTACCTTCCCCATCTTAGCTAAATCAATGTTGAATAAATATTTAAATTTAGGTTCAAATTTGCTGACAGCCAGGGCAAAGGAAAATTGTCATAAATTGTGTAATTCCTTTTTGGCTTAGGAAAGGAAACACACAGTTCGTCTAGAAAACATATTGAAGAGGGGACAAAATATTAGCCTACCTATGTCACCTCCCTGTCTGATATACTGGTAAGCTTGATAAGAGGAAGTATGTATTTCTTGCTAGAAGAATATTTCAGAGACAACCCAAGTCAAATATTTGCATTAATTTCAGCAATGGTTATTAATAATCGCAGTAATTTTTATTAGTCTTAATTTCTTGATATTTCTACTAAAAGAAATATCTCTGCTGTGCTGGGGCAGCACAGCACCGTGTATTTAAACATGAGCTTGGTACCTAACACTCTTGGCTTTTAGACCTGAGTTTATCATAAAATAGCTGAATAAACTAGGGAATTTATTTTACCTCTCTGAGGCTTTGTTTCCTTCTCTGTAAAATAGTTATAACAATGCTATGTACTCATGAATTTTTGTGAATATTAAGTCAAACTACTTAATGATTTAGTACAGTGCCTAGCATATAAGGTTGCAATAAAATGGTGACAAAAATTTTATAAATGTTTGCTTATAAGAAAAATCTGAATATCTGCATTTTAATAGTAATATTCTAAGAAAATGAAAATATTACAGTAGTTAAAAGATATATTCCAAAAATTACAATCTGCTATTTTTTTACAGATATTTTAAATTATTTAATCTTACCAAAACTATCTTAACTTTTAATTCAGAAATCCTTGCTCTTAAGGAATGACTTTACATTTAAGTTTACAACTATCTTAATACATAAGTCTATCTTAAATGAAATTTAGCTATGCTATCAAGTTAAATATTACACTGCCAAAGAGCGTTAAATATGAATGCATTTCTCTGTGAATTGTGAGCTCACATATTTAATCCAGAATTAAAATTCTTGATGTACTTGCAAATAGCTAAAATACTTTACAAGAACATTACTATAATTTTTATGTTATGAAATATACTAAATAGTAAGTTTTCTATGAAAATGGTCTCCAATGCAATGTAAAGAATGAAACAATGAACAAACATTGATTTAAAATTCCTGAAACTCAGAAAATGACTAGAATTTGTTATTTTGGATCAGCTTTTGTATGATCTTTTAAAATTGTAGCAACTACCCATAAGAAAATGCATTATAGATGACATAATGGTATATTTGCAGAAAATAGGTATATAAGTCTACAGACAAAATTGATGAAATGAAATCCAAATTCTTTACTATTTTTTTACTGGAACATTATTATATGGAATTTTTCTAATGGGACCATATCCAAGTTGTAGCATTAACAGATGGGATCCTGTTGGGGTTCCACATTTTTAGTTATTTAGGACTTTAGTAAACAGTGATTTTATCCAGTATGTGATTGGAACAGATGTGATCTTATCAGGGTTCCACTTTTTTTCAAGGGCATAAAATTGCCATGATTTGCTGTACAGTGCTGGAGTTTACTTTTTGTGGTTTTAGAACCGGAGTCCTTTTTAGCCAGAATTTGCCCTTGGGTTCTAAAACATCATAATAGGGAGTTAATGTTTTATTCTCTATTAATCCCATTAAATCCTTTTAATATTAGAGCATGTGTTGCTTTATAGCATTAACTAGTGTCTTGCACTCAACAGTATTTTCACAGTTTATGACACTGCTTAGGGCATTAACAAACAGCTGTTTGAATTAAATGAGCAGTTAAGGACCCTGTTCATTAACTCAAAAGTTTCATGTATTTTTAATTCCTTAAATCTAATGGTATCATCACCCTCCAAGAAATCTATCTTTGATTATAATTTGCTCTGACCACTATTGGTTATGGGGGAAAGTATTATTGTTTTTGAATATGAGTTATACCAGGGTTGGGTATCTCTAATGAATCTTAACTATCTCATAACGGTTTCATTCTTATGGGATATAAAACTTTAAAAGTTGTTTACGGCAGTTGTGTTAAGATTTTCTCCAATTTTGGTTACTGATGACTTCATTTAGCTAATGTAAAGAGGCAGTTGGAACAGAATTATTTGCATTTGAAATGGCGCAATCAGAGGTTTGAGACTGACTCATTTACAAAAAAAGAAAATTGTATTTGGACAGTGACAGATTATGTGATGCAGTTCCTGGTGCGGGGCAAAATGTTAGTCATTGATTCTCTCCGTGTAGAGAGATCATGTCTACCAAGGCTTCCTTAGGGACTCTACCTCCTATTCAAACACAATCATGGACATTTCAACTCAGTAATTTGAAGGGAAGTAATTAATAAAAGGGCAATGTAAAATTAATATGCCTAGGATTCTAAATAAGCTGCATGAGGGTCAGATTCTTGGTTGATTCATCCTATACTCCAGTGTTCTAGTCAGGCCCCACAAAATTCAGGTGCTAAGTCTTTTTGAGATAATAATTGGATGCTTTCATTAAGACGTTTTTTACCTGTTGGATAAAGCTCTTCCAGGTTTCCCACAAATTGTCCCATAATTTGATCTTCAGTTCTTTTAATTTTCTCTAATAGGTCTGTAGCTCTTAGAGGAATTTAGTTCACAGTTGTTTACTAATTAATTAAAAAGCATTTTAAAATTATAAAGTGGGACATATGACTTTACCATTTTAACAATCATATTTACTTTAACTCACTTCAAGTGATAATAATTGACAATGTCAGTGCAGAGATGTTGTTTGTGTAGTAACTGAAAGGAATGGGGTAAACTAATAAGAATGGTTCTCTAAAAGAAGTAGAAAACTACCTTTTCCTGCTCATTGCCAGAAATTGAGTCCACATTTCTCCTGCCTTGAGTTAGAAACAGACTTAATGAGAGCTGGACTCCAGGCCTGGAAGTTTTCTTTAAATCAGTCTGAATTGGCTTGAAATTTGTAACTGCCCCATTTTCACCCATGTCAGATGGCAGAGGGTGTCCTTTGCTCCTCTGCTTTGTATCAGGATATCTCCGTGGACTTCACTTCCTACGTTCCAAATCCTTCATCCAGAGGTGGTGACTAGAGGATAAGTTTTGATAAACTTTGAAGCAGATAGGTTGTTTGAGGATTCCTCTCCAAACTTGACTACTCGATTTGTAGACAGTATCATAAATTTCCTTTATTCTCTTTACTGTTAAAAATACCAGCTGATCAGTTAAACTATCAAGCTATTATGGGTATTTGGCCTTTAAAAATAAAATATTATAAAATCTAGAAATGTAATCTGAACTGTAACAGATTCCATTCTTTTAATGAAATCAGAGTCCTTAAATATGCTTAGATTTGCTGCTATTGGTAGTGTTATTATGAGTGATCTCCACTAATATTTTAGGAGTCCACAGAGAATCCATACATTCAAATGAATAAACATCAGAAATGTTACTTTTTAAATAATTGAAAAGGAAGATTTCAACATATAAAAGCAAAGAAGTCTAAAAAATAAAAACAACTTTAGTATATATAGATATCTATACACACATATTAAATATACATATTAAACAACACAGGCTTGAATTGCAGATCCATTTATATGGTTTTTGTTGCTGCTGTTTTAACCAAATGCAGATCAAAAATACAGTACGGTGGTCAGGTGCTGTGGCTCACACCTGTAATCCTAGCACTTCAGGAGGCCGAGGCCAACAAATCATCTGAGGTCAGGAGTTTGAGACCAGCCCAGCCAACATGTAGAAAGCCCATCTCTACTAAAAATACAAAAAATTAGCTGGCGTGGTGATGCATGCCTGTAATCCCAGCTACTTGGGAAGCTGAGACAGGAGAATCACTTGAATCCAGGAGGCAGAGGTTGCAGTGAGCTGAGATCACACCACTGCACTGCAAAATATTTGCATTTGTGCCATTTCAAATGCAAATATTTTATTTTTTATTTTCAAAAATAAAAAATAAAATAAAATACAGTACTTGCAAGATATGAAAACTGTGCTTACAAAGGAGCAACTTTACATATGCATGGGTTCCACAGGGCTGACTGCAGGATTTGACTACAGGTGGATTTCAGTATATGCAGGGAGTCCTGGAACGAATCCCCTGAGTATACCAAGGGATAATTGTCTGTTTAGTATATATGCACTTATATTTAATATATTACATGCATTATACATATCTATTTAATACTTGTAATGTTATACATTACATATATGTATACAAATAAAATATATTTAATATATACACATATGTACAAAATATGAAATACATACTAAATATGCCAAATATATACTACAGACTATATACAACACTATAATTATATACATGTTCTACATACTGTATACAGACACACACACACACATATATATAAATATTCTGATTTCCTGTCGTCACTATTTGGAATCCATCCATCTTTACGGACGCCATCTAAACCAAGCTACCTTAATCATTTGCTTGAACTAGCCTCATAATTGGTCACTGCATTCACACTTGTCTCCTGTTCACCTGGAGCAATTCATTACAAAGCAGTAAGCCTAAGCCTTAAACCAGACACAAACACACAAAACACCAAAAAACTCCTGCCTGGACCTTCAGTGCTGAACATACTTAGGGGACTTCCCTGAGCTCCCAAGAGCCTGGAGTCTAAACCTCTTAAAGTGGCCTGTATGACCAGCCATTGTCCACCTCTCCATCCAGATCCCAGGCCACTACCCATCCAGTTCTCTGTCCTCTGGGATATTAAGCTTCTTTCTGCATCTCAGCTGTGGCAAGCTCTCACCTCAGCACTTCAGCACAAGCCTCTCTGTTTCCTGGAAATAGGTGTCACATGCTCCGAGAAGCTGTGTCAGCCTCTAGCTCTAAAGCAGGTGATTCATTTTCACTTTACTGCTGCTTTCTTTACTATGCAATTATTTGAGTGATCTATTTTTATTTTTCCTCTACTAGAGGTAAGACCTATTTTCTTAACCTCTGGATAACCAGTATCTCACAGCCAGAGGAGACACTCAATAAATATTTTCAGATAAATGAATAGATAACAAATGGAACACTAAATAAATGTATTTTAAATTATAGCCTCAAAAAAAAAACCATAAAAAGACAGTTTTAAGAAAATATTTTGTACCACTTAATTTTTTTTTATAAATAAGCATATGTGAAGTCATTTAGGTGTTTTCTAAGATTATCAACATTTCCTTATTATTTTTAACTACTCTTTAAAACCAGTTAAGTAATTGGTGATTACATTCTTCTTCTGGAAATCTAATATTTATCAGAATAAATAACTGGAGATTACTCTTTCTGGAAATCTCATTCTCATTAAAAATTTTGCCTGGCAGTTATCAAATCTTGCATTATTATTTATATTTCCCTTGAATGTATTAGCTTCTGGCTTTGATCTAGTCTGGAGTGCATTATATTATGCAAAATCCAGAACAAAATTAGAGGATGGCCGTGTGTCTGAAGATTACAAAGGTAGGATGAGATATTGAAGCCTGCCAGCTTGAGAGTGTAAACTGGGAAATAGATACCCACTATTGTGCTAGCCATTGCCAAGAATGGGAAAAATATCCTGGCAACAGGTGCTGAACATGAGTATCAACACTAGCATCAAGCAAATGTGTGCAGGTGGAGGTAAGAGGGCACAGCTGACACTGAGGCATGAGCTAAACAGACCATGGGACTGTGTCTCAGAAATCTACTTCCAGCTTTGGCAGACACTACCACCAATGCACATGCTTACAAATATCCTCATGTCATTGTTTCACTTGTTTGCACAATCCTTTGTGTACATAAACAGTTTGTAAACTCTACTGCTATTTTGATAACTAAATAGCATACTCTGACACAGCCTTTGTAGAGAAAAGCAAATAACAGGTCAATTATGTAATCTCTAAAGAAAATGTTCTTCTGCAAGTATTGTGAATTATTACTTTAATAATATGCTTCAGTATTATCCTTCTGTAAATCACCACTTTCAAAACATTGAATTGAAAGAGAAAGAAGATGCAAACAATTTATATATCTGAAAGTGGAGATGAAAAAGGGAAACAGAGAACAATTAAAGTAATAATTTCTCACAAATGTTCTAGAAAAACTAGTATTAAAAACTAGAAAATAAATAATTTAGGAGCTTTTGAGGAAAGACTGTATGGCATCAGCTGTTTATTGGCACTGCAATAACAGGTAAAGAACTCATCTTTCATTTCCTTAGACATAAAACCTGCGGAAAGATCCCAATGGCCCCAGAGTCAGGACTTGCAGGTCCTGGGCTGAAGGGTTCACCAGCAGCCATGAGATCAACATTTGTTATCAATGAAACAACTGCTGAACTGTTGTTCCAAGGCTGTTGCTGTAAAACCATAGTGCATTGTAGTTTGTTGGAGGTTAGTAGCACTTGTTAATTTGATCAAGGCTGAAGTTTACGGAGGATAAAGTAAACAATGCAAACTGCAGACACCATCAGTTTCCTATGGGCAGTGAAGTGTAGTCTGTTCCATTTACACTTCACAACAACATCTGATGGGCTTTGTCAGTGCTGCACAGAGTAATTAAACCTGAAATCAATAGCAGGCATTTGTCATGTTTACAGCCGCTCTTTCTGCTGGGTTAAACTCATCAGTTTAGTGCCGTTCTGTTTTACTGCAGAGACACGCTCCATTATTTCTTCAGGTACAGTTGAGATATTCAGTTACATGCCCAATAGTTTGAATACGACATTAAGATTAAAAGGGACAGGAAAATGGACAGTTTTTGTAATATATTTGCTGATTTTCTTAACTGGTGTTGGATTTCCATTTCCTTCAATCTTTTTATGAAACCCTTTGTGGTCTGAGATAATATATTCCCTTAGCTCCCAAATTGGCAAAAAGGCTCATCTCAAATTTGATAGAATTTGACATCAACTATAACTATACACGACGATTGCTGACATGTTTTTATTTGAAAAGAGTGAAGAATATCCAAGATTCAAAACTGTTGCCTTAGTTGAAGAAAATTGGTCTTTTCCACTTTCAATTAAGGATTTGTGATAAAATGTTCTTTTACGTCATTTAAAAAAAAATGCTCACCTTTCGTTCTTTTTGCTCCTTTTTAATTTTCTGTTATTTTTAAATATTTTAAAGGTTGTGTTTAGAGCATGGTGGTTTTTATAGTAAGAGAGTCTGCAGTTCAATGGTAAACTTGTATTTGACATACATATTTGAAGGAAGCTGAAGAGCATGTTCTGGTCAGTGTTTCAGTCACTTAATGAAGGCCCTCATTACTCTCATTTTATGCAAATCATCTTAAGCATCTTACCTTTCCATAAAGTACTACTTGTCTTGATACAACAAGGCAAACAGGATTGTTGTAAGAATGAATCTTACTGCCAATTAGTTGATTATATATGAAGCCATGTTTTTTTTTTTTTTTTTTTTTTTTTTTGAGACGGAGTTTCGCTCTTGTTACCCAGGCTGGAGTGCAATGGCGCGATCTCGGCTCACCGCAACCTCTGTCTCCTGGGTTCAAGCAATTCTCCTGCCTCAGCCTCCCGAGTAGCTGGGACTACAGGCATGTGCCACCATGCCCAGCTAATTTTTGTATTTTTAGTAGAGAAGGGGTTTCACCATGTTGACCAGGATGGTCTCGATCTCTTGACCTTGTGATCCACCCGTCTCGGCCTCCCAAAGTGCTGGGATTATAGGCGTGAGCCACCACGCCCGGCCGAAACCATGTTATTTTTATATTATTTTTGCATTCATGTGGCATTTTAATATTTCAATACACAACTCTCCTCAAATGTGAGCTTTCTACTAAATGTCAATGGCAATAAAGGTGAAACTTAGAGACTATACTCAAGATAATGCTTGAACTCAAAATGATACCCTGTATGCTGACAGCTTAATGTTTGAAGACTGGGATACTTATTCAAGGCCACCGACCATCTGATTTTGGACTCTCACATGTGTTTCTGGTGTTTTGTGTTCCAATTAACATAAAACAAGAGTTATTTTCACAGCCCATGTCTATGAGAAATTTGATTAAGACTGTGGATAGAGTGTTTGAAGGACTGTTTTGTAGAACACTAAGGCTTGCCCAAAAGAAGCTAATAATCCACATATAAGGAATATTAAAATAAGCTAATTAGACTTGTTAAAAAGCTAAGCAAATGGCAGTCATTAGCTGCAGTTACTTAGACTGGGCCTACTCAAATTCTCAGGGTCAATAAGACACTTTAAAAATGAATGAAGTCTGGAAATAGAATTCCATGCTAGTTGCATTGTTGCTCATTTATTGTCTGTCCATGGCTGTTTGTTTTAATTCCTTAGAAGACTATGATCTCACACAATTAGGGAATGGAGGGTCATCTTTGGTAGCTTCTCTAAGTGGTAGGAGTATGAGTGATTTTTTTCTTATTATATTCTTGCCTTTATATAGATTATCTAATTTTAATAACACAGCATTATGCCTGCTATGGAGGCTACATAAATATAAAATGTAGTGAAAATTCTGCATCAATAATTTCAGAGTTTTTATCTGTCTTTGAGTAAGTACAGGTATCAATATTTCTGTTCTGATATGCCAAGCCCCAGAGCATCAGTTATTCAATATAAAGCATCCCAGAGAATCCTAAGTCCATGTCACAAATCTTCTCCAAATTCAAGTCAAATTCCATTTCAGCCATCCCCAGCAAGGAGATTAGCATGAACAATGCAAGCATTCTTAGCCATTTAGCAAATTTAGCTTTTTGCAACATTCATATAGTATTCTAAAGTCTACAGGATACTTTTTTATTTATCAGTCATGTTTCACTTAATAACAAGTATTCCTTCTGGGAAATGTTTCATTAGCTGATTTGTTCATTGTGTCCACATAGTAAAGTAATTTACGGACACAAACATAGATGGTATAGCCTAATATATACCTAGGCTGTATGGTATAGCCTATTGCCTCTAGGCTACAAACCTGTACAGCATGTTACTGTACTGAATACTGTAGGCAATCAACTTTTTGTTTCTCTAAATATATCTAAAAATAGTAAAGTTACAGTAAAAATATGACATTATATTCTCAAGAGACTACTGGCCTACATTTAGTCTGTCATTAACCTAAACATCATTACATGGCACATGACTGTATTTTTCTCATCTGGTGCTCACAACTCTGTCGTGTAAGTTCCTGAAATGTAGAAGAAACATGTGAAGCTCAGAGAGGTTAAGTGATTTTTCTCAAAATTATGATACTTTTAGTGGCAATATCTAGCCTCAGACTTGGGTCTTCCAGTTCTGATTCTTATGATTGCTATAGTATCTTGCTACATTCCAAAAAAAAAAAAGGCTATAGTGGTCAGAATTCCAAGATAGCCCCTCTATAACGGTTCAGTCCAAGACGCAGAATTAGTAGGATGGCTATCCATGTCTGTGTCTGTGTCTGTATCTGTCTGTGTCTGTGTATGTTTCTATATCACCTATCCACCTATGTGTTAACATATGTATTTGTGCATTTATTTATTACAAAGCTTACAGTGTTATGGGGACTAGCTAAGTAAGTCTGAAATTTGTAGGGCAGGCAATCAGGAAGGAAAGATTTTGGGCAGGCTGCAACTCAGGGACACAATCTGAAGCTGTTGGGCACAGGTGGAATTTATCCTCTGTCTGTCTCTGTATCTGTCTATTTGCCCTTTGCTGCTACCCATTTCTGTTCAGCCTCAGCCCTATTTCCAAGTCCTTCCAAATGGTTAAATCAGACTTATCCAGATTATCTAGGATAATTTCCTTTACTTAAAGTAAATTGATTAATGGATTTAATCAAATCTGCAAAATCCCTTCACAGCAACACCTAGATTAGTGTTTGATTGACTGAGGAATGAAGACTAGTTAAGTGGACACATCAAAAAATCAATCACAGTCCACCCCTTGTCAACTTGGCACTCATATATAGCTTTTAAAATTATACCTAATTTCCAAATAAAAGCAGTTATGTATTCATCTAATATGATACAGCTATTCTACATACAACTAAAAGCATGTTAATTCTTTCCCCAGGAGAGAATACAAATCTTTGAATGATATTTACTTTTCTTGTTTAATATCCTGTAACTTAAATAAATACTGAGATAATAAAGTTTTGTATCATGTTCAATAATTAGACAGTAAGATAAAGGAGAAAACAAAAAGATTTGATTATTATACATATAAACATATTTATATCAAAATAAGAAAGAAATCCATATAACTATTGTAGTCTTCATTTGTATAGCCAATCACATGATTGGAATGTTATTTATAGCTATCCTCATCACCATCCATTTCATATTTCTTTTTGCCCTCAGCAAATGTCTCAGCTGGTCAAGGTTCTTTGTCTGGTGGGTTGACCCAGACCTTTATGTCAGTGGACGTAACAATGACTCCATTGTTAAGGTATAATCCATTAACAGTCTTTCCTGAATCGAACTGCATCGTGATGGTTTTTCTCTGACTTTAATCATAGAAGATGGGAGTAATAAGAGATGCCTAAAGGACTGCCCATATTTCAGGCGTGCCTCTTATTACTCACCTTGTATAATTGCAAGCCAATTTCCCGTTGACTGTCAGAATAAATCAGCCCAGCAATATCACATAAGGACCTCCATCTTTGCTTGTTGATTTGGAGACATGAGAAGCCCAGAATGGCCTGCAGTAAGTCTCAATTTCTAATTCAGTGGAACCATTGTTATGTCCATTTGTAGAAGTTTCCTTTCTTTAGCTCTTAGGCCTCTAGATCAGCAGAGTTACAACATGGGAATGGGAAGCAAAACTTTTGCTAGTGGATCAGTAGAGATAATAGTGAGTGAAGCTGCTTCCATTTTTGGCCCTTGATATATGGACCAGTAAATGCTGACTGTGGGAGAAATAGCACCATGCATTGGATGCTGATTTAGAGTAGATGTCACGTCCTAGAGGACATGGCCCCAGCTCTGTAAGGCATTGCCACCTAGTTAGTATTATACCTGAGTCCTCAAAAGGCCATTCCACCGTTCTATCAAGTGTCGCTTCACGATGATAAGGAACCTGATAAAACCAGTAAATTCCATGAGCATTGGCCTATTTCTACATTTCCTTTGCTATGGAGTGAGTTCACTAATCAGAAAAAAATGCTGTGCCAAATACTTTGACAGTGGATAACGCATTCTGTATATCCGTGGATGTCAGACAAGCGTTATTGTGCTGGCTGCAGTGATTGATCCTGACTACCATGGGGAAGTTGAGTCACTGCTACACAATGAGGGTAATAAGGAGTATGTCTGTAATATAGGAGTTCCTCCAGAGAATCTCTTAGTACCCCCATGTCTTGTGATTAATGTCAGTAGAAAACTACAATACCCCAATTGATCAGGATTGAATAGAAATAACTCTTCAGGAATGAAGGTTTGGTTCACCCTACAAAACAACTGCAATCAGATGAGGTATTTTATAGCAAGGAAGGAAAATCCATATGTAGAGGAAGTATCTCTTCCATAAAAATGAAGCAGTTTAGTATAATCAACCTGCAACCAGGTAGCTGGCTGGTCACCACAGGAATGGTGCCATATCAGGGACGAATGTTGGTCTACGCTACTGGCAGTTTGAGAACTCTGCAGTGCCTGTAACCAGGTCAGCTTTGGTGAGTGGAAGTCAATGTTGCTGAGCCCATGCATAACCTCCATCCCATTAATTGCCATAAACACCGTGGCCATTTTGTTCAGAAGCCAGGACAATGCAGGAGTGGTTGGGGAAAGAGGCTAATTCATTATCAACTGAATGGGCCATCCTATCCACTTGCTTTCTAAAATCTTCCTCTGCAGAGGTAACCTTTTGGGTGAATTTTAATATGAAACACACATGCCTTCATTTTTTGCCCATTCAGAATGGGCAATACATATATTTCTTCCCCAGACTTCCTTTTCTTCCATTTTCTATTCATGCCCCTTAGTACTCCATGGTCATCCAGCCAAACTATTAACCACAGCCTATGAATTGGTATAGTTTCATGCCCCTGGCTTTTTCTCCATCCAGACCAAATGAACAACTAGGTACACTGCTCAAAGAAATTCTGCCCACTGGGGGAATCTTCTTTCACCATTGTTCTTCATGCCTGTCCCAGAAACTAATTATAGTGCTATAGCTCTCCACTTTCAGGTGATACTGCATATCATGTAGGAGTCTCTATCAACCAGGCCTGAGACTTTCCTCCTCAATCAATCAGGTTATAGGAGAACTCCTATGAGAACACAAGAGTGGACTGAGAGAAAGAAGAAATTCTCTTTTTTTCCCAATTATTTATAAAAAATCTGGAGACAACAGATGCTGGAGAGGATGTGGAGAAATAGGAACACTTTTACACTGTTGGTGGGAGTGTAAATTAGTTCAACCATTGTGGAAGACAGTGTGGCAATTCCTCAGGGACCTAGAAATAGAAATTCCATTTGATCCAGCAATCCCATTACTGGGTATATATCCAAAGGATTACAAATCGTTCTACTATAAGGACACATGCACACGAATGTTCATTGCAGCACTGTTTAAAATAGCAAAGACCTGGAACCAACCCAAATGCCCATCGACGATAGACTGGATAGGGAAAATGTGGCACATATACACCATGGAATATTATGCAGCCATCAAAAATGTTGAGTTTGTGTCCTTTGTAGGGACATGGATGAACCTGGAAACCATCATTCTCAGCAAACTGACAGAAGAGCAGAAGATCAAACACCGCATGTTCTCACTCATAGGCGGCTGTTGAACAATGAGAACGCATGGACACAGGGAGGGGAGCACTACACACTGGGGTCAGTTGGGGGAAATAGGGGAGGGACGGTGGGGGGGTGGGGAGCTGGAGAGAGATAGCAGGGGGAGAAATGCCAGATATAGGTGATGGGGAGGAAGGCAGCAAATCACACTGCCACGTGTGTACCTATGCAACAATTTTGCATGTTCTTCACATGTGCCCCAAAACCTAAGAAATTCTAATGTTCTATCTGCCGACAACAGTTTCAGCATTCCTGTGATCCTTCCTGATTATGGACTTTGAATTTACTTAGCCAGCCCTGATAGTTGTGAAAGTTAATTACTTGAGATAGATAGATAGTTAAATAGATAGTTATATAGATAGATAATACTCTATGTCTGTCTATGCATCTGTCTATCCATCTATCTATCTATCATCTATTATCTAGCTCTGCACCCTACTGATTCTGCTTTGCTGACTGAGCCCAAGATGTGTGTGAACATTTTCCATTCATTCAATAAACACTAGCCGAGGAGTTGCTGTGAAAGAGTTTTGCACATGTAATTAAAGTCCCAAATCAGTTGATTTTTAGGAAAAGGATATTATGCTGAGTGAATCTGACCTAATTGAGTCTTTGAAAGCAAGTAGGCTTTTCCTGATAAAAGAGATTCAATGTGTCAGAGAGGCTTTGATAGGGGATTCTTTGCTGCTGGCTTGAAGCTGGAGTGGGCCACCTGAGTGTATTTGTAGTTGCTCAGAGCAATGCTTGGCTGAAAGCCAATAGGAAAATAGGAACCTCAGTCATACGGCTACAAGGAAATAAACCCTGCCAGCAACCAGATGGACTTTAAAAGTGAGCAACAGCCCTGGGTGTTTTCTGAGAGAGAACTCACTCCAGTTGCCACCTTGAGTGTCAAACACTGAGCCAAGAGCCCAGATGGGCCATGCCAGAATTTCTGACCTACAGAACTGTGAGATGATCCCTGGATGTTGTTTTAAGCTGCTTACTTTGTAGCGATTTGTTACCCAGCAATGCAAAACTAATACAAAGCCACTCCCTTGCCTATCCACAGTTTCACTTCTACAAGATTAATTTAGAACAAATTTGCCTTAGACTTTTCAACTACTCTTTGGAAGCTTGATTTTGCTTCCAGAGCATATGTTCTTAGCAGCATTAAGTGGGAGTAGATTTGGCCACCACAGTTATGACCCGAATCTCCCAAATTTCCCAGAAGCCCCTGATGGTAACTTGAGGTTTAGAAAGGTAAAGACCCCTCTGTAGCAACTCAGCTTTGCAGACCCCCCTGGCTTGGTAATCTATGCAGCAGATTACAGGTTAATGATTCACAGATCCTGATAATCACCTTGATGGCTAAGCTAAGTGTGGCAATTCCTTGAACAGTAGCAATCAGAAAAGATTAGGAATATTTTGTGGTAATATTTTTAATTTTAAAAGTTTTGAGTTGAAAAACTCTCAAATTTCATGTATTAATTTAGTCAAAATAAACTTAGTAAGAATTAAAATTCATCTAATTTGCTGTAAAATAGTCACCATGTATACTGTTACTACTTAAAATGCCCTTATCCTAAATAATAGATCTTAGCAGATTCCTCTCAGAGGAAAATGCAGCTGGACCGAGGCAGACCAGTAACTCCTTGAAAGGACTCAAAATGTGCAGGAGCAGCACATCTTGAGTCTACAGTGAACTAAAAACTGATCATCAGCAATAGAGTGCTAATGTGGTGGTGGGTGTTGGGGGGGAGATGAAGTATGCAAATATATGATTTAGACATACAGGTAAGGTGGACAAATGTGTTAAGGCTATATAAAGAAAAATACAATCTTTGTTCAGTGATTACTGAAATTGTAGTCAATATTCCATTGTAGTCTCTATGGCTGGAAAAAATTAAGATCTATCTTGGAAGTTTTTCACAGAACATTATAGTGATCAGAGTTTGAGAAATGGGAGTTTTAAAATTTGGTATCACTATTATTTCTAATAGTGAAAAAAGGATATTGAGAATTGGCTTTTTCATAAAATTCTCTTACAATAAGGCTTCTAAACAATTTCTGGAGATAGTCCATTTTGACAAACCAAGTGAAATAAAGCAGTTAGAGCTACATTGAAACATGACACTATTATACTAAAGATTTTACAGGCCATGAGTACAATACTCATGTATGAAAGGAGAATCAGGGACTGGAGTAAATGATGAAGATAATACCCTAAAACACTTCAGTTAAATGTAAATATTTTTAAAAATCATCCATAGCCCTGTTCCATTTAATCTACATATTGCCAGAGTTTAGATTTAGGAACTTAATACAAGATAGTTGAATGTGAAAAAGAGCTATTTGCCTCATATTCTGCTTTTGGATTTTCTAGGGGCTCCTTTAACTTAGAGACAGATTAAAAAGTATGGACTATTAGCCATTAATTAGTAATTGATTAATAACCATTAAGTAGTTATTAACCATTATGAACCAATCCTGAATTCACAGTGTCCAATCTCTATTGCAGTGTACTCCTTCTCAATTACTGGGTTCTCTTCTTTACAGCCCCCAAGTTCCCCACCCCCCATTTTCTTGAACTTCCATATGGTGATTTGGGCCACCAGGGTCCCTCCTAGACAGTATTCTCAAGGGAGATGCAGAATGTGGGGCAGACATTCTCTGACATTTAGCCTCTTCCTCCATTTTTTTCTCCTCACCCAACCTAGTAAAAGAAAAGGGATCCTCTAGTCCTTTCCTCATGCAGGTTTATGTCTGTTTGGCCTGAAAGTAAAGCAGCCTCTTCATTTGGGCAGCAAAGATGAGTGTGGAAGGGAAGCTGCTTTAGAATGTTATTTGCTATACTCATTTCTCCTTTTTGTCAATCTCCTATGATAGTTCAAAGCCCATGGGCATTCTATTCTTACTGCTTTTTTTTCTTTTTCCTGTGTAAACTATCCAATAGCATCTGTAATAATTCTGGCTGTTTCATGGCAAAGGGACTAACACCACAATTCGAACTCTTGAATTACTCGTGTTCTACTTGACATCTGTAATGACCTTTGATCGCTAGCCTGGGAAGAATGTAAACCACCGCTAAGGTGAAGCATTGTTTTAACAAGCCCCTGGATTTAGCTAATATATATAAACCCTGTAATTTCTATAACATAGCCAAAGTAGCGCCCCTTGCATGCAGTCCAATAGCCTCTCAAATAGTAGTGTGTGGCAGATGTTTCTGAGGGAGTAAAACATATAATGTACCTAATTTTGCAAAACTACACAATAGGTAGACATTTCTTTTTCACCCCAGCTGGTGATCAGTTTATGCCCTGAAGCTTGGAGATTTATAACCCTTGTAATTTTATCCTAAACGGAGTAATTGCAGATGCTTTTCCATTGCTTTTTTAATTAGTGATGAAGACTTTGCCAAGATGTTGAATCTCAAGATAATGAATTTCATCTAGTAGGTAGTGGTTTTTAAGATACCTAGTGTCCTCAGAAATTATTTTATTAATTTCAAAGTTTGTATTTGGGGTTTTAACCCCAGCTTATCCTCAAATTATTTAAGGAATGTTATGACACAAGTCATGAAGTCTCTTTCCAACAAAAATAAATAAAGTCCAACAAAAGAAATATACACGTTTTTATTTCAAAGGTGTTTTTCAGCATATCCAAGGATTATTGATTTTTAACAGATGACTTTCACTAAATAATTTAATGTACACAAAGGTATAAAATCAATATTTTTATGTTACTGTTGAAGAAAACTAAACTATAATTCATTGTATTTTTTTCTCTCAGCAGACTTTTAATCTTGATTGAGCATGTGCTTTCTTTTGTCATTGGATAGTCCTTGGGGAATTAAAAATAAATTCTTAGAGTTTGGCTTTTAAAGAATTTTCTTATAAGGAAAAGTCTCAATCAAAGACCATGACCTTATCTATGTAAAAAATATTTACAAAAACATCCTTGGTTTTTATGAGTAGGAATCCTAAGGATTAGTAAAGATAGGCTAACAGTTTAGGGTCATTTTATGTATAGGTGTGCATTTTAATCAGCATCATTCTCTTTTGATTTTCATGTTTTCCCTCTCTGGAAAATGCAGGAATTCCTCCATCATCTTCTGTTTGTCTTGGCCATAAGTAAATGTGGTAGGGTATGGAATAATCACCAAAACAAATGGAGCGATAATAATAGGGAAGATGTTTGGAGCCCAAGTGCTGATCTTGTTCCCCCAATTCATATGATGAACCCGACATTAAAGCTAACTGGCTATGAAAGCTAACAAAGTGAAACTTGCAGTAGATAACTGGTGTGACTGCTGTTGCAGACTCTTCTAGTGCTGAGCTCTTCACTTTATCTTTCAGGAAAACGTAGTCTATCTTTGGAATTCTATCACCAGGCTATCTAATAAATGAAAATTGATATAGCTAGAAAAAGAAGAAAAACAACACCAAAAAATAATTCGTAACTAATTTCTTAGAAGAAATCTTTTACATATGACTAGTAGGCTTAAATTGAACATGATCATACTGCCTCTGCTTTGAATTTTATATCATTCATTCTTAAGTAGGATAAATGTTGAAAATAAAAAGAAGAAATTTAGCATGTTACTTTATCTAACAAAATTGGGCAGAGAATGTTGTTACAGTCTATTTTCCCTATAAGGAGAACTGGAAAGAGACTGAGCCTGTGCTTGGACTGTTATGAGCTTCCTTAGGTCAGAGGGTTAATTTTAGGAAACTTTTTAAAGAATAAAACTGTATAAAAAACTATGTCTTTTTTTTAATCAAAAATAAGAAAGACTACATTCATTATTTACATTAAATTTTGATTTAAAATATCAGCAATGAGTTTACAAAAGCAGAATAAACACATTGATATATTTATTATAACAGTTTATAAAGTCTCATTGATTTGAAAGTTTCTCATTTGTTTGTTTTGAATTTATTAAAGAATAAAAAGACAAGTTATATCTTAGGAGAAAATACTTCAGATACATATGTCCAACAAAGTACTCTCATCCACTATGAATAAGGAAACCATAACAAAACAATAGAGACAGGCAGCCTAAGTATGAAAAAGTGACAAAGATTCAAAAATCACATCAAAAAGGAGCCATACAAATGTCCAATAAGCATATGAAATTGTGCTTAACATGATAATCAAATAAATGCTCAAGAAAACTGTGATGACATATCTCCACACACTTCTCTAAATGATTAAAATTTGAAAATGTAGATAAAATGTAAAGCAACAGGAACACTCAGACATCTCATCAGAAGGTAAATTGTAGTCTTTTTAAAATGTTGGCAATATCAACTAGAGCTGAACATATGCATAGGTCAGGAATTAGTGCACATGGGCACCAAAATATGTTGATATTTTATACCAAGTGTTACTGTCAGCTTTATTCATAATAGCAAATTAATTTCTGGATAAATTGTTGTTTATTTATATAATGGATAAATTGTTGTTTATTCATACAATGGCATAGTATATAGTATTGATAACGAATTGTTGCCACATAAAAAGTATGGATTAATCTGACAAAATTTAATTGAGCAAACGATGCCAGACTCGAGAGAATATATACTATGGTGTTACATTATAATTATATGACTGTAAGGAACTATCTAAACTTGTGTGTTTGGGAGTATGGTTAATTATTGACTCGGAATGGAGATGAGTGAAGTTTCTGGGATGATTATTTTTTTCCATGTTTTGATGTAGATGCCAGGTTGGTGTATTCACTTAAAAAATTTATTAATCCCTGTTACTGTGTATGCTCTATCTTAAAAACAAAGTTTAATAAAAGATCAAGGGATTAATATAGACTTTAATAAGTAGAAAACCCATCGACCACAACCTTTTTATAAAAGACGCATACCTAATGCAAATTTTTTGCATCTCTTTTTTAATAAAAGAAAATAAAAGTGAGTTCTGAAGATACATTCTGAATTTGAAAGAGTACAATAACATTTCTTTAAACATTTTATGGTTTAAGTGGTTAAGCAATTCGACAAGTTTATTCTCCTTGTATTATATATATAAAGTTGTGATTATTTGAGAAACCCAGCAGTCTGTATATATGTGTATTGTATTAGTGGGTTAGTATTCTTGAAAAATATGATATTATTTACCTACCAATTTCTTAGCCCACAAAAAGCTGTAATGTAGGTATTTTGTCCATTGTCATACTTGAATCTTACTTGTAGTCACTACATGAAATTTGGAAAGGGGACAGGCTTGACTCAGTTATGCTTTAGTGAAGAGCAAGCATATGACTGTGTCATTGCACACCGACTGAGAGCTCAAAAATAAACATGCAGAAACAGACCTGGAGCTACAAGAAGAAAGAAGCAAGACCTTGATAACTGGAGGGGATATCTTGCTTATTTGCTGAATTTTTTAATAATTTCCCCAGCACAAATAATATTTCTAACCAAAGTTTTGTTTTTAAATTGCAGCTTGAATTCCTACTAATTCAAACAGAAGTTCTCAAAATACACACTTTTTTAAAAAAACCATATACATGGTTAGCTTATTAGTTAATCATATACAAGTTATTGGCTAGAGAGACTTTTGTACCTAGCAGAATAGGAAGTTCATATTATATTTAAACTATATTTAATCATGATGGAGAAACATAAGAGTGTCAAAATTTTCTTATTTAATAATAACAGACTTTTAAAATATAATCAATAAATCACAAAGTGAATAAATAAATTTATTTTAAGGGAGCGCTAATGATTTTGTCTGTTATAGTTAACACAAACAAATTTAGTTAGAAAATCTTGGCATAGTCTACTCTATACCATATCAGAATTGATTTTTCAGTGGTGATTGACATGCTACAAGAGAAGCCAATCATAATTTCTAAAGATACAGTCTGGAATGCCATAACCTCAAATGCTGAAATCCTGTAAGATCTAAATCCTGAAAATATAATTATGGAAAAAAATATTTTTTAAACAATTAAGATATTTATTTAAATTTTTTAAAAATATATATTTTATTGCACTTTAGGTTCTGGTGTACATGTGCAGAACACACAGGATTGTTACATAGACACATACGTGGCAATGTGATTTGCTGCCTCCATCCCCCCGTCACCTATATCTGGCATTCCTCCCCATGTTATCCTTCTCCAACCTCCCTACCCCCCACTGTCCCTCCCCTAGTCCTCCCAAACAGACCCCAGTGTGTGACGCTCCCCTCCCTGCATCCATGTGTTCTCATTATTCAACACTCACCTGTGAGTGAGGGCATGCTGTTTGTTTTTCTGTTCTTGTGTCAGTTTGCTGAGGATGATGGTTTCCAGATTCATCTATGTCCCTACAAAGGACACAAATTTATTGTTTTTTTTATGGCTGCATAGTTTTCCATGGTGTATATGTGCCACATTTTCCTTGTCCAGTCTATCATTGATGGGCATTTGGGTTGGTTCCAGGTCTTTGCTGTTGTAAATAGTGCTGCAATGAATATACATGTGTCTGTGTCTTTATAATAGAATGATTTATAATCCTTTGCATATATACCCAGTAATGGGATTGTTGGGTCAAATGGAATTTCTATTTCTAGGTCCTTGAGGAATCGCCACACTGTCTTCCACAATGGTTGAACCAATTTACACTCCCACCAACTAAGATTTGAGAAACATTAAAACATGACAGAAAGCTTCATATGCCACTTTACACAATAAAATAGGCAATAATAACATATATTTTTGCAAGCATAAACACTCAGGTATACTAATGACAACTCCATGCATATAACATATAAGTAAATGAACCATGTTCATAAAGAAAAAGGTCAAAAAGGGAAATGTATAAACATATCACTATGGTTGGTAAATGTGTGCACCCAGCTTTATAGTTGTCGTCCTCTGAAATACTGTGACATGCAACCCAAGTCTTTTGACAAAATGGATCAAAAACTTCAAAGGGTCATCATTGCATTTGCAGTTGCACAAAGAGCCAAGATCTTAAGAAATTTTCTTTCACAAATGCAGAACTACAAAAAGAACATTTCTTTTATTGAGGAAGTTTTAACATTTTTACATACATGCACAATGCTAACAAACAAAGCAAACCTTATGATAGTGTACTTTCATGGAGTCAAATTTGTAAAATATTCATAAAACAAATTAGAACTCTTTAAAAGTCTCTACCTAGTTTACACCTCCAGTATTGGAAATGATACAAAAATAAAATACATAGCATAGTGAATTATAAGAAATAATGCTGACCATTTAAAGTGGTGTTGAAAAATAAGAAAATAAAAAGAAAAGCTGAAAGAAAATTAGGCATGTGAAACTGTATTACAGGGCAATTGCATGGAGATAATCCATAAAGCTGGCCTAACATGATGCAGCCATACTATTATTGTGATCTTTAGGGTTTCAGAAGTTAGGGATTTTAGACTTTTGGAATTTTTATATTTAGTATATTTTTATCTTTTGGGATCTCAACATTTTGGATTATGGCATTCAGGATTATGTCTTTCCAGATTATGGTTCAAACACTCTAAAGTCACTTCACATTACTGTTAGAAAATAAATGTTAAATGCAAAATGAATGAATAAATGATTGAATAGATTTTTTCTTTTAGTAATAACTTGTTTCTTGATTTTCCACCATTAAAATGCCTGTGTCTCTGCGATATCTTATTAATCTTTATATGTCTAGTACCTAACACAATTACCTGGCTTACCACATTAGTTTTATATTTCTGCCATAACTCATTGTCACAAATTTATAAGCTTCAAAAGACACAAAGTTATCTCATATTTCTGTAGGTCAAGAGCCTTACTTGGGTCTTGACGGGTTACGTCAAGTTGTTGCCAGGGCAGTATTCCCCTTCTGAGGGTCATGGAAGCATCTGTTTCCTTTCTCATTTGGATTGTTCAGATTGTTCACAGAATTCAATTTCCTGCAATTGTAGGAACTAGGTCTCTGCTTTCTTGCTGTCAGTTGAGGGCCATTTCCAGCTTCCAGAGGCTGCCTGCATTCCTTGGCTTGTAGCCTCCTTCTTCCATCTTCAAAGCCAGTTTTGGGGTTGGCAATGGATCTCAATTCCCACACATATTTTAAATTTCTCCTGTTTCTTGCGTCACATCTCTCTGAACTTTAGCTAGAAGAGATTCTCACATTAAAGACCTTGTGATTAGTTAGTCCCACTCAGATAATCCAAAATAATGTCTTCATCTCCAAGTCTGTAACCTTAGTCGTAACTGCAAAGTCCCTTTGTCATGTATAGTAGCATATTCCCAAATTCCAGAGATTATCTTTCTTATATGCAAACTATCAAAGGCACAACTTCTGAAGGGTTATCTTGATCCCAGATAACTAGAAGACTCAATGGCCTGCCTGAACTTCAGATAGTGTCCATAAGTGTTATTATTCAAAATAAAGTTCAGGAGTCTGTCAGCTTGAGAAGGTTCAAAATTTCAGTGCCTGATTTTATGTCAACAGGTTTCCATATAAGGGCTGTTTTCAGGTCAGTCATTACTCTGAGATCAAAGCAAGGTAAAAACTGATGATACTGAATATTTCTGGAGTGGGTATCACATTTAATTCCAGAAGTCTTATTCTCCCTCCCTCTGCCCTTCCTTCCGCCCCTCCTTTCTTCCTTCCTCCGCTCCCTCCCTCCCTCCCTCCCTCCC